>NC_071112.1:7745000-8345000 GCF_024256425.1 Clarias gariepinus | reverse complement strand
TGCCCTCGCAAGCCGAGCACTTTACGTCATTGTTGCTCTTGGAGGTCTTAAGTGAAAGATCTCCAAAGTGACTTGGTACCGATTCCGGGTAACAGTGAGTTATGTGGTCCACATGGTGCCGACTCATGACACTGGGAGTCCGGTAGGTACTGTCGCTGTCTAGGTTATCATCAGAGCTCCACCACCCAGCAATCCCTGAGCGGTGCTTGGAGTCAGATTTGCGCTCCTTGCTCTTGCTTCTCTTGCTGTGTTTGTGGTGGCCATGGTGGTGGCCGTGATGGTGGTGGCCGCTTTCTGAGCGTGAGTCTCCTTTGGTGCCGTTCATCTTGGAAGAGCCTTCCAGCGAGTGGGACTTGGTGAAGAGCTTTTGCACAGAGTGCACCAGGTGGCGGATCCTACCTGGACTCTCGTTCCGCTGCTCGCTGCTGGTGGTAGCCGTGGACGTGCGCTGGTATTGCAGCGTGTGGAATCCATCTCGGTGGATGGGCAGCTGCTTCTCAAATTGGTCCAGGAGGTTGGCAGGTATTCGGTTCATTTTTCCGGAACCGGAACCACTACCTGAACCACCTCCTCCTACTCCACCCCCTCCAACAATACCAGGACCACCACCGCTGCCGCCGTGCCCAGTGGTGCCATCCTCCCGCGAACTCTCATGATGTGAACTGTAATGCATCCTGGGAAATGTGCTGCTGGAAACGTGGTCAGAGGCCATGGAGACAGGCATCACCATGCACTCCGAATGGATGGAGCTCCGCGGCGAGCAGCGGTGGTGGTCCATGGGGCAACTCTCCGTAGGACTAAGCAAGTAAGACGAACGGGAGTCAGGAATTCCATGCTGTAGGTGGTCGAGGGAGTGGTCGCAGTCTGTCAGCCCACAGGAATGTCCAGGTGTGATGTTTAGCTGGGGACGACCACCTGATAGACCTTTCATATTCCTGGGAGGGGAGGGGTAGCTGTCTTCATCGAAGTACTGGATGGGGGACCATGAATATGGCTGGTCTGCAAATAACAAGGAGAGACAAAGAGATTATGTGTCAGAACTGTCCAGTTTCCCCATACCTTTTATTACCCAGCTGTTGACTAGACTTTATTTTCAGCAACAAGTCTTGATTCAAGTAACAGAAAATGATTCTTGGTTCAACAACAACTTGTGGTGTATCAGGGGACAAAGATGATCTCAAGGACACAGTTTACATTATTTCCCCACGATTTAAAGCACAAGGTGTGAAGTTCAATGGAAAGTCCTTGAAAAGGAGAATACAATTGATAAACAAACACACCAGTGCCGTTCACTTATGAATGTTGCTTGGTTGCATCCTATAAAGAAAGATTTTTTTAAATACTACAACTTGACAGGAGTGAGAGCTGGGCCCTTGTGAAGATCCCTGTAAGTCAAATGGGAAGCATCGTAAGCATTTCCATTTATCCAATGCAATGTAAAATAATAGCCTATCATTTTGGCACGGTGGTGCCATCAGTCAAAGCCAGCTCTGGTTCAAGAGTGCTTTGAGGAGTGCCAGCAGACGACCTTGGGCGACAACGCTCTGAGATTAAAGCTACATTTGCTGGAAACTTTCATCAAAGACAGACAAAGGACCATTTTATTAAAGGCAAACAGTATCACATATCAAGTCATGATCATTTTGATTACTTTTCCTGTGTGACATTGCCATTTCATGCTTGTTCATGCCTGTTTTAGCAGACAAGATAGATAGATAACTAACCCAGTTCTGGTCAAACAAAAAGAACACAATCATGATGCTACTTCAAATTACATTTAAGCTTCAGAAGTAACATTCCAGCATCATTTAAGCGCAGTGAAGTGTACCGAGATGTGAAGAATTATAAGTAGACTCATTTCTACCCCTACTTAGCCACATCTGTGTCCTTTAATTAACTTTAAATTGTAATCCTTCATTAAGTGCTTTTATGCTTTGTCACATGTCATCTTACTGGAGGTGTATCCTAAGACACTGTGTTTGCTTAAGAAACTTTCAAAGGAATCGGAAAACAATTAACATACTTATTGGAGCATGGCATCTTGGGTCTTATGCAAATCACCAAATGTCTGACCTTTGTAAGTCAATGCAAGCAAACGTGAATCAGAACTAACGAAATCTGCAAAAAAAAGCAGGGGTCGCACCTGGTGTTAGCTATTTAAAGTTGCTTATGCTAATCTGTATACCTTGCAAACACAATATGGCTCTCAGAAAAGGGTCAAAGCAAAGAGTGCATCATTAAATCCATGAGCAATCATGTCACGGTCATCCTAAAACCCTGGCCGCAGTGTCCAGTTTAAGACTAACAGTCAAATCCCTACGGATATATTTGCTCTTTTGTTGTTTGCACTCTACAAACACAGACTAAGTATAAAGGACATTTTGCCCTCCTTATCGTATTAGCATTTAAATGGCAACACATCCACCGCAAACGAGCCTGACAGATACAAACTCGCGTCCTCGTTTGGCTCTGGTAACAGGACTTGAAAAACAAAGTTAATGGATAATCAAGGCAGAAACTGCTTTCAAAGCGAAATAATGTGTAACCTTCAGTGCTGGCAACGCCTCAACTCGAGAGAGGAATTTGATATCGCAAGATTTCTGTGCGTCTGTTGTTTGGCATTGATGAGATGCTGGAAGTGGTGCGGTGGGAAATCACGAAAGACACGACGCTCTGCTAACAATAGAAGATTCAAATAGTGCTGACACGTGAGGCGCTTCCTTATCTGCACACGTCCTCTTATCCACCCTGACATCTACCACAATTTGATTACTTCTTGCAAGTGGTTGGGCTCATTTAATTACGGTTATAATTGTGATGCTTACATTTGTAAGACTTATGAAAAAAGTTGAACTTTAGGAGTTTGTAAAGCATGCCCGCTAGTTTAGTAGGCACTTTATTCTTGTCGAGGATTGTTTTTGATCTGGAATATACAACAAAGGTTGGATCATACTCTGGATGGGATGCCAGTCCATTTTAAAGCATCATGCATGCATATACTAGCTATATGAGTAAAAATATGTGGACTCCATATGTATTTGTTGAACCCATTTCAAAGTAGATCCTCCATTTGCAAACAAAACAGCTTGTACTCTTCTAAGGCTTTGCACTAGAATGGTTGTGGAATTTATGTTTACTCAGCTACAAGAACATTAATGGCACTGTCAGGCGCTGATGTGGGATGCCAAGGAGGCTACAGGTATACCTCATCCCAAATGTGTTGAGCTCAAAGTAGAAAAAAAAAAACATAACACTGTGATCTGTATGATTTGTCAGCGGAATTTAACCAGCATTAACTGATACCGTTAGAAACTGATTTAAAATAGTGAACTGATTTGGTTTATTTACTGTTGGTGGAGCAACCATGTTAACATGATAGCATGTCCTCAAACATCAGTTTTTCCTTGTCAAAGATAAAAAATTCTGAGTTGCAGCATTTGTAGAGAAAGAATTAAATAAAAGATTTGAGACTAGTTCATGAAGTTTTAGAGAAAGTAAGTTACTAAGTAATTCAGCTGAAAACGTGGAACAGGAATAGTCAGAAGTCTAGCACAGGAAGTAGGATGGGGTGTAAGGGGGGTCAGAGAGATAAGAGGTAGTGAGGAGCTGCAGGATTTTCGGTACAGTGGTGTGCTCTGTGATGAAAAAGACCTGGTCTGGCAGTGTTGCAGACAACAAATTCACACATACATTTACACTTAAGGGGACATTTATTGGTTTCGGAAAGTGGGAGGAAATAAAAGAATGTTTAGACCTTATACAGACATGCGATTACTGCGAAGAAACAAGATTGTGAAAATGGATCAAGAAGGTAATAAGGATGTTAATTTGCAGCAGTTTGATTTATCAGACGCTCTTCGAATATGTGATTCCTCTTGGATTTGGTGTAATTTTTTAGCATTATCATTACTGTTAGCTTATTTAGTGATTATGTTGCAAATGAGACTATGCTATGTAATATACTGTGCCTTATGCATTATGAAATCATGTGCAGGTAACGTTAAGTAGGACTTACATTTTAAGCTTTCTAATTATTAGCTAAGGGTAAATCCCGAATAGCAGTAAATGTAAAGTGTGTGTTTCACACACAATTCTGAACGACTTCCAAGCAACTACTAAGGAGACAAAGTGATGACATAACGGTATCAGATGTGTTTTCTTGCTGAAAGTGTTACCATGATCGTTTAGTGTGTGGGTTTTGGCACTGGCATCCAATAAGTAACCTCCCTTTTGCCATCCAGGAGTGGGCGGGACCGTGGCAGACAGACATCATGCATGAGGTGCAAAAGGTCTATAACGGAAACCCACTCAGGCATGCAGAGAACATAAAAATCTATTTTTTGTAAGTGTACAAACTGAAGAATCCTTCATGGTTCATGCTGGTATGCTCTGTTATAATCTTTTTTTTTTTTTTTATTCGAGCCTCACTAAAATCTTGATGCATCCAAAATCCAGGTCTAGTTGGATAATTCTACAAATTGATGTTTGTATAAATTGTTTTTAAATAATACCCTAAGTGTTACAGGTTCCTTTCATCACTTGAAATCCTTTCCTTTCATCTTACTGAATATTAAGAGTATAGTCCTGAAAGGCTTCTGGAAAGGTAGTGGAATCTATCATATTAGCATAAGCAAACTCACTGGTGGTTTTGAAGAACTTCTAACATGTAACAAAGACTTTAGCTTGGGACTGCATCAACATAAATACTACAAGAATCACAGGGGGGTAGAGGTAAGGAGAAGGGTCCATCCATGTGCAACAAAGACCACATTTCAGTGGCAGTTTCTTACAGGGTCGGCTTGCCAGCTCCACACCCAGTTGTATCTGAGCAGTTGAGGGTGAAGGACTTTGCTCAAGAGTAGCAGTGTTGGTGCCAGGGCTTGAACTGGGGACCATCTGATCAGACAGACTAGAGCTATCCAGAACCTCAAGTGTGCAAAACATAAGAACTTCTATGCACAGTAGATAATAGTTACAAATGTTAAACCAACTGAAAAAAAAAGAAATGGATCTTCAAACTATCCTAACATTTTGTGGTGGCACTTTATTCAAACATCTGAAGTGTGAAGAAGGTTATGAACAGAAAGATGGATGTAGAATGCCTGATCATCCATTTCCCACAGGTTAAGTATTGCCTCCTGGAACAGTGGAGCTTTTAATACATAATACAAAATGGGTAAAACTGTGCACTTCACCTTCGACGCTGAGACACACTGTTTGATTTGAGTCTAAGACAGTAGATGAAGTGGATGTGGCCTGTAGTGCTTCAGTGTTAATGGATTTTCTGATCGTGTCATTTTTTTCTTAGATGGGAAGAAACAGAAGAAAGTCATGATGGTTAGCTTTTAGGTTATTTCCACCTCCATTGTGAAGTGCTACTGTACGTTTGCCAGTAAGTATCAGTAAATTTCCCACAAGGACAAGGAACAAGATGAATATGAGATGAAAGTCTTTGAAAAAGGAAACAGCTGATGAGACGTGGGAGAGTCCGCGAGAAGGAGACAGGACATCTTTTAGAGCTTTTTTTTTTTTTTTTTTTTACTTCGGTAGGACCTTTAAGGTCTAATGTAGGTTGAAAGGATGACTAGCGCAGTTAAAAAAAAAAAAAAAAAACTGACCAGAATCAGTTTTTGGTACGATCAGGGCCTTCAACTTTTTTTCTTTTTACCTGTTACAGTGGCTTTACCACCACCTCCACCACTGCCAATGCATTTATCACCTGCTGGAAACATGGAGAATGAGGTGGTGATGACTTATTATGCAGTAGCTCATGGCTGGCTGAATTTGCAACTGAGGAACTTCTTGTTTTATAAATCCTTTTCAAGTTATGAATTACTCACCAAGTGATAAGGGGATGTTCGAGATCATAATCAATGCCACAGGAACCTGGACTAAGAGGTAAGCCAAACACACTACAACAAGTTTACCACTTCAACCTCTTAGAACCATGGAGTCTCCTTGTTGCTCTGGAAAAAGTGGTTCCTGAGAGCTGGGAACCAAAAGCAGCTTGAGCCGCATTGGTTTCTTTAGGAAACCATCTCTCCAGGAGGAGACTGAAAGAATTTTTTTGATGTTCATACTGTATGTTCCTTTAGCATCTGGCAAAGGAGAAACATCAAAAAGTCAGTCTGGCTAACCTTCCCAGAACCACCCGCAGAGCAACTTTTTTTTTTTTTTTTTTGCTTAGCTAATTTATAATTAACAGCAGGAGATCGTCATTGCTGTGCTGAAAAAAATCTATGTAGCTCTTCATAATCGACCTCATACAAGTTTGTGAGATAAAATCAGAATGCCTGAGGCCGTTTCGGGCTCCAGCGTGTGCAGAGATTTGTGTTGTTGCATCAGCAGCTCTGGATAAAAGCTCTGCAGTGCTGCTAGCTGGATACCGGATAGCCTTCGGCACTTTGTATTGTCGTTCCCTCCTCCTGCGGTGTCTGTATTCCCAACTAGCTGAATGTTAACAGTTGGAGATGATGCAATCAGATAGCCACAGTAGAGAAAACACACCTGTGCGTTTTTTTTTTTTTTATGTCTGATACTTATGGAAATGATTTCGATTCAGTCGTAAATAAGCAAATACAGTAGTTTAAGAAATTACTTATCTTACTTTATCTTACTTTTTGCTATACTGTAAATTATTATATAATTATAGTATTTTCTGTTAATCAACCTCAAATAGAAGTTAGTTAACTTTGTAGCTCACATCACGGATGGTTTAGAGGCGATCCGGAACAACTTAAGAGCAATTATTAAGGAGACAGCATGTTGTCTTAGATGAAATGATGCTATCAGATGTGTTTTTTTGTTGAAAGTGCTTCTGTAGCTGGTTCTGAATGTGGGTTTTGGCAGGCAGCTGCTCTCTCCTCAGTACTGCGTACTCTGTACAGACGATGTGACCGACAGGTGTTGTAATGAATACTTGTAGGACACCTGTGATACACAGTTATATATATTGGTTAATGTGCAATACAACAGATACTGCAAATATTACTTCTCTCTAGTGATGCCAGATGTGTTACAGATGTGTTTCATTTACCTGGACGCTTAAAAATGATACAATAGGTACAACTGGACACAACTGGATATAAATAATGCATTATAAAATAATTTATACATCATAAAAAGTTTAAGTAATATTAAAAAAACATCTTAAGTATCTATTTATTATTATCATTAGTAGTAGTATTTTTAAGGGCTTGGTTTCAAACCCTTTGTCTTACACAACATAATAAATATTCATAAAGTGTATATTATAAAACTTACTGTATGTTATGACTGTCGGTACTGTGTAATGTTTAAACTTTAATGAATCCATTTTGAAGGAAGAAATCAAGAGGTTTTTCTTCACCATTGATGAGTATTACGGCTTAGCTTGTAAGAAAATATCAAATAAAATCAGACACTGAATAAAGCCTTTTCAAAAATGTCTTCTTTTTTTTTCCTTTTGTAATTTTTAAAATCTTCATCTTGTATTATGAGAATAAAATATGACGTGTGCTATGACTGTATAAAAAGTCATTTTTTAATTGGTAATGAATGAATGATGGAAGATTTTGTATTTAAAAAGAACACAGATATATTGTTTTATCAAGTGCGTGCCTCTGTCAGCCTTCTACACCTCATCTAGTTGTCTAATCCTGTGTCTCTCTCTCTTAGGTTCACACGATAGCTGTCTGTCTCACTCGTTTGAGAGAGACCTCGCCTCTTACACTTTCATTATTAAAATAAAATAAAAATATTTAAAAAAAACATACAGAAACACAAACAGATAATTATATAAATAATGATATAAAGTGCTACAGAATGGCGGGCTGGGATGTCAGGAGGACTCTTTCTGGACACAACGAACACAGGTTCAGTGCATCACAGCGTTTCACCTGAAAAATAAATCTACCTCGCTCCACTGAAGCCAGTCACACAGGCGGTTTGATGAAATATTTATGATTAAAGCAATGAATTAGCAATGTCACGATAAAGTGACTCATCTGTTCCTGGGATGTCTGAAGATCTAGACTAGCAGAACTCTCCAGGCTAACTGGAAAAGAAGAAAAAAAAGTGATGGGGAAGGGTTTAGAAAAACTTATGGTATAAAGTATGATATAAGATGAGACATATTTCAGACCTATGCGCATTATTTCTATCATCCACGCCAGGCAGATGTCTTATATCTTTTGAATCGTGATTAGATTGTTTGTGCAAAGTTCACAGCAAAGCAAACATCTCCAGGAATGTTTTTCATGCTTGTCTGGGCCTAAAGAAGCCATCACCGACGGATGAGCGCTCCTACAGCAATTAAACGCCAACTCAGACGTCTTCCTATCCTCCTCACGGTCTCCTTAGAAGACGAACTAAACATTTTTACACCAAAGCAACGTGTGCACTCCGTAAGCGATGCTGTAAAAATTGCATTCCTGCCCACGCGGTACAGGAAAAGCGTGATCCGCATAACACTTCCGCATTTTATCAACCCTGAAAACCCCTGGATGTGAAAACGAGTGCACTGCCTTACCACAGGGAAGCCTTTATGAGTAACGCTCTTACGCAACATTCAAGGACACACTCGTGCAGGACTTTAAATCAGACCCACGGTTGCTATAGTAACAGCTGCTTTAAACTGCTCTTTATCAGGCTTTCAGAGATGAGGTCAGGGTTTCACATCTTCCCGTAAAAAACGGCTACAATCTGCTGAGCGTAGAGGACAAGGCCTCGGCTCGACCACGGGATGGGAAAAATGAGCGTGTCGACTTTCACCTACACACAAGAATGTTCACCTTAAAGAAAAAATTTATTTAATGACTTAAACTTCACCACCTGATTGCTAACATTTCTCATTTTTTTCCATACTGTACATACAGTATGCATACATTAATGTAAAAAGTGAATATTGAAAAAATAGAATGAGAAATTACTGATAAAAGGACATTTTTCTAGTGCCAGCAATCCATAAACGTCAAATGTGACAAGAAAGCGTCAGGGAAAGGTTCAGGGAATCGAACCCAGACCCTGGAGGTGCAAGTCAGTGCAACACTAAGCCACTGTGATCCCTAATAACTTTTATTATAAGAAATAATAAATAAACAATAAACCAAATATAAGATATATATATATTATATATGTGTATATATAAAAGACTATTTTTAGACATATTCTGCCAATTTTCTTAGGCAGAGATTTTTTTTCCTACTGACAGATAATTTATTTTATATATAATATTTTATTATACATTATATCATAATTAAATTATTAAACATTGCAATTCATTTGGAAAACATGACTGATAATGCAAAATGATTTTTTCTTAATTAAGGACAGCGCTCACGTGAAGTGATTAATTATCACATACTGTACATGTTTGACACCTTTTTTGAAACCTAATAAGAACTAAAAATCACCCAAACAACCCTGATCGAAAGTTTACATATCCTTGAATATTTGCCCAAATTATATACACACAGGTTGAGTCACACAGATTTAAATGGCTATTAAAGAGATGTTTCTACACCCGTGACTCATTGTAATTTTAATTAGGGTCTGTGCATTCTGTAAATAGTCAGTGAGTTTCTCAGCTCATGAGGTGATGCGTGGACCTGGTGGATACTGCACCATGGGGAAGACAGAGGAACTGCCAACAGACCTGGGCAATAAGGTAGTTAAACTATATAAAGCAGGAAAAGGATATAAAAAGATATATCAACACTTGAAAATGCCTCTGATAAAGAGGTGGAAAATAAAGGTTTTAGCTGATACCAAACTAAGGTCAGGTAAACCAAGAAAGATTTCAACCACAACTACTTTGAGAAAAATACTGGCTGCTCGGCGATGTTGTTTTAAGTGTTGTTGTTGCGCACAATAAGGAGGTACTTGTACACAAATGACCGTTAAGCCCATGCTTGCGCTACGTCAGAAAAATATACCATCCCCACTGTAATGCATGGTGGTGGATCTCTTACAGTATATTGTTGGGCTGTGTTTACTCCAGTGGCACAGGGAAGTTAGTCAAAATTGATGGCAAGATGCATGCAGCATGGTAATAACGAAAATACTGGCAGACAATTTGTATTCTACAGCACAAAAGCTGCGCATGGGACGCTCTCGGATTTTTCAACAAGACACTGAATTAAAGCACAAGGTCATGTTGACCTGTTGGCTACAACAGAAAAAGCTAAAGGTTTTGGAGCGGGCATTACAGTCTGGAGGAACTGGAGGCATTTTGTCAAGAAGAATGGGCGGCTTTACAGTACCACCTGAGAGACTTAAAGACCTGATGCACAATTATTACAAAATACTGCATGCTATCATTGATGCTGAAGGGGGCAATAAACAAACTTTTTTTTATTATTATTTAAAAACTAAAGGTAGGCAAATGTTTAAATGGACTATTTTCTCATTTTCTTAATCGTCATGTTTGTTTAATGATTGTGCCATTCTGTTATGCCATACCTATAAACTTGCGTCCTATAAGAAATAAAAAAAAACATTTGTATTGCCTTCTCAAAAAAAAAAAGTTAAACACCTTGCAAATTTACCAAGGTATGCAAACTTTTAAGCACAACTGTTAGTCTAAAATTTGTTAAAATAAATCTTAATTTTGGTTTGCTACAGTATAATCATACAATAAGAAACTCTAAATAAATTTAACAAGAGTTAATATATTTTCACTTGCAAATGACAGATGCCCCACAAGTCCACGATTTTTACATTTAAAATTTTTTCTTTTTACTTTTTACTCAAAATACTTATGCACATTCTGGTATTAAAAAATAAATAGAAATTGGGGGTTATAACAATAACTTTGCTTCATTACAGCGCTCTGTCTTTAGAGATGTCACATGGCCCAAAAAAAAAAAAAAAAATTGACAGACAAAAAGGCCTTATAATAAGAACGTTGTGTTGTTTCTTATTGTCATGGCAACCAGTTCTGGATTTTTTGCATGATACTTATACCATATTGATGAAGAAGGTATAGCTGTAAATCAGCCATATAAAGAAAAAAAGGACACTTATTGGGAAAACCGGGACAGAAGGAAACCCTATCTGTCTTTGATTATTTTCATATAACCCCAAGATGCTGATATGGTTTATTCCGTATACTGTACGTCTAATCTGTGTCCGGGACAGAAACAGTATCACTAATAACCAGTATGATGACAGAGCTGACAGACGTTTCGCTCTTATAAAAGGGAGCCAGGCTATAAAAATCTATTGATCTAGCGCTATCTTTAAGCTATATAAACGTTCTGTATGCTTCGCTATTATCTGATATCTAATCCAAAACCGCTCCAGCGCTTTGACGGTAGTGAGCGTCTTTCAGTTTTTTTTCCCTGTTATTCCCTTTCTCTGCATTAAAAGGCTGATTTCAGAGACATTTTTAATATAACACAAATACTGTAGCATGTCTTAAAAATTCTTGTCTTATCAAAACTTTCCCAGAACAGATTTAATCATGGAACAAATGTAAGAAATTAGTCTCCAATCCTGGAAATTAGCGCTAAGCACTGTCTGACACTCACACACCGCCATGCATCATCTCCAAAAAAGTTCCATCCTCATATTCAAAAACTTCTACCCTCTGTACGGCCTATTAAAAACTACTTACGTTCCCTCTAACCAAAGTTTTGGTGGCTGACAGGAAGCTGACAGCCTGACAGGAAGCAGATACTGCTCCTGAGGTAATTAGCAGATTTTTTACTTTTTTTTACCTGAACGAAAATGCAGCAGACAACCAGCGACTCTCCGCAGAGTGCCAATTAGCATTTAAAAACATCGTAAGTGGTGAGACAGCGTTTACGATGATGCTCGCTCAACCATTTAACAATTTCCTGTAATATTTATAGAACAAAAAAATCAAGTATATCATTTTTTTTAAAACCTTACTTCAAATGTAGAGTGAAAATCTTTATCAAAAGTTTGTGCTGAAGCTACATGAAGTGAATGTGAGTAAAGCATTTAGAGTGCGTGGAGATACAAAATATTACACATATTATAAGGAATGGAGCTCGGTTTAGGCCAGCAAGGTAAATTAAGTGGTGGAGTTTTCTTTTTTTTAAAAAAAAAAAAAGGAAGAAGAAATTAGCATTCTGTACAATTTTTTCAATTTGGTGGCATCAGCTGAAAATATAATGTTTACAAAGGCTTAAAATCTAATTATACACGTTGAACTGCATATAAACTGTCAGTCTTTATGTCAGATTTAATGATCAAAAACATGCTTGTGTTTTCATGTAAAAAGTACTCAGGTACTTAGCTTGCTAACAAAACATTATGTTAATTTACCAATAGCTAGCATCCTAGCTAACTATATTAGCTACTAGAATCGATGTTAGATTAATCTGGCATTAAAGTTCATGTTTTTTACAGCACTAAAGAAGTCTTTAGCTAAGACACTACAGATGTTAATAAATCTGACACACATCTGTTTATTATATTTAACATTTTAGTTAATAACAAACATTTATTTGTTTATAAAATTTTTGGAGAGAAAACCATCTACCGTTTGTGGACATATTTTTTCTGGGTTCCTGGAATAGAATTTCATTTACAAAAAAAAAAAGGGATTGGCATCGTGAATAGTAATGCCGTCTAGCCCTAAGCGTTAATAGTTAATTGTTGTGAATTCAACTAATTAAAAATGTTTTAACCCTCAAGGTTTGTTTTGCCTGTAGTGCTAACCTTAACAACCCAGCTGTAATCTAATGCTAGCTTAAGCTATCCGTTACCTCACTAGCCAGGTTCCTTACATGTCCGCTAATGGCTCATTTGAAGAATCAGATCTCAGTGATTCCTCTCGTGGAATGAGTCAGCCTGCTTACAATTCACTTTCCTATTTATCCTCTTTATGTTTACAGATATATTCTCTGTCCAACAACTGATCGCTTTTATCTGACTCTAACGTGGACGCGTCTGTCCTCTGAAACGGCACACATGATCACATCTTTTCTTGCACCACCTATTAAACACTATTAAAATATTTGTGTGATTTTAAGCAATTAATGTGATTTTAGCTAACAGAGCAGAATTTTGCTCTGAAGGACGGGAAGCAGTTTGTCTGCAGCTTTTGATAAAGTCTAGGAAGAAAGCCAGATGCTTTTCGGATTTGTAGAAGAGCACATGCAAAAGTGACTCAGAGCTGATCTAAAAAAACATCAGATTAGTGCGTTTACATCGGATCTGTGTCACGTTAGGGGAAAAATCAGGCTGGTAATGTGAATGCAACATGATTATTAATGAATTGTTAGTTATTGATTGTCAACATGTTCGACTATCAGTTACGAAAAATGTGTGGAATTTGCACATACCTTAACATAGTGAAATATTTTACAGACGTTGTGCTGGAATGGGATGTGTATCCTCAAGTTCTACACCAGAGTGTGGTGGATTATCCATGTTCAAACACACATGGGGAGCGAAAGCGCTGACTGTACTCTGTATAAAGACTTTTCACAACTTTTGATAAATCTTTTCTTCTAAACTAAAATGGGCCATTGTTCTATAAAAATACAAAAAAGTTTCTCTCTCTCTCTCTCTCTCTCTCTCTCTCTTATATGTACTGTATGTGTGTGTGTGTATCTATAGGTTCACACAGAAACTACACCAGGGGCAGTTACACTTCAAATCGTATTTCCTGGCGCCATCCCAGGCTTTCTAACTTTGTTATGGGTCAGTGGGCTTATGCAACACACACACACACACACACACACACACACACACACACACACACTTCACAACCTCCCCTGATCCAGAAAAAAGGAAACTGTATTAAACAAAACAAGTGAAAAGATAATGTCATTCAACAGGACACACACACACACACACACATAAAAAGTACTGGGTTATTCTAGGCCATGGCATTCATAGCTGAGTCTTTTTATTAGTCACTCTATAAAGGTGAGTCAGTGTGATGATACACTCCTACCTTCTGTCTGTTCACTTGAGTTATTTTGGGCCTTTTGTTGTCTCAATTAACCAAACAAACACCCACAAACACACACACACATACTGTATACACACACACACGCGCACACATACACAGAAACATGGGATTTATTGTTATTATTATTATTATTATTATTATTATTTTAATTGTTTCTCCTATACTATAACTTAATTTCTACTCCTAAATAAAATAAAAACCACAAAATGATGTCCCTCTCTCCAGTACACCGGTTCACCTTCCTTAGTCCTCACCCCAAAAGAGATGCTGTTTTGTAGTTGCCCTGACCCAGTCGACTAGATATCACATTGCTGCCCTTGTAAAACTCTCACACATCCTTTTCCTGCTTCCAACACATCAGCGTTCCGAATAACTGTTTACTTGCTACTTTATAAATGCCAGCACTTTGTAGATGCCACTATAATGAAATCATTCACAGCATTCACTTTAGCAAGATAAAATCCCAGTCATACTGTAGAAACTAGGTCTGATCCCATCCTGGCAACTTAAACAAACTGCTGCTGACATCTTGATGCCAGATAACACAACACCATCCACGCCTTGATGGTTCAGGACTTTGGGGGCACAAGGCTGGTGGTTTTAATGTTGTGGCTGGGCCTATTTTCCCAGTGTATTCTGTATACACACTATTCCGAGAGTTATTTGTTCGATAGTATCTTACAGTACTGTATATTCATCATGTCCAAACTGCCATGTCCAATTTACTTTCAGTATCCTATATTTCCAGGGTCCTGTTTTTACATTGTCCTATAATCACAGAGTCCTATAGTTTCAGTCCTCATATCTTCCCAGTATACCATGTTCCCCAGGCTCTATGTTCCCAGTCTCTTATACTGTATCCCAGGAGTTATTTCTATGGTTCTCTAAGCCAGCTACATTCCTAGAGTGCTATATTCTCAAGGTCCTGTTTTTTACCTACGTCCTATATCCCCAGAGTGCAAATTGCCCAGTGTTTAATTTTGAGCATCCTATAATCCCAGGTTCATATATTACCGCGGTCCATTTTTGCCAAAGCCCTATATTTTCTGGGTCCTGTGTTGTCAGGCTCCTATAGTCCCAATGTCTTATATTTACAGGGATCCTTTTGTATATTCCTAGAGCGCTATATTCCCAGGGTTTTATAATCCCAGAGCTGTATATACCCAGTGTTGCCAGCATCCTAAAGTTCATGGGGTTTTATAGTTTAAGGGTTTTAAATTCTCATGCTTTCATATTCCTAGTGTTATATATTCTCAGAGACGAGTATTCCCTATGGCCCCATGTTCCCAGTATCCGATATCGGCAAAATCATTCTCCTAGGTCTGATATTCCCAGCCTTTTATTTACGCAGGGCCCTATCTCCTTGGAGTGCCAAGAGTGCTATGCTTTATTTATGCCCATTTTAAAAAATATTAACTAATTAAATCATTTGCAAGACGAAGTCAACTACATGCCTTTTAACAGGATTAAAAAATGGCTGTCGTCTCCTTGTGTTTGGTGGTTTCCTCTTTGGTGAACTCATCGCCCCTAGAAACACTCTGAGTTTCTCAATAAAGGTTCACTGTGCCGAAGTCATTGAGGCTGTACAAATACAAAGAAAATTAAACATGGTTGCTATATCCCAGTGACATAAAACAAAGTGATGTTCTTTTCTTGGGAGACAGTTTAGAGTTTGATCAAATCTACCGTACAATCCAGAAGTAATGATATTTATATTGACACTGTGCCATCTGTTTAAAGAGAGCTGATTAAATTCAGCTCCTCACTCATTTCGGAATGGATAATAAATCATTGGTACATTAAAAATGTATGTGTATATATATAATGAAGTGGAAGAATCTTCGGCGGACTTGGGAAAAAGGAAAAAATAAGGAAAATGTGAGGTTTTAAAAAGATAAAGAATGAAGAAAGAAGACGTGGCAGAGACGTCCAGTCTTTGAAACTATTTCTGTTTAAAAGCATCAATTAGACAACTAATAAAAAGAGACTTTATATTACACATATAATTTTCTGGTGAAAGGAGAGAGAGGGAAAGAGAGAGAGAGAGAGAGAAAGCAGAATGATTAAGCACTGGATTAGCAGATCTTATCTTTTTTTATTCAGATTTAATTCTGGTTTTCTACAGAGGACAATAAAGAGGAGTCGCCTCTGCGTCTGTTAGTTCTAGTAATGGGGCGTGGCCTCAGTGTCTTTTGGTTTTAGTGATGGGGCGTGGCCTCTGTGTCTGACAATTCTAGATTAGGAGGTGTGGCCTCTGAGTCTGTCACTTTTATTTAAGAATCCATGGCCTCTGTGTCTGTTAGTTCTAATCAAGGAGGCGTGGCCTTTGTGTCTTTTCATTCTAAGGAACAGACACAAGGAGGCGTGGCCTCTGTGTCTGTTGGTTCTAGTAATGGAGGCGTGGCCTCTGTGTCTGTTCATTCTAACTAAGGAGGCGTGGCCCCTGTGTCTGTCGGTTCTAGTGATGGAGGGATGGCCTCTGTCTTTGTCATTTCTAGATAAGGAGCTATGGCCTTCATGTCTGTCAGTTTTAGTTAAGGAGGCATGGCCTTTATGTCTGTTGTTTTTAGTGATGGGACGTGTCCTCGTTGTGTGACGATTCTAGATTAGAATTAGCGGTGTGTCTGTCACTTTTATTTAAGGATGCATGGCCTCTGTGTCTTTTGGTTCTAATTAAGGAGGCGTGGCTTATGTGTGTCTGTTGGTTTTATTTAAGGAGGCATGGCCTGTGTCTGTCAGTTTTAGTAATGGGGCGTGGCCTCCGTGCCTGTCAGTTGTAGTGAAGGATGCATGGCCTCAGTTTTAGTAATAGGGGTGTGTACTCTTTAACGAGTCAAGTACGAAATGCTGAAAATTAATAGAATGAACAAAATCAGGATAAATAAACAGCCCTCTGAGAGAAACCTTACACAGTCATGATCTGAAACATGATCATATTTATGTGTGTTTTTTGTGTTTAATCGAGAGAGAGAGAGAAAGAGAGAGAGAGAGAGAGTAAATTCACACTACATCTGTCCCTTATCTCCACCCACACACTCTTTAACAACCTGTTGCATAGAAACAGGTGGTTAAGCAAAAGCACTGATTTCCTCATCAAGCATTGTGTGTGTATGTGTGTGTGTTTGTGTAGGCTATGTGTTATGCAAGTGTGTAATATAATTCTTTCTTCATTAAGCAACTTGTTTGGAGCCATATCATATTATCATATATATTTCCCAACATCTTTAAGCCTATATCCTTGAAATCTACATCAGAATAGTACTTTAATAAAAGGATGAAAAAAAAAAAAACTTCTACAACAGGGTCGCAGCTATTGTAAAGTTTTAACATTTCAAAATCATGTGCGAATTACAAAGAATAACTACAAGATTAAATGGTATATTAGTTAGTTTTACTATTAAGGAAGGAACTAATGAAAGTAGCATGAGCATTCTTTTATTGTAATTGTTGTAGTTAGATTTAAGTGAATTCTTGGCTTGTCTTTTTAAAGCCTAATAACCTACAAGTCTACAGAATTAACATTTCAAAGTCTAAAATACACACAAAATTATTAAATATTGAAATAAATGTGATCACATTAATTTTTTTCATTTGAGCTAATCCACTTCTTTCAGTGCAGACACTCTATTTATTGCGTAGGCTGTTTTAGTACAAGGTTCATCCTTGATTAAACTATATAAATGTATTTATTGAATAAGCCGTCTCGGTAAATTAATGACATTAAATGTTATTTCAGTAAGAAAGGGTATAATCACTTGTTAATGTCTGGGTTGCCCCCTGGTGGCACGCAGCGGCGAACACTCTTTCTTTTGCATGTTTTTGCATGTTTTCAGAACTTTAAGTCTAAGACTTGGTAAGTAAATTCTTTCATGTTGAAGTTGTTGCTCAAGGTCTCATGGTTCACGGTTTTGTGAAGGTGTGTAGGTGATTTTAGGTTGGTTTTGATCAGCCTGCTTGTTTAAGCACTAGGTTCTCATGCTTTAGTTTGCGTCTACTTTTGATTTATCTCTGTTTGTGTTTCTGTTTTTATCTTGGTTTTCTTTGTTGTATGTTTTCAGTTTGCGACTATGCCGTACCTCAATGCCTACAGGACTTTTATAAGTTTATTATATACAGAAGATGAAAAACTATACTGAATATGAAATATATTTTTATAGAGATGTATACTTTTGATCTAATAATAATAGTTATAAAATAATAATAATAATAAAAATAATGGTGAAAACATTGTAAGTTTTGTTTTTCCACATAACCTGACCAGTAACATGGGGCTCTAGTGGCTTAGTGATGGGTATCTCATCTGCCATGCGAAAGGCCCGGGTTCGACTCCCAGTCAGTGCCCAAACCCCAGCCCCTGTATGCCTTGCCGGTCCCAAGCCCGGGTAAAACTGAAGGGTTGCATCAGGAAGGGCATCCGGCATAAAAACCTGTGCCAGGCGAACCGCTTGCCAGGAGCTGAAAGACCACCAACCTGAGTAGTAACATCTTTTTACAAGGGTTATTTTTACCATGATGACATTAGACGAGAGAGGACAAGCTGAA
This sequence comes from Clarias gariepinus, assembly GCF_024256425.1. Classification (NCBI taxonomy): domain Eukaryota; kingdom Metazoa; phylum Chordata; class Actinopteri; order Siluriformes; family Clariidae; genus Clarias; species Clarias gariepinus. The sequence continues at coordinate 8,326,528 of NC_071112.1, read as the reverse complement.
AGCTCATTTTGAGAGATAGAGAGAGAGAGAGAAAGAGAGAGAGACAGGACAGATGGTGTTCAGAGAAAGTCCTCTCCACACCTCATGTTTCTCTAATCTGGTCCTTGGGGGATGCTAAATTATCTGGCAACCATCTTAACTTCCCCAAGTTTATATGTTTCCCTTTCACATTTTGTGCAAGCTTGTTGTTTGGCTCATGTCCTCTGAGGGCTTTTACTGACGACTTAAAAGCAAGAAGTTCCTTACTCGACAAAAGTGACACCTCCTGGGGTTCCGCGTTAATGACGCCATGCTTTGAGTCGAGACGCTAAAGCTAATCAATTTTTCTTTTCCCGAAGGCAACGCTGCATTGTAAACACCATAAAACCATTTGGAACAGGCTTTGGGGTGATTCTAAAAAAAAGAAAAAATTAATAAATAACAATCAAGATGCTTGCTCTTGTCATTCTCATAAGTAAGCAACTTTTTTTGAAAGTGGCAAAATTGGGCCGTGGGTTTAAGTGGTGAGAATATGATCCATGCACCACACGCCTCCTGCTCTCCATGTTACAGATTACTCTCCTGGGCAAGTGCCGGGGCTTGACCTTCATCCCGTTCCATTAAGTTCCTGAACTTTAATCCACATCTCTGCAGATACATATCGATCCATGCCACCTTTAATTGCTGTGGTGAAATTTCCTCCTGAGAGAAAAGTGCAGGTTTATTATGAAGCATGGTGTGGTATTGACGTTCAGCATTCAAAAGCATCCAATACACTTTCTGTTCATTAGGATTCATAGCAAGAGGAGTCGCAGCAGCCGTATTTCAACTTGATAAATTGGAAAGCTGGGATATCAAAACTGGGAGATTTACTGTAAGCGATAACCTGGTCATATATTAATCAAAATGTAGTTGAGCAGCCAAGACTTGTTCGTGTCTAAAATATAGTTCTTCATGAGAGCAAGTAACGCAAACAATGCTGTTCTTTCAGCTTTTCTTACCCACAAAATCCAACTGTGCTCAGGATGTCCGTTCTGACACAACCGTACCATGTTGTCCAGGCTTAGATTCAGCAATGAGGATGCCCCGGGCATTTGCAGGAATCATACCCAGGCTATTCACATGGCAGGTGAGAAACCTATCACTGAGCCACCAATGGCATTCTTTAAAACCTAAACATGTAACTCGATATAGATGTATTTTTTTTTTTTTATTAATGTGGATAAGTTGCACATCTGGCACTTCAGATGATGAATACTCCCCTCTGTGTATGTACAGTACCAGTCAAAAGTTTGGACACACCTTCTAATTCCAACAAACTATTGAATGGAAACTGTATATGCATCATTTCTTACTGGGTCAGGTTCTTCAATTGTATCTGAGAAGTTGATGGTGAGCAGTTTGCCAACAGCAGCTCGAACTGGGGACCCCCTGATCAGCAGGCCAACACCGTAACCACCTCATCCACCCCTGCCATTAAATTCAAATGACCAAATACTTCTTCAGAATGATATTATATATCTGAGATCTGAGGGATAATCAACTTCAATCATTCATCCTTAGTACCCGCCTGGTCAAAGCTGCGCCATGCACATTAAGGCCTAATCCTAATTTTTCTTCCACATGAAAAGCAATAACATACGGTATAAGCATGCCAAATGACTAGGTGGCAATATAACTGTTATTGTTAGATAATATTGCAGGCAAGTAAAAAAAAGAGAGTACAAATCTACAGAATTATTAGACACTTTCAGAGGCAAGAGGTTTCTTTATATATAAGAATAAACCGCATTAATTCCTTGTTATCTCTTGCTACAATAGATGCCAGCTAGCTCATTTACACGCCAGATTGATAAAGGCATTTATAGACGCTTGATGATTGTCATTTCTGTGATCCACTGAATTCATTACCGGGTTTAGTTGCCACAAGTGGCATTTTCTAAACACATCTTTACTATAGTTGGCTCTGTCTAAATGTAATGCTTTTGTCAAAAATAATCCCTAAAGACAGACAATTTTATTTCCTTCATGCTTATTTCAAACATTGATATGCATGTATAGATATTGTATACATACTGTACAATCAGCTGTTATTATCCTAAGTGAGACTGGGTACAGTACTACAGTACAGTACAGTACTTAGGTACAGTAATAATCTTGGAGATGTCCGGGGTGCCAATTTTAAATTTACTCCAGTTAAAAGTTGACACTGCATTGTAAATCCACTGTGAGATTCATGTCCTTAATTAACCCGCAACGATTTTGTTTTTATAACCTAATTTGTAGCCCACCTTTACCAAGGGTGCCAGTAATTTCAGAGCCGACAAAAAACGATTGTCAACAAATATACATTAATTAGCAGTCCTTCTATTTGAAGGGCTACACGATGAACAGCACTTCACCTTCACTTGAGCGTGGGTTTAGCAGTACAGTGGACTCCATAACTCTACAGTACGAAGTGATTATTAATATTAAAAGTCGTATTATTTGTGACGAGAGCGATGAAACCCGTGTTGCGTCAGCGTCCTTGCCTTGTCCACGACGACTCTGTGACTTTGGTGATGGCGCAGTGTGTTTAACTGTCTCTGGTAATTACACACAGCATCTGCTTGTCCTCTCTAAAGGTTGATTAAAGCCACAGTGATGTCATAAAGCACAGCACGCGGGAAACGCTGTGGCTTCACGTCCGCTCTTTCTCTCCAAAGCACCGCTTTCATCTTTTGTAAGATTCATGTAATAATCAGTGACTGGATCAAGCACATGACAAATTTTTTTCTTTGTTTGTTTTTTTTTGTACACCAAATATTGAATATCATAAACAGATGTAGAATAAACGAATAACGGTGCATGCTTTAGCTGATTTCGTCACTCAGATAATTGAATCAGTCAAGTGCACTTCCTACAAACTGGCCTCATCTCTGAGGAGACGCGCACAAGCCCGATGACGCTAAACAGAAGGGACTCGGGACAAAGCGCCGTGACGATCTCGTTACGCCGAATTAATGTTGTTTTTGCTCGAATTAACAGCGGATACATAAAACATGCCGCAGCGCTCCCTCTCTTTACGCTCAATTTATTAGACTTTAATCGCTAATCATGTTTTGTTTGTCAGATCTTCTGCGTGCTACGTTCGAACAACAGACGCTCAAGGCTTTAATTGACGTCTGAAGGGGATCAGAATGCTGATTCCTCATCTTAGACTGGCGATTGGAATTGTTCTTCTGGTTTAGCGTTGCTTGAAAAAGAGGTTAAGGTTAAGAAGAGAGGCGGCGTTAGCATAAGAAGCTCTATGAATACCAATGAAGTTGATGCTTTAATTATTTTTTTCTAGTTGTAAGTGCAGTATTGTATTATAATTTGCATCCCTTTTTCATTGTATCAACCCGTACACCTGTTGCTAAATTAAAGAAGATAGCTAACAGGCTAACATTACCTACCACCTTTTGATCAATTAGTTTCATTTAATGTTTGCAGAAAGACACAAGATAAATTGTGAAAGAATATTACAAAAAAACACTTAAACATTACACAGTGTTTAACACACCAAACCTCATACACATACAAACAACAGACTATCTGTCAAACAAAATGAATAAAATAATTTGACAAGCTAATAAGTAAAAAACAAATATTATTATTAATTATAAAAGCACTTCATCATATGCACTTTTTTAATGTATAAAAATAAAATTATAAAACATACACGCAAACATTACACTCGCAAAATTTCAAGTGATCGAAATCATGAAAACAAAAAAAGCTAAGCTCATCATTAGCCACATGATCTCACCTCCACATTCAACTTACATAGAGTTATTATCGCTCCTAGTGGTCAAACATGGGAATTGCAATAAGGACTGATGCATGTCCATTGGGGCAGGAGACACGCTACCCTGCCTTGTGCCCGTGGAGGAAGGGTAGGAGGGGCTGAGAGAGTTAAGGACAGGGTTGCGAGCTTGTTTTTTTTTAACTATCCATAGTTGGCAGATTTTGTTTCAAAGTAACTATTTAAAATAAAATTTTGAAAAAAAAAATGTAAGTGGACTTCGTTATTATCAAGTTAGATTCGAATGATTTATCTGTAAATTGATTAGCCAAAATATTTTGACGAAAAGTTGTAACAAATAAAACACCACAGCTGATGGAATGCTTTGCATATTATTATTATTATTATTATTATAAAAAATAATAAAAAATGTTAGCATTGGTAAAGAAGCGACCTGACTCTCATTGCTCATTTCACGCTCCAGCTGTCTGAGCATGTCACCTTTTGCAAATGAGTTGCGTCTAGAACATGTTTTTTCACTTTATTTATAGTTGATCTGCAAATCTGCATTTATGAACCTTTTCTACATCCTGTTGAATCATCGTTTGGTTTGGCTTAGGATAAACAGAAAGCAGGATTATAGAGTGGATAATGTCCAGAGGTGCTGAATTTACACCACTGTGGCTCTGACCAGGCACTTACTCAGGATGAATAAATAATCCCTCTTGTTTGTCCTTTAGTTCCTTGTTACACATCATGAATTTTAACCAGATGCCAGGGGAAGAAAAAAAAAAACCCCATCTGTTCAGCCTATTTATATTAGGCTACATATATAATTAATGTTTTTTTTGTTTTGTTTCTTATCCGTGTCATTTATGTTATATATGAAACAGTGAAGTGCGCTTAAATACATCAACCCCTAGAGGGCGTGTCACTCTACGTAATCACATGACATGAGTATTACTGACAGGTTGCATGGCAGATCTACAGTATAGTCTGGGATAAACAGTAATCCGCACACACACACACACACACACACAAGCCACGCCTTCTTTACTGAGACGGACACACAGAGGCCACACCTCCTTTAGAATGCCGTATACTCTGTAAACCACGGGTTTAAATTTCGGGATTACCAAAAAAGAACAAGGTTTTTGCATCGTTCTGTTTACTTTGTTGTGTTTATTACAGCTGTTAGCTACTAAAATGCTTTTTTTACTTTAATCAAATAAAATGGAACAAACACGCTCTCGCTGCTTACACTGATGGGATTTTTGCCTTCTTCCATTTTGCTGTTGTTTTATTCCAGTCCTTTCGGTTTGCCTGTGTGTGACGTGCTGTTTTTAATCACTCTGCTGTAAAGCACTCTCATTTTCATCGCAACCAAAAAACAATAAAAGTTGCTGTTGTTGTGGTTATTGTTGCTACACTACACTCGAGGCTTAAGGCTTAAGGCCGGCCAAACATAAAGGCCTCCAGGTAGCAACGCACTGACAACCACATGTGCTGTGTGTATACCATTATACACACACACACGCACACACACACACACACTCTGGTGGACTGTTAAATCAGCATGCCTGTGGTTTGTTAATCGCCTGATAGCAAAGTGGTGAAGGCATGCATGCAGCGATCACTCAGCGTGGGAGAACACACACACACACACATCAACCAGTGTGGGAGGATGCAGTTGCATCACTCAAACACACACACCACACACACACACACACACACACATATGCATGTGATGGGATCATAAAGCGTGGGAGCATACAGAGTCTCTCTCTCTCTCTTACACACACACACACACACACACGCACACACACACACACACACACATATACAGCTTGAATGAAGAGACCCTATAAATGGAATTTTAGAGATTTTTTTTCTTTTTGATGTAATTAAGTTTAAGATTTCAGTGAAGGAGGCGTGACCTCTGTGTGTGTGTGTGTGTGTGTGTGTGTGTGTGTGTGTGTAAAAGAGACAGAGAAAGAGAGTCTCCGTGAAGGAGGCGTGGCCTTTGTGTGTGTCTTTGTCTCAGTCAAGGAGGCAGGGTCTCTACAGTATGTCCATCGTTTTTTAATGAATAGACATTTATGTAACACACACACACACTTACGCACACAGACAGACAGACAGACACATACACACACACACACACAGTCCTGTACATTTGCCAAGAAGAAGTGCAAATGATTTAGAAAGTCAGCAAGTCAACATTCTGTCACTATGGCAACTACCGATAAAGTCTGGGCTTCAATCTGCAGCAAAGCACAACTGCACTACTAATAAATTTATACACACATACACACACACACACACACGCAAACATAAAGAGAAGAAACGAAATGACTATATATACAGTATATGGTCAAATGCAATGAGAGCGTGAGTACTGGTGCAGTAATAATCCTGGAGCCTGTGCAGATCACCTGTCCCATGACTCCACTCCTATAGGAGAAACTCTTATCTCTCTGCTCAGGCTTTTTCTCTCTCACGTAATCACTAAAACTGGTCTCCAGTCCACAACTCCGCCATTATTAACAAACTCCACCAGTCTCCCTCGGCTGCACTTTCAACTTCTGCTGATCAAACGAATGCTTTTCTTAGCTTCCTCAAAGATCAAATCAGCAAAATACCCCAGCGCCTCCATCAGTGGTTTACTGCAATGCCCCGTAACAGATCTATTAATAAAAAGGCAATACCTCTGGCGTTATTAAAAAAGGAAAGAAAATAATCATGTTAATATCATATTCATATTAATGCGCTCATTTTCATGCATTATCATTTCTATGATAACAGCTTATGATTATGATTATTATGATTATCAGAGGGATTTGAACAGCACCACTAATTATATGACAAACTTTTACATGAAACCATTTAACATTTAATAAATAAGTCACCATAAAGCAACATCTCTACTATTTGGAAGAGGTTTACTGTATAGTGGGGTCTCTTGGGACATTGGTGGTTCAGGGGTAGGTTTCTCACCCACCCAATTCCCACCCAATGCCCAAACCTCAGCCACTGGATGCAGATGTGTCTGTTCCTAGTCCAGATAAAATGGGAGGGTTGTGTCAGGAAGGGCATCGCTGTGGCAAACCCTTGGTGGGATGAGTCTCTTAAAAACAAATGCTGATTGTTTCCCCATGAAAAAAAAAGCTATTTTTTCTGCAACTACACTCCATCCCTGTAAGTAAGATCACCAGACCATTTGTAAAAAGAGGTTGACAGTGTAGACAAAATGATTTGGTGACATTATTTGCAGTATGTAATAAGAACTCTTGCCTGTTTTATGAACGTATGCTTTATGATACTACATATATAAAAGTGGCCAGTGAAGTTCCTGCTGTTGGGCCCTTGAGCAAGGTCCTTACCCTTGTATGCTTCAGGGTTTAACAATGCTCGGATATTTGGAAAATGAAGAATTGTACTGTGCTGTAATGTATATATGACAAATGAAGGCTTTTTCTTCTTCTAAAAGTTAATTAACCTTTGATGTAAACCTTTTCTGGAATGACATGAAACACCCTGGACTTCCTGAAATGGCTCTGTAACTGTTACACACTTGCTCATTTTTTGTTTTAGTTCTTGTGAAGCTCACACACATCATTGCATTGCCTGTAGCAAATACAAGTCTGCCATGGCTCATGTTCCTCAGGGATCAATCCTCAGTCCCCTGAGTTTTTAGAGTTACATACTTCCCCGAAGTCTTATCATTCCTGTCACCTGCTCAGCTCATGTGTTTACCTCCAGAGCTGAGAGACAAGAGAGACAAAAAACTGACTGTGTTATCTAGGGGGCGGGGCAAAATCTATCTCTGTCCGGTCAATTAAACCCCTGGAGTATGTAGGGGATACGGAAGAGGGCAGATAGTGATTCCCTCCAAATATGTTACACTGCTCTTTAAAAAGATGTGATTAGATGTGATCTGTTATGGTTAAATGGAAATGACAGCCATTAACACAATTTTTAGGCATTTTTTATTGTAGTAGCAAACTTGAAAAAAACAAACAAACAATGTGGTATTAGTTATTCAATTATTTAAAGGTGGATCGGCACTGTTTGTAGGGGCAAACTTTATGCTCATCGATTGTAAAAGACCATTGAACTTCTCATACAGGGGGAAGAGATCTGCTAAAATGGCTAGATCCAACACTAAAAGGTTCATTCTAATAAAGATACTAAATCCATGGCTACAGTATATCGCACCCTGTGCACTAAACTACTAAATAGTGTACTTAAAAGGATACTAAATTTACGGGTAATTCCCACCCTGGACATCATAAACCGCCAAAGTCAGCAAGTTCACTACAGGACAGTGCCATGCGCTCTCACTTACAGCTCAGGAATGAGGGAAAGGGGCTTTAATAGATGTTCTACATCATACTTGTCTAGGTGGCACTTAATGATACAGACTATGAGATGAGAGTGAATTTCAGTGTAGCTCTGAGTCAGATCAATACTTCTTCCTCGTGTCCATTTTCTTAATGAACGAGTGTTGGGAGTAATGGAGATACACCTCAAACACCATCGGCAAGAGACGCCTCTCTGTTCACAGCCCAGCGGCTTCATTAGTGTTCATTAATGCTGAAAAAGGAGGCAGATACGTTCCTGTGTGTGTGTGTGTGTGTGTGTGTGTGTGTGTGTGTGTGTGTGTGTGTGTTACATAAGGATGCAAACAAGCTGGACAATGAGAGGAATTCTGAATGATAGAAAATGAACAATGAGTGAGAGTAAAGGAACAAATGAGTGTAGCATTAAAACAGGTACATGAGTCAGTTTTGAAATTTGGACATCATTGAAATATTAATAAAAGACAAAAGAGAACGAGGGGAGGAGGGGTACATAGAGAGGCAGAGTAATAAATGGATAAAAGAGAAGACTGGAGGAAAGACAGACAAGCACAGGGAAACATGAGCCAGAAGAAAGAAAGGAAGGAAGACAGAAAGAAAGAAAGAAAGAAAGAAAGAAAGAAAGAAGAAAAGGAAGAATGGAAGAAAGAAAAAAGGAAAAAAAAGGACAGAAAAAGAGATAGAAAGAAAGATTTAAGGCATGAGGAAAAATGAAGAGCACAGAGAGTGGGAAACTGGTGTTGGTGGTGTAGGTGGTAAAAACTATTTATAGCAGAACGCTGTGTGTGTGTGTGTGTGTGTGTGTGTGTGTGTGTGTGCGTGCGTGCGTGCGTGTGTGTGTGCGTGTGTGTGTGTGTTTGAGCCACAGATAATGGCCTTCCTAGAGCTCATCATTCTACACCACAATAAACTGCAATGACTAAGAGAGAGAGAACGAGAGAAAAAAGAGAGGAAAAGAAAAAGAGAGCAGGGATCGAGAGGAAGAAAAAAGAGGATGTAAAAGAAGAAACAGAAGAAAGGAGAGAGAAATAGAGAGAGAGGGAGAGAAAGTGAGAGAAAATTGTGGAATTAATATTATATGATTTTCACTACTACATAAAACCCCTGTGATTCCCAAATCACTGCTGAACATCTTCCAGCTCCAGGAGATAAGCAGCTTCTCTCTCTCTCTCTCTCTCTCTCTCACACACACACACACACACACACACACACACACACACACACACACACACACAAGACAATAAAAACTCTAGAAGAGATTTCTTTTCATCCTGTTCATATCCGCTAAGAGCTAATAATCTGTCACTGCCATCAGACTGAAATTAAAGAAGTGAAGTAAAAGAAAAGAACTATATTTTTCACACTTTTCTCCTTTGCCTTATATTTGAACTTCCTAAGCTTCTCCTCCTCCTGATATCCTTAACTCCATAAGCCCCTCCTCTTCATATTTGAACTCTACAAGCTCCTCCTCCTGATACCCACAACTCCATGAAGTCCATATGGAAGTCCACAAGCTCCTCTGCCTTATATTTCAACGTCACAAGCCCCTCCTTCTAATATCCTCAACTCCAAAGGCTCCTCCTCCTCCTCCTCCTGATATTCTTAACTCCACAAGCTCCTCCTCCTAATATTTGAACTCTACAAGCTTCCCCTGATTTACTAAACTATACAATCTCTTTCTTTTTAGATTTGAACTTCACAGGTCCATCCAGATATTTGAACTCCACGAGCCCCTTCTCTTAATGTTTGAACTCCATAAGCTTCTCCTCCTTAGGTTTAAAGATCAGTCTCCTTCTTCTGATATTTTAACTCCAAAAGCCTCTTCTCCTGATATCTGAGCTTCAATAAGTTCATCCTCCTTACATGTGAACTTCACTAAGCTTCCCCTTCTGATATTTGAGCTTTACAAGCTCCTCCTCCAGATATTTAAACTTCACATGTTCCTCCTCCTTCCATTTGAACTCTACTAAGCTCCTCCTCCTTACATTTAAACTCCATCAGGTCCTCATTTCAACTTCTGACCCTGACAAGCTTGTCCTCTTAATATCCTCAACTCCAAAGCTCCTCCTTACAACGTTTGACTTTCACACAGTCCTTCTTTTGATTTTTGAACTCCACAAGCTCCTCCTTCTAATATCCTCAACTCCAAAGCTCCTCCTTTCAACTTTTGACTTTCACACAGTCCTTCTTTTGATGTTTGAACTCCACAAGCTCCTCCTTCTAATATCCTCAACTCCAAAGCTCCTTCTTCCAACATTTGACTTTCACACAGTCCTTCTTCTGATGTTTGAACCTCACAAGCTCCAGAGATATTCTGGCAGTCCAAGCACTCATAAAAAAACCCTTTACTATAAGAGATAAAGTAATGTAACAGCTTTTAAGACGCTGGGCAAATTTAATCAAGGATAAAAGGCTGTAATAAACTCAGTACCCGAACTCAAGGCTACACACAATAGAGCGTCGGCTCATTCAGGCATAACTAATCGACCCCTGAAAACACAATGCTGGCATACAAAGGACAAAATGAAGGTCGAGTTGATGGCCTCACCATGTCTGAGCATAATAAATCATATCAGGATAAAGGAATTCCGTTCTGCGCTACCGAATTCAATCACTCGGCTTGGCCGCTGTGGAGAGGGAGAGGATTACGGCTAATGATTGTAGTTTCAGACTACATTTCCCATGATTGCCTTTGGCGTAAAGCCAGAGTAATGCTGAAATCAGCTGCAGAAGGAATGCAATTTATCATTGTACTCACCATCACGTCTGACTGCAGCATGGTGTGTAGTATTAATCCCTATTGCATCATGGTTAACGGCCTGGGATCGTCAAGAACCACAGTGACACACACTGATACACTAACCATGTGTGACATGCTATGAAAGCTGAATAAAAATGAATAGCTCCATTTCAGGAACTTTTTAAAAATTATTGTTTGAAAAAAGAGGGAGAGAGAAAGGGAGCGAGAGAGATGTGGAATGAATGAATAAATGAACTTTATTTTAGACTTTCAAAGCTCCTGTGTCATTTGCATCCACATACTGTAGGATCTGCACTGATGCTGAAGCAAGGCCGTCATCTAACGAGCAAGCTACTTTACACACAAATACACTGCAAGCTTCACTGGCTCTTTTAAGGGCAAACTGAGGGACACACGCATTATTACATCCATTTACAGGATAACTCACTCATCACCTGTGGGCTCATTCATCAAAAACCAGGCTTCGTTAGCAAAGAGCTGTGACACACACACACACACACAGAGCTGAGGATGTTGTCCTAATCGCGTGAAAACCTTGATTTTCTGGGCCTCCGAGTGGCGCAGTGGTAAAGTCCCCGCCCTATCATCCGCAGATTATGAGTTCGATCCCCAGGTGATGCTGTTACCTCTTACAACAGGAGGCCTAGAGAGAGCTGATTGGCCGAGCTCTCTCTCAAAGGTGGGATGAGAGGTACTTCATGCTCCCACATTAATGACGGCTCTACAGCCAATCAGGGGCGTCTGTGAGCTCACGCAAGCAGAAGGAGCGGATAGCGCTGTTCTCCGAGTGTGTTACGCCGCCTCCAATGGTACGTGAGCAAGCAGTTCGAAAGGATGCGGTCGGTGACGTCACGTGGGTCGGAGGAAACACGTGATAGTCTGCGGTCCACCCGACTAATTGGTAGTAGAAGCTTAATGTGGGATCCCCATAGTGACGGGAAGGAATTGGATACGACCAAAATCAGGGCGAAAATAAGGGAAAAATCCCCCCCAAATTTTTTCTTTACACAAATTGCATCCTTTTTAATAAACCGCCCAAAAAAACAACATCCTAAAAGTTTCCCCATCATCTCCTAAACCAAATCCCGATGTTCAGTACATCTATTGCTTATATACTCCACAAAACCCAGTAACATTTTTGCCTTTAACTGTTATTACAAGCCTTGCATATGAATGTGACACCGACTTAATAAAAAAGGACACCGTTCCCTTGTCCACTTTTTGAATTTTGGAGGTTCTGTCTTATTCATGGTGGGTAGAGCTACTTTTTAATAAATTCACTCATTCTGCCTAATTATTTTCCTCAGGCACACAGGGTTGTCTGTAACAAAACGTTATGTCTGTGTTAGACATAGATCTTTATGTCTGTCTATAGATCCTTTTTCTAGAATCTTTTATACATACATATTACACAGGAAAACATAATACGTCCATAAAAAAGCAATCACATGTCTTCTTTCTGTCATGTGATCTGTGAAGCGAAACTATTGGCTGGGCAGGATAAAAGTAAATGCACTAAATGTGTTCAGTGAATTTCTGAAAGATTTTAAAGGCAAGAAAAAGGGAAGTTTGCAGTCTGTTACTGCCATTGCAGATTCCCCAGCAGTCATGGACTTCCACAGTAAACCATCATTATCATAAAAAACTAAAACTAATTGAGGAGCAGGTTAATAATGCTCTAACTTGATTTTTTTTGTCTTGTTTTTAATGTTTTAAAAACCAAAAGTACCCGGAGGAAACCCACCAAGCACGGGGAGAACATGCAAACTTCATGCACACAGAGACTGGATTTAAACCTGGCCAGGAATCGAACCCGAACCCTGGAGGTGCAAGGCAACAATGCCGCCACTATACCACCGGCAATTTACATATTCACTTAATTTAACAAATTCATTCCTTTGTTTAAGGGAATATGTGAAACATTGAAAAGCATACTGTAAAATATACAAAGTATTATTTTATGATAATGTATGATGAAGTCTCACAATGAATTCAGAATAAAATTTTGATTAAAGTTACGGTTAATCTGTGCTTCAAGTTTTAGCAGCATAGACCACACTGCTAAATAATTAAATGGTCTGATAATGGTGAACTAACTGGAAGGGGAAGTAGCAAAGATTAGAAACTACTAAATTCCTTTTGCTGAATGGTGCATATGACTTAAACCCTGACAAGAGATCTCCCACTATGCTTCAACATCACTACAGTCAATAAGGTGTGACAACATCCCAGGCTTTTCACACTGTCCTCACAGTGAGCCTCATGACTCGGTTTTACACTCAAGTATCGTTGTGGTGTCTAAGCCACTCACTAAGGAAGACTGCATGTGTACTGTATGAATCTCAGGGCTAAGGATCATGCATGTGTTGACGGAGATCAGCTGCATCTGCGTAAGTCGTGTTGTGAATAACGAAGTGTGATGGGAGAAACAGACCGCGCAAATGATCACGTTCAGAATTGTGTATATTTATTAACATGAAAAACATGTGGGTGGAAGTACAGTACTGACACAAGCAAGAGAAAGAAAAGTAAGAGCAAGACAGAAAGAGTTACATGTTGTTTGATACGGGAATTTTCGCTTTCCGAAAATATTTGTTTTTAAATCCGATATTTATCACATACATTTAAAGAATTTAAACTTTTTATGTGTGTGCAGTGCACCTCTATGACTTAATGCAAAGATTTCTTATTATATTTTTAGATAATTGTGCATCTGGATGCATTTCTAAATACTCTGTGTTATTCTAAATGCACAAGTTATCACAGCAAATTGTAAAGTTGAGTTGAAAGTCAAAGATACCAAAAATAATAATCATATGATTTACACCCTTTAGTTTTAATTTATATGTAAGAAATATATACTTTCTTGGGTGAAACAGTGAAATCAGCTTATTCGTATCTCACACAGTTTGAGATATAAGCTTTTATACTGGCTGTAAGCCCAGTGCATACACTGGAAAAAAAGTTGGAAAAAACCCTCACTCAATGTAACATGGAGGTTTTCTAAAGTACGGTTTTGAAGCTCAACTATGGGAGCTCTGGTCATCACCATCTCGGCAGGAGCTGACCCCACCCTAATTCATAAATGAACAAATGGATGGAGTAAACATTAAAGAAAGATAAACCCACAATGGTCAAATTATTTTCAATGTTTTCAAGGGGTGCTATAATTTTTGTCCAGACCAGTGTCATTGGATATTTTTTTTTATGTTTGCAATGGCTTTTAAATTCAACTTTTGTTAGTATCAAGTTATTTTACTGACCACTGTGGGTTTTTCTTTCCTTAACGGAAGTGTACCAACAATTTTGTCCATGTGTGTACAGATAGCTAGCGTAATTCATATGCTAAAATTACTTATTGCATTTGATTGAAGTCATCTTGTGTCAACTCCTGCATTTCTTATGGTAAGGTACACTACAATGATTCTGGTTAGCTAAAGTGCTGCATAGAAAACAGCTAGAGGTTTGGCACCTGCAATGCAGCTGTCACTCAAAACTGCCACGTTCCTAATTATGCATAGGTTTGAGTCTTGATGTACCTTTAACTTATAATTTAAAGAAACATTCACCCCCCTACTGTCATCGTGAATGGGGAATCAAGCTATGGCATCCAAAATCTTTTTTATTTTATTTATTTATTTGCAAAAGGCTGTAAACATATATTTCTGATGTAAAGTTTAGTATTTTAACATGTGGCATTATGGGGATTGACTCACTTTTGACACCAGAAATGAAGGTTGGTCCAGCGAGTATGTCAAAGTGGATGGTGTGTGGCTCAGTCCTATGCTAGAGCATTTTTTTTTTAATGTTATGTAATGTAATATAATTTTGGGGGTAGCTTTGTCCAAAACTAAGTGTGAGTCTGCAGTTTAGAAACAGTTTAGAGGTAGACAAATCCTCATAACTCGAAACTGGTGCATTGTCTATCCTGGTCATATTTTTTTCCACAGTGCTGCATGCTTTGATTTAAGATTTGCTGTAGAAACGATTTATCTAGTTTAATCAAATGTAACCTTTTATCTCTAATACAATCTAATATCCACTAAATCATACATGGTTCTTCTGTAGACTGTTACCACAAAGATGGAAGCACATAATTATATAAAGTGTCTCTGTATACTGTAGAATTACAGTATCTGTTTACTGGACGTAAGAGGCCTAAACCTGTTACAGCATAACAATGCTCCTGTGCTCAAACATAGGTCCATGAGGACTGATTGGACTGGAAGAACTCGAGAGTCCAGCAAAGACCCCTGATCTCAAACCCTTTTTGATTGAAATGCCAACTGTGTGCCACAATGTCTTATCGACATTGGTGCCTGAATACGTGCCTAGCCTTCTCTAAAGGGGGAAGAGGCTGTTTGAGAGCTATAAGTTTATTGTTAGTCCCATGAATCTGAAACTGCAATGGTTAACCAGCACAGTTTTTAAGGCTCTCTACTCCAGGGGAACTGTACCATGGCTGACCATGCACTCTGACTTCTACACAAGCAGGGATAGGTGAAGAAAAAAATCACAGTAATGAATACTCAACAAAAACAGCATCTTATTGTAAGGGTGCTAGGATGCATTTCAGCACCATGGACAGCTGCATTAACAACAAATGAAAGAAAAAATGATTTTTTATTTATTGTATATATGCTCAACCCTGGACAGGATAAAGAGGGGTCTTAGCTTCAGTCTTAAACTTTATACCCACAAAGCAACCTATAAGCATGATGGATCTGATTTGGTACCCTAGCTAAAGAGGATAATCACAGAATCAAACAAACAAACAAAAAACATGCTGTTGGTGATCGTGTCATTTCCTCCTGCTCTAGACTTCCACTGAGGGTCTGTGACCATGGGAGGGGTTTTGGAGGCTTGTTTACATGAGGACTGTTGATATGGCTAATAATTGTGATAAGTATAATGAGGAAATATGACAGGATGTGGCTATGTAGTGAACAGTGCTGGGCGGGTAATTACAGTATCATATCAAGCTCATAATATCAAAGCTTTTTAAATTGTAGCGCACGGCATACTGGATTACGTTGTTCTCTGAGTCATTGCTTTACAGCGTGTGTGCGTGTGTGTGTGTGTGTGTGTGTGTGTGTATGTGTGTGTGTGTGGAAAGAACCATAGCTCTTAATGATGCACACCTGAGCGTGAGTTGGAAACATCACATACTGTATTGTAGAGTACACATTTTGATCCTCACTACAGCCTCCTGTCAACACGGACACACTGTTTTTCGACTGATATTAGGTCAAAATTATTCTCTTTGAGACATTTAATTAAAAAATAAATGCCTGAATGCTGGAACAGAAACATTACATGCTGGAGTTCTCAGGTGTTTTGACCTTTAACTGATTATTATTCCTCACAAAAGCATGCTAATTATAGCACCATAATTTCAAATTCATCAAAACCAACCATAAATATTTACTTTAGTTTTCTTACATTATAATTAAAAAAGAGCCTCTTTCCCTTTTTAGAATACAAATATAATGTGTACAGGGGCACAGGATGAAAGGTCTATCTTACGGTGGTGCGGTATGGAGAGCCGCACCACGAGATGTTATAATGATTATAAGAGCCCTGACGCAGGGCTTAAGAGGGGGTCAATGAATTAGGAGGTAGTGAGAGTGAGTTAGGAGGTAATGAGTGGTAGTAATAGCCTTAATATGGGAGCCCCATAGTGACGGGGAGTGACTATCGGGGCCTACACCCTTACTAAGGATTTATATAGAGAGAGTACCTAACCTGACGCAGCTGCGTGACGCTCTCTCTTTCTCTCTCTTGTGCTTGTCTTTTCTTTGACTTTGTCTTTGGCCCTGATACCTTACTGGTGCTACCTACTGTAAATGGTCGCACGAACTGCGGCGGTATTAGGACCCTTATATAGACACAACGCCAGGTGCGGCATATCCAGGCTGATTGCGGCGTTGCCTGGCAACCGCGTGTCTATAAATGGCCGCACCTTTGCCGGTTTAGAACTCCGCGTGGTAGCAGCCTGCGGATCTGCCCGTTCCAAACAGTGCAAAGCATTTTTGTGTGGCTCTGTCCCTCGTAAGACTCGCATTGTTACAGTCTAGTTCTTTATTACATAAAAAAAATATATACTTAAACACTTTAAGTTCTTCCTGAATCATCATAGGCGGAACTTAGAGAACACTAAACCATCCAGTCAGAAACTTGTTTAGCTAACATTAGCGCTAACATTTTCTTGTCATTACTTGGTTTTGGCGCATCGCTTAACATAAAACTTTCAGCTAGATTGCATACAATGATGCAAAACTGTTATTTTAACACTATGTAAAGGATTTAAATGTAACTTTTTTTATGTTTTGGAGGTTTATTCAGCTAGTTTGCCTTAAAACTTTGTTACGCTAATAATTTAACCTAATATCCACTAGCCTATTAGGGTACTTGGTGAATTGTTATTATAAATGCCTGATATACAATGCTTGGCCAAAAAATAATAATAATAAAAAATCACCACCTGGATTTAACTAAGAGATTAGGTAACATCAGATAATTACTGTAGTGATTAATATGTTTTTGCCAAAACCACATTATTTATCCCCAAATAATGCAGTACGTAAAATCTAATTTCTTAAACAACCATGTCAGAAGAATTTATGGCAAATACAATATTTTACTGTTTCAGAAGGGTCAAATTATTGGCCTGCATCAAGGAAAGAAAACAACAAAATTTTTGAAACTACAAGCTAACTTGTAAATGTGTTAAGAAATATAAAACACAATATTAAAACCTGGAAGGATGGTGGTGAACCAGTATCTTTGAGGAAGAAATGTGGTCGAAAAAACATCCTGAATAATTGTGATAGGGGATCACTTAAACGCTTAGTGAATTTAAAACATAAAAAAATGGTAGAACTTTTCATGTTTTAAAAGGAAAAGAGCATTTCCACATGCACAATGCAAAGAAAACTCAAGGGATTGGGTTTATAGGTATGAGGAAAACCAATTATCTGTGAGATTAATCTGAAAAAGGCTTCAATTTGCTTGATTGGAATGGACTGTGGGGCTTTGGATAAAGGTCAGATTTACTCTGTTCCAAAGTGATGGGCAGCCAAAGTATTCACCCACTATTCCTAGAGCCTACCGTACAAGCCTGAGGGAGCAGTGTTAATGTCTGGGATTGCCACTGTTAATCAGGTCTAGGCTCAGCAACGTTATTTAGCAATAAAATGAAATCAGATAACGACTCGAATATACTGAATGACCATGTTTTTCCATCAATAGATTTTTTTTCTTCTCTAATGGCACAGGGATATTCCAAGATTCCAGCATTCATCAGGTTTAAATTGTAGAAGAGTGATTTAGGGTCGGTGAGACATTATTAGTAGCAAGTATTTATGCAGCGGTCCAACTCTCGCATCATCAATACAAGATCTTGGAGAGAAATTAATGCGATTCTGAAAGGAAATAATTGTTGTGACATTGCATAAGCTTATCAAAAAACGACGCCATCAATCGAGGCAAAAGGCGGTCCAATGAAAACTTTTTTTTTGGTCAAGGAGTGTATTTACTTTTTATTTAAATTAAATCTATCATTCTAAAAACATTTAAAAATTACTGTGGAATTTTGGATACATCACTGGTAGGCTTTGTTTTATTCCATAGTAAAACAATATAATTTCCTCAACATTGGCTAGATAATATTTTAGCTAATGCAACATAATTTGTCTAATATATTGTTAGCTAGCTTGTTGCAAATGCATTCCTAGTTACTTAATGTCAGTTAGCTACTGCTAAAAAAGAAAAATTAGGGTTAAGCTAATTTGCTTAACTGCATACACCAGGCTAGCTTAGTTGTTATTGTTGATGTTTCGGCTGCTGCCGTTAAGGGGTCGCCACAGTGGACCAACTGAACCGCATAACTTTTCACAGGTTTTACTGTACGCCCAATGCCCTTTCTGATAAAACTCTCCTATTTTACCTGGCAGTGGCTGGTGTTTGGGCATTGGTTGGGAATCGAATCCGGGTCTTCCACATGGTAGGCGAGAGCCCTACCACTGAGCCACCAATGCCCCTACCAGACTAGCTTAGTTAAGGGCGTGAAACTGTTGTATAGTAAATGTGTTCTAATATAATATCAAGCTTGGCTTTATTTATCGCTTCATCAATTTATCAAGATTAGCTATTTTAGGAAGCGCAGTAAGGCATAATGCTAACCTGCCAACTACTGTATACGCATCACTTGTTTGTTGGCATCAGTGCAAAAGTAACAAAAATCGTGCATTTCTTTTAATCGTGCATGTCTGTAACTTTCGTGTCTGGCGTCCCGGCTTTAATGCATCTGCAATGTCGGCCAGAGATTCAATTATTCGCCGCTGAGGATAAGCAGCTGTGCGAGCATGCCGGCCCAAATTCACTTTAATACCATCAGGCCGCTCCGATCCAAAGGTCAGAAATAATATTAGTGAAAATGTTTCTGCTCTAATGGACGAAAGAGAGGCTGATAATCAGCAGGCATGAAGCACAGCAGACATTACACAACCTGAAAAAAACATTCCCATTAGATTGTTCATTACTTTTGGTCGCATGCTCGCTGTCAAAAGTTTTGGAACAGTTCTTAATTAAAAATTGTGTAAAATAAATAAATACGTGTTGGTGCTACGAGGCGTTTTTAATCTTTAACCATTAGATCTGTTATCATTTCTATTATTCATTAACTTCCTTCATGTTTTACATCAGGATGAATAATAAGGCACATAAAGAGAAATAAAACCTTATGATCGTTTATGTATAAATTACTGTATATAAAGTATATATAATGTATATGTGTATTAAAATGAAAATTATTTTATATTATTTGGTGATAAAATAAACATCAATTTTGGTTTTAAAAACACTTTTTAAGCTTTTCTTATGTTCCCTTTTGTTCTCTGAAGCACTTTGATTTTTTTTTTATTACAGAGTAGGTGTGTGGTGTAAATACTGTGTTGTGTAGGACTTAAAGGTTTAACCCAACACTCTCCACTCTCTCAGCTGTCTCCTAAAATGGATAAAATAAATTGCAGTAGTGTGAAATATGAGCAAAAATACATATCAACTTGATGGATTGTTGAAATGGAACACAAGTGTTTGAGTGGCGTTAAATATTATAAATATGCAATGTTCTAATGTGTGTGTGGCTCTTTAAGAGGCTCTTCAGTGAGTTTCCTGCAGTTAAACTAATGCTGTGTGTGTGTGTGTGTGTGTGTGTGTGTTTGCATGTTTAATAGTGTGCTTGGCTAAGCCACTTTACTGGGCTTCGTGCCATCGGCCAATAAGAGATGTTCCATTTTATAAGATGGCTGTCGAGTGGCACAAAGCTTCTGCGTCTTTACTTTTCTCTCTCTGTCTCTTTTGTCTCTCTCGCTTTCTCTAAATCTATCTTAACTGAAAATGCTAAGCCTCCAGCCTGCTTTTCCTCTGCATGTGTATTGTGCTGATAAGACATAACACCAAAAAGTCAGAATAAGACAGTGGGAAAATACTTCCCACAATCTTAAGACAGTTGACACGGGAGTTTAAAGTTACATAAACAAAATACTGAACAAGCTGAAAGACACAGAGGCCAGGACGTCTTCTTTACCAGGACTGACACACATTTTTTTCTTGAGAGAAGAGACCATCAGGCACAGTAGACACGCCTTCTTTACCTGGACTGACAGGTGACCACACCCCTGTACTAAGACTGACAGAAGACCACGCCTCCTTCACTTAGACAGACAGGGGACACCACCTCCTTTACCTAGACTGATAAGGAGACCACACCTCCTTCACTTACACCCAGAGGGGACCACACCTCCTTCACTAAGATTGAGAGGAAACCACACCTTTTTCACTTAGACGGACAGGGGGCCCTGCCTTCTTTAATGAGAGTGACAGGGGACCTCGTCTTTTTCACTTAGACTGACAAGGGACCTCGCCTCCTTTAATTAGACTGACAGGAGACCACACCTTCTTTACTTAGACTGCTAGAGAGACACACCTTCTTACTTAGACTGACAAGAGATCACATCTTTTTCATTTAGACTGACAGGGTGCCACGCCTACTTCGTTTAGACCAGCGACGACCACGCCTCTTTAAATTTGAGGGAGCCGTTCCTTTTTCATTTAGACTGAGAGGCACGTTGGTCATGCCTCCTTTACTTGGACTGATGAAAAGACCACTGCCACTTTACTTGGACTGAGGGGCAGAGTAGTTACGCCTCATTGACCAGGACTTGGACTGAATCTGTAATGTCCAAAGAAAAAATCTTTTTCAATCTTTAAAAAATTTTAATACAGGAAATCAATGTTACTATTAAAATACCTACGTCATACTTTATGTTTTATTATTTTATTGTTATTGTAATAACTTTAAAGGGTTACCTGTGTCAGTAAAACTTTCCCGGCTAAATCACTAAACACAACATCAGGTTTAAACTCAACCCAAAGACCCTGCACAGTGAGCAGGACTGTATAAGCACTGCAGCCACTAAATGGATTTCTAAAATTAAAGATCTGGCCGAGTCGATACGAGCCCGGAGCACAGAGACCCTGCATTAGACCCTAATGTTATTAAACTTGGATCTGGAGAGCCCAAAAGCCCGCGGGGCCCCGCCTGATGGCATAGGAAGGGCCTGTGAGCAGAGATCAGAGCTTCACTGCTTCCTCATTACTCCTGAAATGATGAGAAATGGGAGGACGAATTGCAGCCATCTGCGAGAGCCGCTGATGTGGCCGTGGGGATGCGACTAACCTCCAGTCCTTTCATTAGATCGGTGATGAAGTGATTGAAAATGATCAAACATTACGCCATGCTTTATGATAGTTCATTTTTTAAAAACAACAACAACAACAACAACAACAACAAAACAATTAATAGAGATGTTTAACACTCTCGAGTGACAGGTCTTCCTCTGGGGGCGGGGCTTAGATTAAATGCAAATTTGACCACCTATTTAATTATTCACCTAGTTAGAGTTTAGTCAAAGATGAATGTCAACGTTCCTCACGACACACTGTCATTAACCAACGCATTAGTCATAATTTGCACAAATTTACAAAGATATTTTTAAATAAACCAATCCAAACAGAGTTTCAGCAAACTCTCATCTCTGATTGGCTAATAGGTGTTGACCAGTTTTCTCCAACAGGAGTTCTGGTGGTAATGGCTTAATATTTATGCTCTTGGTTTTCTTTAGGGAAAGTTAATTTTAGTTTTCTGGAAGGAGTCTCCAGTGTCAGTGCTTATCCTCGTTTATTCTATCTGATCTAATCTATATACGCAGCTATAAAAAGCATCAGGATTGGTTCGAAATAGCATCCTTTTTTTTGGTAAAAAAATGCAGCTAAGATGCAGCATTTCAGAGCGAACTTCACAACGGGAAGCCAATTAGCTCTTTATTGCTACTAAGCAAACTAAGATCTTACACGGAAAACAATCAAGCGGTCGACGGAATCGAGGTCGAAATAAATCTCTCGCTAACGACGCAGACATTCGTCTCCTCAGGCAAGATGTCGGGGTGAACGCATCACTTATCGGATAACAAGGAAACAAGTATGGATTGATACTGGGGAAATAAACAAAGACACGATCATTCACTCACTGACACTTTGTAATAAAATAATTATTTTTGAAGAGACGTAACAAGGAAGGTAGAATTTACTATATTTCTATTTTCACACTTTGTCCTGTTCTTATTGTTTCATTATCCTTATTTATCTTTTATTCTCTCTCTCTCTCTCTCTCTCTCTCTCTGAGTTTAAGTTGTCATGGCACTGGTTGTTTCTTTGTTTTTCTCTCTCATTTTACTGTAAAGAACATATACAACTATCTAAATTCCAGCCGTGTAAAACAACAACAACAACAACAAATGAACATACCATTGATAGAATAAATTTTCTGACTCTCACAACTAATCATTTTACTATATCAAGACTTACAGTATGGGGAGAGGCTTAATGTCTGTAAAGGACTGGCTTCAAACACACCCTACTCAAAATGGCAAACTAAATCTTTCTTTAGTAATGTTTTCTTTGCTTCCCGCAGACTCTGACACCAACAAGAGCTCTGACTTATAAATTTATATACTTATATATATATATATATATAAATATATATATACACACTTATACTTGCATGCTGCCGAGAAGATGCCAACACTCCAGAACATCTGCTCCCTTCCCGCATGCTTTCTAGTATATAGCAGGTGAATGCTATACACTATACTATATCCAGCTTTTAAGTTTTACAGTAGCTTTAGGTTGCGCTAGGTGTTTTTAGTTTTATTTTGCTCTTTGCCCCTCCCAGAGCTGCAATTTCTTTTTACATTTTTTTCTTTTTGCTGTTTCTTTTTAAATAATAGATTTTAATTGATCCGAGGTCTCCTTGTTTTTCCTCATGGGCAACTTTATGTTGCATGCTCAAGGGTGGCTTCCCCAAAGAATTTGTTGATTTTTGCACCAGGCCTTCAAACCTTTTTCTTAAATTAAAATAGTAAATTAGTAATTAAATGTATGAAAAATACAAGGAAATATAAAATTAAAACAGTATTCTCTTTATCTTTCCACCACAAGATTTCAACTATGAAAAGCTCAGGAAACACCAGGCACTCTGGCTAGTAAAAAATAAATGATAATCATGGACCTAGATATGCCTTGAGGGTCCCAGGAACCCACTATGAGAACCACAGCTTTAAATGCTGCTGAGATTGTTAAAGCTTTTTGATAGCGTTAAAGGGCTACAATAATTATTATTCATAATTAGTTAAAATCTAAAATCGATTTTTTTCTTTAAGGGAGATTATGGGGAATGTAACACAGACCCAACGATCACATGGAAGACATTTTAAATGATGTCACATAGCATTTTCCCTGATGTTTTTTTTTCTTTCTCACAGTCATATTTTTTTAATTTGGTAAAAAAAAAAAAAAAATATATATATATATATATATATATATATATATATATATAATTATTATTATTATTATTTTTTTTTTTTACCAAATCCCGGGTAGCACATGTGACAGAATCAGCTCATTAAAAAAAAAAAGTTTTGTTACTGAAAGTACATTTCATCCTAATAAACAATTGTACTAATTTAATATCATTTCATATATATATATATATATATATATATATACAGTATATATATATATATATATATATATATACAGTATATATATATATATATATATATATATATATATATATATATATATATGAAATGTACTTTCAGTAACAAAACATTTTTTTTTAAATGAGCTGAATCTGTCAGATGTGCTACTTGGGAACATAAGCATTTTGTAAATGATGTCATGGGTACACAAATTCACAGATTGTCACATGGCTGTTAGATGTCACTTAGGGACCTGATGAGTTAAAGTCAATGATAAAGCTGCATAAGGAGCTTTTTAGAACATTTAAAGGATAAAGGGTGGGGCCTCCGTGTGGTGCAGAGGTAAAGTCCTCGCCCTATCATCCGGAAATCGTAAGTTTAATTACCGGGTGATGCTGTAACCTTTCGCAGCCGAAGGCTTAGAGAGAGCTGATTGGCCGAGCCCTCTCAGAGGGGAAGAATGAGAGGGACTTAGTGCTCCCAATCTAATCACGGCCTCCCAAACTAAATCATAAGAACAGCTGATCTATCAGTGCTTTATATTTCTCACAGGTTTCATATTAATGTGCTCGTTCTTAAGCGTTATCATTTCCATGGTAACAGGACGTTCTTAGGGACTTCACAGATGCAAAATGTTTCATGGTTCATAGACTTTTCTGTGAAATTGCTTAAAATGCTTAATTATCATTTATGGAACGAGTCTCCAGTGTCAAAGATAATGTTTCAGATGTCTTCAGTTTGTATTTAGCAGCGTTTCGTAACAAAGATACGCTTTGATTTCCCATCATATTAAATTAAGGTGTGAGGGGAAAAAGACAGGCTTTGTTATGAAGTTAGGACGCACAGGCACAGTGTAAATGCAGACGGAGACTTTATAATAAACTTACAACAAATCAAACACCAAATACAAGCAAGACAAAAAAAAAAAAAAACAGTGATGAAAAAAGGGATAAGGAATCCAATCAGATGCAGGACAACAGAAAAAGTGAAAACCCCTGAGCTTTAATAACACAACTTATCATAGGAGCTGTGAACAGAGAAACAACTGAAATCAATGTCAGAATAAAAGTCTTTAACACTGAAAACCACATAAGAGTTCCATGGCAGCAATCCTAACAGCCTGGCGATCGACTATATCGTAAGTTAGAACAGAAATTAACTATTTTGAAGGTGTTCAACAGCATTAAATGTACTGTATCTATAAATGAAAAAAAAGTACATTAATTCTTCAAATGAATAAAAATCTCAATTCTTAAATGTTGGTAATGTAAGTGGAAAAGGGATTTTGTAGTGCTAACAGTACTAACTATTCAAACCAGCCCATGGTTGATTATTAGTGGTGGGAATCCCCAGGGACCACATATTACGCTATCATCATGATACCTCGGTGCCGATTCAATCTGCATTGCGCTTCTCTAAGTATTGATTTTATAAATACGCTAATTTATTACTTACTCACTCATCATCTATACTGCTTTATCCTGTATATAAGGTTGCGGGGGCACAGCCTATCCCAGGAGACTTAGGGCATGAGGCACGGTACACCCGGGACATGATGCCAATCCGTCGCAGGGCACACAAATACACACACGCTTACAGTACATGATCATTCACACACTACAGGCAATTTGGGAATGCTAATTAGCCTAAACTAACAGTGGGAGAAAACCAAAGTACCCGGAGGAAACCTATCGAGCATGTGGAGAACATTTAAACTCAATGCACACGGACCTGAGGAGAAAATTAAACCCTCGACCCTGGAGGTGCGAGGCAACAGTGCTATACACTACACCATTGTGACGTCCCAAGATTTTATAAATATCCCCATTTGATGTCTGTCCCACAGCCTTTTTCCCATGGGGGTGAGGCTGCTGAACGCGCAGTAAACACCCCCCCCCCCCCTCCCTCCCCACGCCCCCATGCCCCTGTCTCCACCTATTCTTACACATCACTAATACAATAACTTTAAACTAGCCTTTGCATAGATGCAATACACAAAATAGACACTCTTTTTTGGTTCGTACTGTATCTTCCCTTATATCCTATTTCACATAGCCGTTCTGGTTACTGCACTGCTGCACTATGATTGCACTTTACATGCCAAGAAAGATGATGCCCTAGGGCATCTTCTTGTTATTTATACTCTGTTTTATTTATAGTAATGACAAGAAAGTTAATTCAATTCAACTGAATTAACAAATCATTTTCGAAAAAAATCTATTTTGAAGTCAATGTGATCAAACATAAATTGGCAAACAAAAGAATATCACATAAGTAATTTTTTTGCACCCATCTGTGTTGATTATTTTACTATAACATTTTGACACAGAGTGTTTTATTCCGTATTCATATGATTTACTTTTTTATTTATTTCTTTTTTAATCTGTTGCCTCTCAAGTGAGAAATTTAACTCGAGCAGATGCACAAAAACAGCAGCAAATAAATCCAGAGGTGCGCAGCTGGTTCGCACCCAAGCCAGAGATCTATCACTTCTATTTTATTGCTTTGTTTTAATGCTATTCATAGCAAAGCTGTGGAAACACTGACTAATAACCGGAGGGTCTAGGACGTGTGGTGTGTGTTCACATATTCTACCGTGCCACGTAGTGTACAACAGCACCATTAGTCAATCGGCTCGATTTCCAGTCCCATTACATCGGCGAAATCATAACATGAACACGGCAGCCTCTGGTGGCCTCGTAAATCGGCATTAGGGAAAATGTTCGATAAGCACAGCTCGAGGAATCCTGCACAACACGCGCTGCTGTTCCAGTAAACTGCTGACTGAGCATTTACATAACAACAGATGGAGGTAAATTCAAGTTAAGTAAGAAAAAAAAATATATATGCATGCATACATTACCAGTTAAAATTTTGAACACAAATTCTAATTCTATGATTGTTCCTGATTTTTATGTCCTTCTATATTGGAAAACAATGCTAAAGGCATCCAAAACATACAATACGTTTATGCTGAGATGTGTCTGCGAGTTTGATATTGAGACCCTTGTTATAATCTCAGTAGGTTGGCATTTCTATGTTAGTAAATTATTTGCTTGTAAGTGTTAATGTGGTGAATTTAGTAAATCAAGTGACTGTTTGTTTAATATCTATGGAAGATGTCTCCAGTGTCAGATATAAAGCTATAACAGCTGCTTCTTAAGGTACTGTACTATAAACAGATAAAAACTACAAGTTTCGTTCTTACTTAAAAAAATTAAAAAATAAAAACTTTTTTTTTTTTTGCTGTTAAAAAAACACAGAACAATTTACTATAATGGAGTGTTTTACTCCTTGATCAATTCCTTGAACCTACTATACAGCGAACATAATTTTTTTTTCTATCTGTCTACTTTTTAGTAGGAAACGCATGTTTGGGAGATGGACCAAATAATTTTTCCCCCTTATTTTAAAACCACACACAGTGACTAACACGCAAACCATGATCTTTGTGTGAATTGAACCCTGAACTGAGGAGCTCAAATCCATTTAATCTGGAGATAAGGTCCTGAATCTGCTAACCCTCTTCGCTAATTAGCATAAAAGATAAGCCAGCTAACATCAGCCAGGTTTTCCCCTTGTGATCTATTCGGCTTATAGTGAGAATGTTCTAGTCTGGCCTGCAAACACTGCGAAAATAACAAAACAATGCGATGAAAGCCCAAAACTGTAACGCTAAGAAATGTAGCAAGGTAGTACAACAGAGTGTTGCTAGCATGCTGACAGAGACATCAGCATTTGTTTGTTAGTTCATGCTAATCGCACCTAGCCCGAGCGGTAGGCGTCTCATAAAACCATTGACACTGTGAGTTCCTAATTTAAAACTATCTGGAAAGCCAAGCACCTTTTTTTAGTGCAATTTTCTTTTTTCATGATTCCTCCACACTCTCCTTGCTATCCTTCTCCATTTCTCCCTCTACTTATCCCGTCATGTCTTTCTGGCTGAGTCACTCTGTCCATCTGTCTTTGCATCTCTTGCTCTCAAAGGGCCTCGTTTATCGGGATAGTTATGAACGGATTTATGCAGAAAGCTTTAGAATAAGTGTCTACACCAGAAAAAGGATTTCTGGAAATATTTTTAAAAAACTCTCAGATCTGATTCAAACTCCTGAATATGTGCACGTTTGCACGTGACACAATTCATTCATATAAAGAAATGAGTGTAGAGAAGGAAGGAGGCAGTAGAGAAAGAAGAAGATACAGTAGAAAATAAAGGCGGACTGTAGAAAAGAAGAAGGGCAGTAGAAAAGGGAAAGGTGGGCCTATAGAAAATAAAGCTGGGAGAAGTAGAAAATGAAAGTGGGGGAAGTAGAAAAAGAAGGTGGGCCAGTAGCAAATGGAGGTTGGGTAATAGAAAAGGAGGAAGGGGCAGTAGAAATCAAAGGTGGACTGTAGATAAAAAGGGTGTGGCTATGGAAAATGAAGGTGGGGCAGTAGAGAAGGAAGAAGGGCAGTAAAAAAGGAAGGTGGACCAGTAGTAAATAAAAGTGGGGCAATAGAAAAGAAAGAAGGGGCAGTAAAAAAAAAAGGTGGACTGTAGATAAGAAGGGTGTGGCTATGGAAAATAAGGGTGGGGCAGTATAGAAGGGAGAATTTCAGTAGAAAAGGAAGGTGGACCAGTAGTAAATAAAAGTGGGGCAATAGAAAAGTAAGAAGGGGCAGTAAAAAAAAAAGGTGGACTGTAGAAAAGAAGAGTGGGGCTAAAGAAAAGAAGGGTGGGGCTAAAGAAAATAAAGCTGGGAGAAGTGGAAAATGAAAGTGGGGGAAGAAGAAAAAGAAGGTGGGCCTGTAGCAAATGGAGGTTGGGTAATAGAAAAGGAAGAAGGGGCAGTAGAAATCAAAGGTGGACTGTAGATAAAAAGGGTGTGGCTATGGAAAATTAAGGTGGGGCCGTAGAATAGGAAGAAGGGCAGTAGAAAAGGAAGGTGGACCAGTAGTAAATAAAAGTGGGGCAGTAGAAAAGTAAGAAGGGGCAGTAAAAAAAAAGGTGGACTGTAGATAAGAAGGGTGTGGCTATAGAAAATTAAGGTGGGGCAGTAGAATAGGAAGACAGGGCAGTTGAGAAAGAAGTAGGGGCAGGAGAGAAGGAAGATGGACTATAGATAAGGTAGGTAATGCTACAGAAAATAAAAATGGGGCAGTAAAAAAAAAAAGACAGGGCAGTAGAGAAGAAAGATAAGGTAGAAGAAAAGGTAGAAGGAGCAATAGAAAAATTAGGTGGACTGTAGTAAAGGATGGTGGGGCAGTAGAAAAGTAGTGCACACAGTACAGTAGGTAAGAAAGGTGAAAAGAAAGGCGGGGGAATAGTAAAAGAATATGGAGCTGTAGAAAGGAAGGGCGGGGCTGAAGAAAAGAAGGGTGGGGCTAAAGAAAAGAAGGCGGGGCTAAATAAAAGAAGGGTGGGGCTGAAGAAAAGAAGGGTGGGGCCAAAGAAAAGAAGGGTGGGGCTAAAGAAAAGAAGGGTGGGGCTGAAGAAAAGAAGGGTGGGGCCAAATAAAAGAAGGGTGGGGCTAAAGAAAAGAAGAGTGGGGCTAAAGAAAAGAAGAGTGGGGCAGTTGAAAAGGAGGGTAAGGGCCATGGCCTGTACAGAGCAAATCACTGAGCCGATGATGCTGAAAGCACATGATGGCAATGAGAAGGCCCTTAGAGACGCTGGGGACCGCTTGCCTTTAAATTGTTTCCGTTTGTCATGACATCTGGTCCGTTTTAAAAAGCTTTGTCATGACTTAGCGCCAGTAGAAACTTTGTCGATTACCAGTAAGTCTATGTTTGTTTTTGACTCAGCTTTCGTGGCAAACCGTTTTTTTTTTTTCTTTACCTCACTGCCCTGGCGGAATGACGCTGAACTTATCTGCATCATTTCTCTTTGGTCTTTTCAGGTACAGCGGCTCGGCTGGATAAATAAATAACAGGTTTTATTCCCCTAGAT
Source organism: Clarias gariepinus (assembly GCF_024256425.1). Lineage (NCBI taxonomy): Eukaryota > Metazoa > Chordata > Actinopteri > Siluriformes > Clariidae > Clarias > Clarias gariepinus. The sequence goes on along the minus strand of NC_071112.1, from coordinate 8,296,629 downwards.
GTAAGTCAAAAGTGCTTCAACTTGGGTCTTTAAGAAACTCTTTAGTCTTGGCCAGTTAGATGTCATGTGGCACATTCTGCTCTGAGAACTTCACCTTTTATGGAGTTTTGTGGGTGCCACCAAATGCAAATACTTCTGTCTCTCCCTTATGTCTCTTTCCCTGTCTCTGTATAACTCCATGTCTGTCTCTCTCTCTTTTTCCATATGTCTTTGTATGTCTCTATACCTTCCTCCCTATTTCTCTCTCTGTCTCTCTGTCTTTTTTTTTTTTTTTTTATGAAAGAGACCCAAGGGCTGTGACTCTTCCATCTTCTCACACACTCCCCCGACTGAAGCTGTCTGATGTGATCTCTCTCTCTCTCTCTCTCTCTCTCTCACACACACACACACACACACACACACACACACACACACACACACACACAAATACAATAATAATAACACCTACTTAAACTAAATAGTACAATCTTTACAAACTTATTTTACTTCTCTTGCCTTACATCTCATTATTTTCTCAGTTTTACACACACACACACACACACACACGAAGATGATATTCTGCCTCTGTATCTAAAAAGATTGAGAATTGTCTCTTAAACTAAAAACACAAAAGACAAATTTGTTTATCTCACACAGAGCAGACATTCTGCTTTAATTGTTCCTTTGCATTTATTCTGTTCCCTGACATGTCAAAAGAGAGAGAGAGAGAGAGAGAGAGAGAGAGAGTGTGTGCATGTGCGTGCGTGTGTGTGTGTGAAAGAGAGAGAGAGGTGTGTTATTAAAGTGTTTCAGTCCTGTAGGCGGCTTTTAGCTTTGTTTGCTCTCAGTGCGGAGCCAAAAAATGTACCCGGAAAAATAATAAAGCATGAAAGATGTGCCAGCGTAAAGATTCTGAGATGCACACACTCCTCTACACAACACATGGAGGGAAAAGGAATCAGAAGAAAAATAATTTCTCTTTTATACTGAAAGAAAATTTCTGCATAGAAGCAAGCGAGGCTGTCCACTCATCTCCCCCCATGACGTTTTTACTACAGTTTACTTACCAAGTGACCTCAAATTCAAATGGCCGCTCTCAGCGCCGGCACTAAACAAAGCAGCCCTTCCTCACTTAAACCATGTTATACCCTTTGGACCAATACCTGCTTGTTACACCTGTAACACTGACTCTACAGTTAGCTGGAACACTCAGACTCCACGTTGCGAAACAGGACGTGATGACGTGACCACATAGCAGAAATATACAGCTTCGTAGAAAATACAACCTTCTAGAAGCTACTGTTGGCAAAGAAACGTGCAATATTAAGAACAATTCAAACAAATCAAAGCACAGAACAAGTTCACAAATCAATTACACTTTAGCATCTATAGGATGCCACATGGTTACGGGATTTGAATGTCTGTGAGACTGCAGCACTTCTTGAGTGACAGATGTCTCGTCCATTCAGCTGTATGACTTTTGCAAACTTTACCTACCTTTTTTTTAGTTTGTCTGACTTTTTTTTTTTTTTAATTTATTGTTTTGTTTTGTTGTTTTTTTATTTTATTTAGTTTTTTTGTAAGAAACTCCTTCTGTCCTTCTGTACACACCTCCTACTAATAAACTGATCCTATCCAGGCAGAGCTATACACCAGCATTTATTAAACACTTCTTTTTCCAGACGTGGGGGCTACACGTGTTTGACGTGTGGTTATTAAATAAGAATTTGTTCTTAACCAGTATGAAATTTTGCATGATTATACAGTACGTATGAATCAGTTAGTGGTTGTCAGGATCATACCATTTATATCGCATTTCTATAGTAACCACTTGATTGGCAGGCAAAAATATAAATGTCTCATTCTGTGATTTAAGCAACACAAAGGTAAAACTGACTCCAGTTTCAGAAAGTGTTTCCAGAAAAAAAAAAAAAATCTCTATAAAAACCACAAAGGAGTTCAACATTTCCGAGTCCAGATGAATATAGGGTTGTTGTTTTTTCTGCAGAACTCAGTTGGCCTACAGTAGGATTACACAGAACTTCTGCTTTGGGATACATAGGACTTCTTCTCATTACAATAGAACTGTATATACCTGCAAATAGATTCTATAGAACTCCTGCACATAGATGTGTATTTCATAGAAAGACTCTTTACTTCTGCAGGAAGTCTCTTTAGAACATTTGCTTGGAGAATCATATTGTATAGAACCTGCAGTTGGACACTTCGGAACTTTAGCTTTGAGATGTTTTTTTTATTATTATTATTTTTTATTTAGTATTTGACTTTTTCTTCCTTTTTTTCTTTGGGATGCAGATTCTACAGAACTTTTATTTAGCGGTGGAGGATATTCTACATAAATCTATAAACCTGCAATAGGACTCTACAGAACGTTAGTTTCGAGATGTAGGTGATAGATTTTTCCTAACTTCAGTAGAGCTGAAACACACATGTGATTTTGCTTCAAGCTGAATATTCTACAAAATTTTAACTTAATTTGACAGAAGTTTTAAACCTACAGTATGACACTGATGTTCTATAGAATTCCAGCTTACTTGTAATAGAATCGGAAAAAATGTCTGGGAAAATTCCCTTTTAAAGGAAATCCCATCACTTACTGTATTTAGAGCTCTCCCTACAGACTACTATAAAATAACCAAAAGTTACACGAGGTAATCAGTTTAAACGGATTATGCAGTCTGACATTTTTAATCAATAATTATTACCAGGTTAAAGAGAGACTAAACACACTTTAGACTTAAACCAAAGACTTTTATTTAAATATTATAGATCTATTCATACATTCTAGATGGTAGATTCTTTTAAAAACCCACACTGCGCAACGTATCATTACAGGTGCTGGAGGAGAGCCATGCTTCTCGTGAGATCCGCCTGCAAACGTGTTCAGATTAATCGTCAGGAATTGTCGAGCGAGGTCTTTCATTCCCATTCTATTCATTCCTTTGGAGCTGCCTTGTTTCCATTGTGCTTTTCATTCTCATGATTGAGATAATTGAATATATTGAAATGAACGAGGTGGAGAATTTGGAAGAAAGGTACTTCATAATCAGCAAAATGTTATCTTTATTTACTGCTGAAGATTAGGGCAGGACTTGTGAGCCCGCAGTCTCTGTGTGCCATCATCTTCATAATGGCAGGCATGAGATAATGACAAGGGAGAGTGATTGACAAGCAGGAACATCTCAGTAGAGCTGAGATCAGAAATCAGTAATGTTTCAATGGAATCTGTTCTAAAGGCTTGGGGCAATAACTTGTAAAACATAGAAAAAGACACAAGGAAGCTTTGTGTGTGCACAAACAAAAAAACGTGAGGGAAAAACATTCCCTGATTTTTCACCCTTTTGTGACCTCATATAAGGGAAGGCCTCATCCCATCTAAGGCTAAGTAGTAGCTACATAGACACTGATACAGTGTTTGGAAGGAGCGTGAAACAGGTAGAGGTTGAAACTATGTTTTATCTGAGGGGTGGAGTCTTAACACACATTTGGGGTTAATTTGTTAAAGAAATAGTAAAATCCGGGACCTTTAATCTCTTTGAATCTACAGTATAGCTTTATATATACCCTTGACACTGGAGACTCCTTTCATGATTGTTTAAAAACAAAAACATCTCCCTTTAGAAAACATTACCATAACACAATAACACAACTTATACATTTTACTTTGCTAATATCCAACAATTAGAAATATTTTTTACAATAATTATAATTAAGACCTTGTTTATGTGGAGCATTCACATTGATGCTATAGCAGTGATAAAGTATAATGAGTGCATTAATATTACCCGCAGTACTATCTGAGCTGCTGTTCTGCCTACCTTTCATGTGCGGACCAGTTAGCTAGTGGTTAATGTTACTGGGAAATTTAATGGAAATCTAAGCTTATGTTTTAAAAGTTTGACTTTATTCGAATGCAAATAATTAAATATTTAATTCACTCTTTCATATACATCAGCCTCTCTGTTCTGTTAACTTAACACCTTCCCGTGAACCATTTCCCATCACGCGCCTCCCCCTGAGGCAGCTGTAAGGTCATGGTGGTAGTTATGGAAGTGGATCTGATTTAGTTTTAATCCAATCAGAAGGCCAGCAGAAGCATGTGAAACATGAGCAACATGCGTAATCGCGACTCGGACCACGTCCCAAACCGCACACGCTACAGTGCTGATCAGGGTTTTAGAATCAGATTAGATACAGGATTAGTGCGCTAAGTGGTTTGTGACACTGCCTTTAAAATAATGAACAAGACCGGCAGAAACCCTGCGCGTACACAATGTTGCTGTGAATGTAGTTATTTTAGGAGTCGTGTCGGCCTTCCTGCAGAGGCGCTTTCACGTCTCTCCAATTTCGGACCGTCTGTCTTTTCTGTACATTTATTTACATCTAATGAATCTCGGAATATTATAAAGCAAAGCGCAGTTTGGAGAAAATGAAGCAGCAGACAGCAAGCAGCAAAGCGTGGCAGAGACTAGTACACTGATGCAAAGCATTTCAGTGAGAGAGAGAGAGAGAGAGAGAGAGAGAGAGTGCCATGGTAAAAGAAAGACAGAAAAAGGTAGATAGAAGACTGAGTGGCACAGAATTAATGAGACAAAATGTGCGAGCAAGAAAGGGATATAGAAGAATACAGAGAGTGCATGTGTGTGAGAGACGGAGAACAAGACTGTAAAAAGTGACAAGAAAGTCATGGAGGGATGGAGAAACAGACAGAAAGAATGAGCGACAGAGAGAATGGTACAGAGAAAGATATATATGGTGAGATAGGGAGGAAGAGGGATGGACGGAGAGCCTAGAAAGATAGACAGAATGAATGAAAGAAAAAGGACAAAAAGAAAATAAGATGTCAAAAAAGAGAGATAGAAAAAGAGAAATAAAAGAGATATAGAACAAGACTGAAATAAAGTGATAGAATGAGAATAAAAGAAAAATAGATAGGAGAGAAAGAGACAGAAAGAATTAGAGATTGACAAACTGTAAATGATAGGAAGAGTAAGAAAAAGAGGTAGACTAAAGTGAGAGACAATAGGATAAAGAGAAAGAAAGAGACAAAGACAACGTGGGACATAGAAAACCTGATGTAAGATGGAAGAAAGATGGAGAGACGAGGGAAATGTCAGAAGCACTCGATGCACATGCACACCCTGTTTCCTGCATGAGTGATGAGAGTCACTGGAGTGTGAGAGTGTGAATGAAGCCCCGCCCCTTAACAAGCACAGCCAATCATCAAGCAGCAGGAACACGGCGCTGCATCCGAACCCTTGTACCTCAGCTCTGCACTGTCAAAAACATTTATTCGAAAAATGAAACACATCTGAAATTTCTAGTGTTAATGTTGTCTACCATATTTGTGTGTCTGACTTCTGCCTTAATTGCTTTCCTTTCATCCACCGTATTTGTTTACTGTTGTCAATCATGTTTGTTTTTCTGTCCTCCACCCTTTCCGTTTTTCATATTTTTTCTGTTGTCCACCCTATTTGTTTTTTTGTTTCCACCTATTTGTTTTTTTGTCCGTCATCAACCATATTTCCTTTTTCTGTTGTTTTTTTGTCATTCACCATGTTTGTTTGTCCATGTTTGTTTATTTGTTTTTCTGTCATCATCTGTATTTATTTTTCTGTTATTCACTATATTTGTTTCCCTGTCGTCTGCAATATTTGTTTTCCTGCATGTTTTTCCTGTTTCTTTTTTTAGTCATTAGCCCCAGTTGTTTTTTTATGTTGTTCACCCTGTTTTATTCTGTTTATTCAGTTGTACAATCATGTTTTATAAGTCACAAGTGTTTACAAAAAGGATTGCTGATAGTAAAGTGTGCCGTCATAGGAAATAATCCATATTAATTGATTCAATCAAGTATTGATTGTTGGCCTATAGCCTTACATCCTGAAGTATTTTATTCTTAACATTTACAATATATACTGATATAAGGAGATAAATAGTTAACCGGATATCATTTCAGAGCTGTACATTTTTGCTCATTAGCGTTAGCATGCAGTACTCGATTTCGGACGCAGCGTTAGAGTGTTAGCAGCATGATGAAGGCGGGAAGATGTTATTATCCAAACTGAAAATGCTCCGGGCAAGAGAGTGTCCAACACACACACACACACCACACAGACACACACACAGCTGAAAGTGGTCCCTGAGGTTAGCACGATGAGCGAAATTAAAAATGAAGGAAAGCAAGGCCCACTCACCTTCTGCTTCAGCACACAGCATGCACTGTGATTCTACGAGGGGACACGGCAGAGAAAACAAGGAGACAAGAGAGAGAAATGGTGAAGCCCGGGCAAAGCTGAGTGCCGGATGCCTTGAAAATGCCTTTTCCAGCGCAAAGAAGGACCACATTCTGTCCTCGAAAGCTTTTATGCAAAATGAAACATTTCCCCCCTAAGATTAAAGTCATGTTTCTCACACCACAGAATAGTTCCTGATCACCGAAGCACCTCAGTCAGAGCGAGGAAATATCATCCTCTCAGGAAAAAGAAGGCTAAGAAAACTCCCCTGAAGGGCCATGTAATACACATTACAATAAATCAGCGGCTCTCCTCCTCACATTACAGAGTCATGATTAGGGACTACAAGTGCATTCATTATTTTAAAAAGAGCGGATAATCAGGAGAGCAGAGCTCATCATGAGGAACCAGATGAGCAGACAGATGGATTACGAATACTCCAACCCAGCATGATCTGCATTTTACACTTTGTCCTCTATTTGATAATAATAATAATAATAATAATAATAATAATAATGCATCTTATTTATATAGGCGACTTTTTAGTCCCCCAAGGAGACCACTGTCCAAAATTCAAACCAGAAATAAATGTATACCATTATGTAGTAAATAACATTAAAACAATCGTCGGGTGAAACAGATAAGGTCATATAGACATTTGAGTGCAGTGTTATTGTCATGTGGAGTAAGCGCTTCTGTATGAATGGCCTCTGTAATACAGATGATTTCTGGAAGAGACCAGGAGCAGTGTGGTAAGAGGCTTTAAACCCATGGTGGTCAAGAGGGCAGTGGTGTAAAGAGGAGCCGTGAAGAAGAGCGTTTAGGAGCGCTTTAAAACAGAGGAGGAAAATCTTAAACTCTAAACGGTATTTGACAGGGAGCCAGTGGAGTAGTTGGCGGGGGGGGCGTAATGCAATGCGTAGCGGTTTGTGGGGAGAGGAATGGGCGGAGACGGAGAAATGTTACAGCGCTAGAGGTGACATGATCTGCAGAAATTGTTAATATGGGATAAAACCATGTTTTTATTTCATTTAAGCAATATGTAAGGACGGGAATGTAGAAGAGCAGAGGCAGGCATTGTAAAGTTGCAAAGTTGTGTATCACCTGCACAACAATAGAAGTTCAGTTTCATGCTGCACAAAATCGCGTGAACACTGGGTGAAGGGCGCGTAGGGGTGAAAACATTGTCATAAAATGCTCATTTATTGGTTAGCAATATGATGAACAAAAAAAAGTTCTAACTGAATCAGAGTCAAAGTGATTCACTTGATTCATTCATTTGCTATTTTGGTTTCACGCTGCACAAAATCAAGTGAATCAAGTTAACAGATCTGAATCTGAATTAAAATGATTCTTTCGTTTCGTTTGAAAATTTGGATGCTGCACAGAATAAACACGTCTAAGCTGTCTGAAGGACATATAGGGGTAAAAACTTTGTTCGGAAATATGGTGATGGAAAATAAAGAAAAAGTTCTAAATCAGAATTCTGGATTAGATTCTTTAGGTTCATTTTCTAAACTGTCTAAACTGTTTCCATGCTGTTCCCCATAAATTAAACAAAACACAGCATCTAACATTGGCTGAGGAAGCGTGAAGGGCTAATAATGTCCATGCAAACCTTTTTTTATTCATTGGTATTAATTATGGTGAGGAAAACAGTTTCTGAATCTACTGTAAATAAGAGTCAAAGTAAATCATTTGGTTCACATTGGCGGATTGGATTAAAAACCAACAGTAATACTGGTCAGAAATATGGTGAGGAAAAGGGATCTGAATCTGAATTAGAGTCAAAGTGATTTATTTGGTTTGATTGCTATTTTGTGTGTGGGTGTGTGTGTGTGTGTGTGTGTGTGTGTGCCCTGCAATGGATTGGAGGTAAATCCTCGGTCAGTGATATGGCTAGGGAAAAAGGAAAACAAATCAGAGACAAACTACTTCCAAGAGCTCTGAAATGAATCGATAATAAATAATAGAGGGTTATAAATGTTCATAAAAATACATAATTTTTTATCTTCCCTGATTTTTCCAACCTGTATGAAAAATTTGTTTTTTTACATTTATAACTTTTATTTTAATACTGATTTCCATTTTCTTATTAATAAATAAAGGGAGTGGACTGCATGCACAGCAGCTAGTGTTCAGCAGGTAATTGGTGTTAAGTGCATGCTGTTACATTACACGTGTTTTAAGCGTGAGCTGGTTAACATGCTGTGCCTTTCTGCATGCAAAAAGAAAAAGTCATTTTTTGTTTTCTTGTATTTCTCCTCCGCTCCCCAAGATCTCAAACCGAGCTTACTGATAATTCGCCAGATAATGTTAACACCAAAACACTGGAATTGTTCGCCATTTTACTATATGAAAGGATGATTAAATTACCCACAAAGCCTCGCTGTGTTTGCTAATACTGTGTTGTTGTTGTTTTATGATGAATATACATAATTAAACGGAAGTCGAATCCCGGCTGCGGCGACGTTTCTCCGCATCTCGCCGAGTTAATGACTCGTTTGCTTAAATAAACAGCAATGTTTTGCTCTGATCCTGAGAGTGAGAGATGTGTGGATCTGTTCCAGTTCTGTTTCTAGCACACTGCTATGACCTTAATGTTTCCCATTGTTTAGATCATCATAATAGTTTTATTAGACCTGAGGAATGAGTCAGGAGGACACACTGTGATGTGGTACAGCTTCCTTTCAAAATGAAAGATGATGCTTTTTATATTAGCATAATATCATGCTGTTTTCTGTAAGGAGACATTTATTTAGTCTGACATTTACGGAAGGAGTCTCCAGTGTCAGTGCTTTGTGACAGGAGGAAGGTTTTTACACTTTCTCGATAGTAAGGAAAGCTGTGTTCTTTATCCACATTTCATGTAAAGCATTTTAAACAATATATCTTATATATTTAAAAAATATATATGTTCAGACAACAGGATGTGAATAGGGTTAAAGCCAGAGTTTATCAGTGTGGACAGAAATGTTCTGTCTTTATTTGAAAGGGTAGGTATTTATTTCATTATCCTGATCTAAGCTTACTGTATATATATAAGGTCAGGTTCAAACCTTCTGGTAGAGGCAAAGAGGATTTGGGTTGGAATATCCTGCCGCTATAATTCACACTGCTGTTAATCGTCCTTAAATCTCAGTTGTCTAGCAGGACCAAATGTAATTATACTGCAAATATTGTTTAAAAATGTTTCATAGATTTTTCCCCCTTCATATTCTATAATACTGAGATCATGATATATAAATTTATACCTCCGTTTGGTTAAATTCTTGAATTTGAGGCACACAACTTTACTGGAATATAGTTGCCAGGTAGAACATTAACGGCAAGTTTGATGCAGGTTTATGATCTCATTTGAATACTTTATTGTTTCTATAGTTACAGCTCACTTACTGGGATTTGGACTAAGAAAGTTTTTTACCCAAAAAAATACAGTACCTTGTGAAGTTGTTAAATGTTTATTTACTGTAACATTGGCCGAAAGAATTTTGATTAGCAGAACTTTGTAACAGCCTTGATGCTTTGTAATGTTTCCCAGCACAAAAAGGGGTTCAGGAATAGGCGAATTAATGCTTCTGGTTTATGGGTAAAAGGACAAACTGCATTCTTTGTGAGAAAGAGAAAGAGAGAAAGATGCAAGTGAAAGATGTATATATCTGCTATAATGTACATGAGAAGAGTATGTCAGACACTATAACATGCTCCATCCTGCGGTATAACATGCTCTATTCCTTGATATAATCCTTCTTACCAAAAAAAGCCATAATATTAACAGCATAGATCATTAACTCATTAACAGTAATTATCTTTTTTTTTCATTATTTAATGATCAATCATTTTCTAAATCATTAATCTATTAATCAATCACCAGTAAACTGGTGTCACGATCACAAGCACCCAACGGGCCAAAGTCAGCACTCTGACTATGACAGAAAGGCACCAGATCACCCAGTAAACTACAGCCCACTGTACAGCTTCCTTTCAGTACATATACAGGGCCCAGCAGGCAAAAAGCCTAAGACCACTGACCAAGCCTCCAAACTCCCCTGATCCCAATCCAATCAAGCACCCAAGGGATACACTGGGGAAACAAGTCCAATCCACTCAAACCCCAACCCACAGCACTCAGAGGATCTGCTGCCAATGTCCTGGTGCCAGCACACACACAGAGGTCTTTAGGAGTCATGTCTGAAGGGCCAGAGCTGCCCTGGTGGCACACGGTAAACCTACATAATACTATATAATATTTTGCTTGTTATGTTACAGCTGATTGTGTATAACATAATTAACTAACAATCTGCATTAACACAAAATACTGATAAGCTTAAGTCTAAACTTTTACTCGGGAACGAATATGAACAATGTTGGGTGTAACGTGCTACAAAGTAACGCGTTAGAGTACTTGAATTACTTTTTTTGATGTAACAATTAAATCTAACGTCAAGTTATTTAGTTACATTTTCAAAAATGTAATCCGTTATTTAGACAATTTATGTAATCCGTGAGTCAGACAGCAGTCACTCCCAATCCGTTAGTGTGTGTGTGTGTGTGTGTGAAAGTGTGTGTGAAAGAAAGAAAAAAAAAAGTAATGGGGCCGGCTAAATGTCCGCACAATGTCATAACTGTCAGGTTTCCCTTTTAGTGCGGTGACGTTGGCAGCACTCAAAAAAATAAACACACACACACACACACACACAAATTAAACTGGAATAGACAGCCGTGAAAAGAGCACAAAAAATGATTAATTTAATCACTGGTCATCTCTCCCTGTTCCACAGCTATAAATTTCTGAAAATCTCTGCCCAATTGCTTGATTAACTCTGTTCGAGTCTGTGAAAAGGCAAAAGTAGCGTGAACTTACACGAGAGTCGAGTCCGAGAGAATTCTTCGGAACCCTACGTGCTACAAAGGCCGATACTTTTTGTTGAGCCATCCTGTCTTTATCTCGCTCATGCATACAAATCCACACAAAAACAAAAGCATCTCCGTAAATTCTCTCGCCGACAAAAACACGACGCCAACATCGCCTCAAACGAAGAAGATAAACGCTCGCTTCCGGCTCGAGAGCGAGGCGCCCTCGCCTTGACTAGCTCCTGCGTTAAAACTCAAATCACTCAGTTTGCTTTGTCTTTATCTGTGAAAGAAAAGTTCAGGCTCGCTTGTTCGGTTTGTGCGGAGCGCCGCAATTAACTCCAAGAATAAGCATATTAGCCTCGTGTGCTCTCACTTTTGTCCCCACGTGACGCAGTGTGAGCAGCGCTAGGGCAGCGATAATTTGCTTTTTCTCTTTTCTTAAGTTCATTCTTTTGTTTATTTTCAGAAACATTTAGTCTTTCTATAGCGCCTCGCTAACGTGAACATTCGCTACATTTGTTCGTAAAAGCAAAAGAGACAGAAAGACAAAAAAAAGAACAGTTTTTTTTCCAAACCAATCTTTTTCTTTTTTTTTTTAAACAATAAAATGAACAATAAATTAATGAACATTAATAAAATTACATTTATTTGAAATAGCTTTATTTAAAATGTAAAGGGATCTGTATTTCTTTAATAAAAAAAATTGCATGAACTATTTTTTAATAATTAATTTGGCATAATTGAATTAATCTAAATAATTTCAAATGTTCCAAATATCTGTAATATTCATAATTTGCATTTGCGACCTGCTCATAGTGCTTGTGAAGTCTTTTTTTTTTTCCTTCTTTTTTTGGGGGGGTTAAGTGATGATTATTAGTTTGAATTGTTTCCGTGGAAATCCATGTCAAACATCCACACTCTGACACACATCATCTTGTGTGTGTGGATTCTGCTTTGAACAATGGGCTTGAAACCTGTCCAAAAGTGTGTACATACTCAAACACACAACCATGTTACTCTATTTCAGTGGCTATTGATTTTGGGTCTTGGTCATTCCTGGGCTCGGCTGAATGCTCCCTGAAGGGCTGAGAGTGCACTTCTACGCCAACAGCTCAATGAACGCGAGCTTACGCACTTCATACACACTCGAGTCAGATGAAATCGCCATGCACACCCAGGCTAGCAGACCTTCATTTCTATTGAGTTTTTGTATCTTGAACAAAATCAAATGTACAGTTTCACCCTTAACCCCAAACACAGGCCATCAACCAAGTGTCTAAAGTTTGTGTGTGTGTGCTGGAGCCACGAGGCTAATGCTACTAACAAATAATAGAAGTCGTACTCTTACAAAATTGTTAGTGTCCCTGTCCAGTCTTTTAGTGCTGATCCATTAAAACAGAACATCCTGTTATCTTTTACATGAACAAAACTCTAACAAAATTTGCCAGGTAGCCATCTTGGACAACCAACACTTTAATTCTGTATTTACAATACAGTGTATAATACCTTATATCTTCTCCTTGGAACTGGATCTGGATCCTTTGTGCAAGACAGCTACACAATCATGCACACACTCATTAGGGGCCCTAATAAGTCAACTGAGGGAAATTTTAAGTCAATTTATCTGCAAACTGAGGACCTGTTGGAAACCTAAATGAACACTGGAACTGTATACCAAGTCGAGATCGAGCCTGTGAAGTGGAAATGCTTTCCGACCTTTTTTACCTCTAATATGATGCTTTTGCCTTTTAGGCAAAAGATCAATAAAGTTTAAGATTGTTGAAATTTGTATTGGACTCCCATTACTTATTAGCTACATTATCATCCTAGCTCCATCCATTATCTATATCTTGTGTAGGGTCACCACGGACTATCCTAGGGAGCTCAAGGGCATAAGGCATGCTACAGTCAGAATAGGGTCCCAACCCATCACACACACACACAATCATACACTACTGGACAATTTGGAAACACCAATTAGCCTACACCACATGTCTTTGGACTGTCAGAGTACCGGGAGGAAAGCCTTCATGGAGAGAACATGAAAACTCCACGTAAAGAGACCAGAGGCGAGATTTAAACCAGTAACCCTGGAGCTGTGAGTCACTACTTAACCACCATGTGGCCTAACTCTCCACCAAACATGTCCTATTTATTAATGACTGACTACATTTGGGTCAAAAAGATTTTAAGTCATATTTAATCAAACAATCTTGATTTTATACAGACTAGCTCCACAAGATAATATTCTAATTATTCTATGGCTAATGCATTAAAATGTATTATTTTATATTGTAATTCTCACATTTCATCTAAAATATATTTAACTGATAAGAAATTAGAACTGAACAAAATGTAAGCTACAGTATAAAGTATCTCTCCCATATTTCTATCTTGAATTATCATTCAAGCTAACATGCTGTAAGGCTCTCTAGCTAATTGCCACCAAAACCTCAACCCACACACAGGCTCACAAAGCTCCTATTAGCTGATATCAGAAGTATTGATTAAAGGAGTCAGTGCTTAGTAAGGATAGATCGATGGAAGGCCATCAAAGATCCCAAAGCGTGATCACTTTGGTTCAGTCTTTATTGGTTTGCTCACACACAAAAAAAGAAAACAAATACATTTTAGCCTATAATTTCTACAAGTAACTCCTCTCACGCATAACCTCTATACAGTATTCATGCTCATTCACAACAACACTTGATCTTAGAATAGTTCTGAAAATCAATGTAAAAACTAGTTGACCATACACAAGTTGCACTCTTCTACAGAAGTCCTCATGTGTTTATGTCAGCATGTTTTCTCTTGTTTTTATCCCTCTCTCTTGCACAATCCTATCCTCCTGCTGATCAAAACATCAAAGATGATGCAAAGCAGATGGGGGGCAGAGAGAGAGTGTGAAGACCAGGTGCTTAAGTGCAGAATGGAAGAAAATGAGTGCATGCGGTGTGTAGGGCCATTGTGAGCATCTCAGAGTCACTCATTTGCTGTAGGACTGTTCAGGGAAATCATTTTTCCTTTGGTTGTGGGGAACAAGCAACATTTTTGTGCAAATTCACTTTTCCTTTGTGTAACCGACCAGGAAATGCACACTGCCTTAGTTATATGCTTTTTGTCTGTTTTCCGTCCTGATTTCTTCTGCGATATATTATATGACATTTATTATGGGCCCACAGGCTTATTTTCATTTGCGACCGAGGCCAAAGTGAGAAAACTGCCAGGACAAGTTGAAATGTATGCCCTTGAAGCACAACTGGCCGGTTTGCCAAATTAAATGTATGGCCCAGATACCCAATTTACTCAGGGTGATTTGTGCATATATACTCGACGTACCTCAACCACCAGGGAACCCTAAGCACATTTGTCATAAAGTTCAATTTTAATACCATAGGTGTGCAGGTGTTCAAAAGGATCAGGTCTGAGGCCCCCGAATGGGGCAGTATTAAAGTGCTGGTCATATCATCTGAAAAACGCTAGTTCAAATACTGGGGTGATGCTGTAGCCTCCCGCAGCCGGGAGCTCCCTCAGCAAGGTGGACTTAGCGCTCTCACATCGACCACAGTTCTAGAATAAATCATGGGCATTTGTGAGCTCACGCAAGAGCGGATAGCACTGTCCTCCGACTGTGTTACGCCGTAAGCAAGGCATTCAAAAACATGCAATTGGCTGACGTCATGTGGCTCGGAGGAAACTCGTGATAGGCGGGTAGTAGTGATGGGCATGTTTTTACAACCCGCCCTGCACCCGCGCCCATAAATAGACATACTAGGCATTGTAATTCAAATGAAAACAGCCTTTATTTCAGCCTGAAAGTGCTTGGAAACATCGCCCTGTAAACTGGCAACAACACATGATTATGAATATGAAATATGAATATAAATCAGGTCATAATAATAACAAGATAATGATACACATTTTAAACATTTACAAATCAGCGTTTGTCATCTAGGCTAACAATTTTTTTATTTTAGATTTGTTTAGGGCAGGCCTACAGTTTACAGCCTACGCTAAATAACCACTGACATTTTTGTTTAATTTATCACACGGAAATGTTCATTTAGCATGTTTACGTTCGCTGTGCAAAAAAAAGAATGCTAAAACATTAGATTTAGCAGCCTGACCTTAATTTCTCCCGCACCTTGTCTTCCATCTGCACTTTTATTTCTTTGTTTTTGTTGCAACTGGCAGCGGTAGCTGCTTGGCGCTTTCGTGACTTGTCACGTGACATAACCTTATCAAAGAACTTAATAAAATATGAAAATAGATATTGCCAAATATTTAATATAGGCTATAGGGAATCGCACGCAACATACAGTGGAACCTGTTACCCGCGGGGTCTGCGGGTTACCAGACTAGCGCAACACTAGCGGGTAGTACTGATAATACTGGTAGTAGCAGCTTTAATGTCGGAGCCCCGTAGCGATGGGTGGCCATTGGATACAACTAAATTAGGGAGAAAATTAGGGTAAAATACAAAAAAAGATAAAATTTGTGCATATGCCTTATGTACCCAAGAAGCTAATTGGAGTGTGTAGGAGCCCTAGGTGTGTGTATGGGCAAAAAGGGGCAGTGCCCTTGGTGCATATGTGGTCAATCTGATGTGATAAATAAAAAAATACATAATGTATGTTTAGTACCCAAATGGTCAGATTACTAATGGTAAGCTGGACAAAGATGGTCTATGTGCACTACTTTTTGGGTTGTCCCAGGTGTATAGGTAGTCGAGTTGCCAAAAGTGACCAGTGTCCAGGGGAAAATGCAGCCTAAGGAACCCTGTACTATCCCAACAATACATGACTCTGTGGTTTAAGTTGCCAACGTACCATGAAAGACCCTTGTGTAACCTCCATAGGTGCCTTCAAGTTGGCATGGAATCACAGGTGTGCAAATCTGTGTGCTGTGGTAAACAAGCAACTGCTCGGTTCTGTAAGGTCCCTGACCACTGCAGTTCTCCTTTCAGTTAAGCCATGGAGACTGCGATTGCCCTAGGCATAAAAGTGTTTAGGTTGTGCAAACTAGTTGTGCAAGTTTGATTTCTCAGGGACAGCTCTCTGAGAGCTTCATGACGCGTGAGGAGTAATGTGCCCCTTTACAGATGAATAATCTTACATCTTTTTGGAACATTTATCAGGGAGTGTTTGCCCTCCGGACCTTCATGACAGTGCTCCTTTATGGACAAGAGAACTCTTCCCAACCCCCCTTCTCATTTTCTCTTTCTTTCTTTTTTTCTTTGATTTTGCTTTCATCAACCCATTCATTCGGAGCTCTGACTCAGTAACGTTGCCATGTTATTTGTCATTTCCTTTGACAGACATTTTTATTTAAAGTGACTTAAGTGAGGTAGAATCTAATCTAAGGCCAAAGCTGAGCAGGTAGAGGCTACAAGCTTAAGTTGTAGGATTTCAAATTACAACCTTTCAGTCACTAGGACAGAACCTTACATACACAGGCACCAGTGCTGTATGAAAGAATCTTGTAATCTCAGATGTGCGAGGGAGCGAGAAAGACAGTGAAGGAGAGAGAGAAAAAGAGATTGAGAGAGTAGGTAGGTGTAACTAAAGAGAATACGAAGGACAAGATCATCCCCAGGGAAAGAGCAAGTGAAACTCATGAGGATGCCCTATCTGTGTCATCTATAATACAAGTCACTGAACATCCGGCCAGATGTGCAGAGGCTTGAAAACGAATCTAATCCAGTTTCTGTTTCTTTATAATCATGACACTTATCATTCAAGCCCCCTCACCGTTATGTTACCGAAACCCTGATTTGACTCTCACCTGATTTAGCTCTTAAATGCACTATCAGTCTTTTTTCTTTCAAACTGAAAATGCAATAAAAAACTATATTCACCAATAAAATCTTTTTGTCCGTAAACTCACAGTGTGATGCAATGTTGTGTGTGTGTGTGTGTGTGTGTGCGGGTATATGATTTCCCTGGTAATAATTTAATTCTTGAATAATACAGCAATGTTTTTCAACTGCCTTTGTTATCAGGGTCATTATTTTGAACAAACTCAGGGTAGAACTTAAAACCACAACAAGTGCGAAGGTGTTTAACCAGCGTGCTGTGCCACAAGAGCAGAATGGAAATAGTGCTTTTTCTGATCATTTAAAAAAACTTATTAAAACAATGAGTTAGTTAATTAAAAACGTTCTAATGCTGCATGGTTAAACCTGATCAAAATAAAATGTTGTGTAAAAGTGCTCACGTGCTTAAGTTGCGCAGTAACTAGCTAATCTGAAATACAGTGTAAAGCGCTTGAATAAATCTGTTCTGTTTTCTCAGACTGTCATCGTGTGGCCAAAAACTGTAACTGCGCCTAAAGAGAAATTAATCTCTCAGCGTTGTCCCTGCGCCTTTAAATCACGAGGGGAATCCCAGACACCATTTTGTCTCAGAGCTGTTTTCCACTGTATTGGACTGTAAACTAAAATTCTAATTATTCACCATCATGACAGCTTTACATTGTACCCCCGAGTGATTAATTGAAACCTGTGAGACTGACTAATTTTTCCTGCACACGCATACACATACAATACCAGACTTTAGATATTTTATACATTCACTTATACACTGAAAATATAACATATAATAGTAAATATTGATATCTGGTGCACTGCAGTGTCTATCTTTTGTACAATACTCATGAGCTGCTTCTGCGATTAAACCAGGAGTAGAACCACAATCCGTTTGTATCTGCTGGAATCCGTAACTTAAATGTTCGTAAGTCGGGGAGTAGCTATAAACTGTATAGTGTACACTCTGTGGCCAAACATCTGAGGACATAATGCATTTATACTTTGTGGAAAGGGTTGAGATGAGAACCATGTATGGGTGTTCACATACATGTGATCCCTTTTTTTTTTGGCGTCGTTGGAGATACTGCTAGACATTCCTGCTTTCATAAAACATAAATGATATACTGTATCATACAGAATGTCGACAATGTGTAATGATAAAATGCCTTTTTTTTATCACCTGCTCTGATTTCAAGTATGATACAGATATCGAAATATGCAATTGTCAAAAACCAGACGAAATACAAAAACTATTGCTGAGTCTCTACACAAGTCTTTACCGCTGCCTTCTGATTAATACGCCACTCGTGTCATTAATTTGATGACAGAGTCGTGAGTGATATGCTCTATATCCATCCTGATTTTCTCATTTTACTCCTGATCAATGAGCAGTTCTGGCTCCTAGATAACAGATTCTGAAAAGCAGATATGCTTTTATGAGCATGATGTTATGAAATGCGCATAAAAAAACAGCCAGACTGATGAACCTCTGTGCTCATTCTTCAAACGTTAATTGAATGCAACTCAGTTGTCAGTCATGTTTAATTAAAATGTTCCTGAAAAGGTGATGGGATGCAGGTGATAGACAGTGCAAGATGGATAACAAATAAAAGTTTTTCCGTTTTTATGAGCAATTTTACAAGCAATAATCTGTCCAGAAAAGGTAATATGTAAGGAATAAAACATTCCACGTCATGCTGTTAGAGGAAAACAATCAGTGACCTGCAGATGAATATTTTTTTCCAACAGCATGCTATATTCCTTTGACACCACCAACTATAGCACAGCTTCTTTTGTGTTGCCGTGCATCCTCAAACTCTAGCAAGCACATCCACGATGTGCTCTTTCTAACCCCCACGTCCAACTGCTCCGCCTCTTATTTCCCAGCATGCACCAGGCACCCTGATGAGTATCAGACATCTTCCAGTTTGTACGGTTAACATCATCAACACGATATCCACTAACCAAATGGGCCATGTGGTGCTCTCTGTGCTCCCGCTACCCCGTGCCGCTAAGCACTCTGCCTCTTATTTCCCAGCATGCATCTGGCACCCATCACATGCCATCTTAGAGAGGAGGAGGCTCTGAAACGGCACCACTGGGAACGTAGCCAAAGAGCTCGTCAGCGTGGTACTGTCCCCAAAATAAATATGAGGATCTTTGATGGAGGAAAACGCATTTAGCGTTCGCTTTCAACAAGACGTGAATGAAGAAGCGAACGATGCCGATTTGAATAAGGAGTCACTGAATGATGAGCAGTACTGCACTGAGCTTCTGCGTTTAAAAAACACAAGTCAGAAGACTTTCAGGTCTTTCAGGCACCTCGAATGAAGGAAAACTCCACAATTCATGTGCTTTGACGGAGATATTTGTGATGTGTTTAGCGATTATCTTGCTAATTTGTTGGTAGATGAGGTACATTAATTATACTGTCACAGTGTACGGTTTTATTACTAGCACAGTTACTGTGGAATTTAATAGGAGAATAAAATATAAAGTCATAACTGATAATGACAAGGTTCCCTTGAGAACGTTAATCCTAGTGTAAAAGGAGTAAATATATGAGAAGCTGGATTCAAGGAGTACGATACAGCTTTAAGATTGAGTTGTTGTTGTGCTCAGTTTGAGGGAATGGCAGGCACTGAGACGTCTCCTTACCGGTTTCTATAAAGATTACTAATAATTTGTAGGAGGAGTCTTAAGTCCCAGTGGTAGAGGTAAAGCTCATTCACTCTCTATACTGCTTATCCTGTACAGGATTGCAGGAGGCCTGAACCCTATCCCAGAGGACTATGCATGTTAACACCCTGGCCATTTCATCACAGGGCAAAAGCACACACACATTCACAAACTACAGTACAGGCAATTTGGAAATGCCAGTTAGGTTAATCTGCAGGTCTTTGGATTAACATGGAGAACCTGGGGAAACCCACCAACCACAGGGAGAACATGCAAACTCTATACGAAGACAAACCTAACAGTGGGATTTAACCCTTGACCCTGGAAGTGTGAGGCTACGGTGCTAACACCACCATGTCATTATAAAAATGCATAGTAAAATTTGTGTCAGTGCTTATCCAAGGTGACTCACATTTTATGTTCTTTGAACATCTGAACAGTTGAGGGTGAAAGGTCTTGCTCAAGGGCCCAACAGTGGCAGCCTGGAGGTAGTGGGGTTTAAACCAACAACTTAACCACAGAGCTCCCCCTGTATAGTATATACAGTAGCATGCACATGACACTGCTACATCACTGAAAGTTATATAACAGCATGCCTCCAGAGTGTTTTATTACCTAATTATAAAATCACAGAATCACTACTACTCATTTTACATGCAATTTTTTTTTTCATCTTCGAAATGGGTTAAAGAATTCATGGAACCACTCATTCCTTCAGCTGACAGACTATACATGCTTCTTGAATAGTAGGAATGGTTTGTTAAGTTGATTGTCCTCCCTACTGAGACACCATAAATACGGATGCTATTAAAATCATTTTAAACAAATAATCGTCTTGGTTTACCTACAAGCAAACTCTCGCAAAAACAGACACTCTGGCTCAAGCTCATGCTCTATAAAATTTACCAGCAGATTCATCGAGGGCAAAAATACTTTGCTGTTACTTATAAATGTGGATTACTTGTCTTTATTTATCATTTCTCTGACATCTGGCCCTCGTGCACTTTTCCTTTACTTGCATTTACATCCTGATTCATCACCTCATCACCTGAAAGCCTGCCAGTAAGGAAACCCAGGATGTGTAAAATACAGTGTTCTTGTCGGGAATGGTTTCATTTTTAGACATGTTTAGACACAAATTATGCACAGACATTAAACTCATCATGCTACATGGATTAAAATTGATTCCTTGTGTTTCTGTGTTGATTTCAGGTTCATTCCTTTTTAGAAGTTTTGCATTTATATACAGAGAAATATAATATAATTTGGTCTGTTGTGTGGAAACTGTAAGTTTTAATATTCATGCAGAATTAATTTATTTATGGGGTGTGAAGAAATAATAAAAGAAAATGTTTGCTATTTTCATATAATTCCATATTAGACTGTAAATTCAGGCACACTAGATTAAATATCATATTTATAACATTTTACAGGAAATAATAGAAGACTTAAAATGAACAGTATTATTTCTGAATTATTATGCAATGGGTATATTATATTTTGAAATGTTGACCCAAAACAAATAGTTTTCATTTTTGGGAGCAAATACTTTTTCATAAAATTTATGAAAAACCTCCTCGACAAGAAGCTGGTTGAGAAGGACACTGGCAAGTGTTTAATGCTTGGTCACTGCATAATTCTGTATCTTTTTTTACTTATAACAAAGCAGTACAAAACAGCGGAGTG
This sequence comes from Clarias gariepinus, assembly GCF_024256425.1. Taxonomy (NCBI): domain Eukaryota; kingdom Metazoa; phylum Chordata; class Actinopteri; order Siluriformes; family Clariidae; genus Clarias; species Clarias gariepinus. Next base: position 8,275,368 of record NC_071112.1, on the reverse strand, counting down.
GACAAACTTAAGTAGTACTATATTAGTAGTTAATTAGTACTACTGCATACGTATTTAGCTTATTAGCCAGGTAATAGTGTTCAATGCACAGTGGAACCTTGGATTGTGAGCATAATTCGTTCTGGACACGTGCTTAGTGTATATCAAAACACTCATAAATCAAAGTGAATTTTCCCATAAGTAATTAAAAAAACTCAATTATTCATTCCACAACCCCAAAATACATAAAAATAACTAATACAAAATATAAAGTAAAAAATAAAACAAATCAACCTGCACTTTACCTTTGAAAAAAGTAAAAAAAAAACTGACAGCAGTGTTTCCGTTAGTGTTTGTTGTGTATGTGCTGTGTGTGTGTGTGTGTGTGTGTGTTTGTGCACACATGCACTGTGTATGTGTGTGAGAAGCTAAAACAAAGGGAGAGGAGGTGTTCTCTTGATTTTTGCTGCCTTGTCGAAAAATGCTACCGTAGTACAAATCGATAGCAGAGTCTATCGATTTACGCTACCGCAATTCGTACGGTAAACCCTTTCACTGGGGTAATGGCGCAGAAGTTAGTTAGGAGTTCATTCCTACTTATTGTTACTAAGGTTTTTGTGAATTAATAAATGCTGACCAAAATTACTGAAAAACTACACTATGGACGTTTAATGTTATTAGAAGAGCTTCAAGTAAACAAGAAGATGTAAATGTAGGTGTTTAAATTTAAGTAATAAATCTTTTCCACAATAGTTTTCTGCTCCAAGTTTTTATTTTCCTCAACGTCAAGGCTCATTCATGACAATTTATGCAGAAACTCAAATGTTTCAGTCAAAGTAAGCAAAGGAAAACGGTTTAAACTCAAGGTAGCATTGATTTATGGGCATGGAAACAGAGTGTAAACTTGTGGGCCTGCGCATGTGCAGATACGGTATGTAGCACAACTCGATGGGTAGCATTTTTCGATTGAACAGAGGTATGACACCCTCTCCATCCTCCTGCTTTACACAGGAATCCTTCCTCCTCTTTTATTTGAGAAGGGGGGAGGACTACTGGATGAGATAACTTTCACACACACACACTCACACACAAACACACATACACGTAAACACTGTTTTATCAGGAAAATAAACAAGAAATCTCTCTAATGACACTCAGGTGCGCACACACACTAACGGATTCACTGCTGTAAAGTAAAAATAAAACAAATTAACCTGGACTTTACCTTTGAAAAGACTCGCGGCAGAGCAGTGTTTACTTTAGAGTATGTGTGTGTGTGTGTGTGTGTGTGTGTGTGTGTGTGTGTGTGAAGGCGAGAGGAGGAGGGGAAGGGCACAGTTACAAAAAGAATATGCATAATGCATGATATATTTATTAAACTATATTAAACATAATCAAGGATGTGTGTGTATCATTGTTTGCTGGTGCACTTTTCATACCACAATTTTTTTTATGAATGAGCTTTTAGGGTGTTTTCACCACTGGAAGCAACAAGTTCATTTTAACTTCATTTTAACAATCATTTCGAAATGCGTGTTTTTCCTATTTGGTTTTAGTGACAATTATTTCGAAAAGATACATTTTGGACATAACTGGAGAGCAATGCTGCTAAAGGGAACGTTCAAAGTCGATAAAAGCAACGACTAATAAAGAGGTGTGGGCGGTGGTTTGCCAGTTCTCTCAGGTTTCTCCCAGGTTCTCCCGTTTCCTCCCACGTGTCTTGAAATGAACCGGTGTCTCGTCTAGAGTGTGTACAGTATATCCTTCCCTTGTGTTCTATATTCCCAGGATAATCTCCGGGCCCACCTCAATCCTGACCCTCTGATCTCCTCGGCGTTCGATGATCACGGGTCCTCGTTTATAAACTGTTCAAGTCTCGTTCGAAATCGTTTAGCTTCTGAACAAGTTTTAGATCTGATCTTAGGTGGGAGAGAAGAAGGATGGGGAAGGAGCAGTGCTGGTCAGATTCTGATCCCACTGTGACCCTCGCTATTCCTCTGAGCGCCTGAGCAAGAACACAGAGGAGGTCAGGGCCATCTGTCACACAGTTTCTCTCTCTTTCCTTTTTTTCTCTGTAGCTTTCCTCCCACTCTTAGCTTTTTTTCCCCTATCAATCCTAGTTTCTTAGCTTTCTTTGCGCTCTCTCTCTCTCTCTCGCGCTCTCCCTCCCTTAGGCAGCATCTCTCTTCAGGAAGCCAACATCCTGGGATCTGGTGTAGGAGAGCGAGCGAGTAAGCAAGCAAGTGAGTGCACAGAAAAAGAGTGATGGAATAGAGTTGATTAGTGTGGTTGAGGATGAGTGTGTGAGTGTGAGGTCACCCCCTTTGAACCTGCCAGACCCATGCAATCAGGTTTCTCACTTTTGAGGCTGCGCATTTTGTTGTTTCCCCCCAATTATTCTTGTACTACAGCAATTACAAACCGAATTGCATCCCTGCAGCCATGCGTGTTACATAATATACGCTTAACATCGTATTTATTTCTCGTTTAATTCCCTGCAGTGACGAAAGACGGTAATTGCGTGATGTTGCGGAGATTTCTCGTCTTCATTAGGATGAAGATCGTGCTGTGAAAATGGGGGGAAAAAACATGCTCAAAGCTTTGCATTCTGTTTCTACATCTACACCCACACACGCCTCCCTCTCTCTCTCTCTTTCTCTTGCTCTCTCTCTCTCCCTCTCTTTCTTTGTCAACATGGGAAGGGAAGTGTGATTTGAACTGTTCTCCCATCCACACCTTCTTTTTCTATCTCTTTCTCTCTTTGCCTCTCACCATCTTTTTTTGCAGCGTGTGAAAGGAAGTGACTCCAGCTCTTCCACCCACACCTTCTCCCTCACCTGCATCTACATCTCTTTCTGGTCCTCGGTAAGACATGCGCCGCATGCTGACAAACACACTCACGCAGTCCTTCGACCATCCACCCACACACACACACACACACACACACGCACTCCTAAGATGCTCCTTCGTTGCTTGGCACGTATGCAGAGCGATGCAAGAATCGCAGACTCCGCTGCCTAGATACGTCTCCATAGCAACAAGAACAGCGCATCCCAGTGCAGTACAGTCGGAGTGAGGAGGAATTTAAACAGCAAGAAGAGATTTTTTTTGTATATATATATATATATATATATATATATATATATACTAAATTTGTATTAGTTATATAAATTTGTATATATGCACAAAGAAACTGAAAGATGTCAAGATCCTTGATGGTTGCAAAAACCAAGAACGTGTCTCTTTCATTCTTTTTTCTGCACTAGCTTTTTTTCTTTTACGAACTTAAGAACTGCTCGTTCTCTCAAACGGGAACACATGCTCACGCCTAATACACACCTTGCTCTCCGTTCAGGAGGCAGCTGCCTGATGGGTTGCAATTTGGGCCGCTAATTACAATCCTCGGTTAAAAGCCCACGTGTGTTCCCTTTCTTAAGCAGCATGAGGACACATCACTTGTGAAGTCGTTATCTATATTCGTAAATAATTAAATAAATCAGTGTATTGAATACTGATTTCAAATCGCCATTTTGTAACACAGGTCCTGCCTAAATATTTAAAGGCTACATTTGAATCGAATGCATCCCTACGTGGTTCTTTACCGACACCCCCCTCCCACCTGCTCCATGCCCAGTTGTAATGAGCCGCGTTCCCACTACAGCCGCAAACAATTTTCTGAACTCAGTAAGAGCTTGTACGACTTTGCAATAAAAAACGCAGGAAACCACATGCTTAAAAAGGCCTGGTGAAAATGTGGTCGAAGCGAGGCACAAGAAGAAATTAATAAGGACATAATAACGACAGCATTGACCAATTAACAGTGTAACTAACACCTCATCGGGCGTACTAAAAGTATGGCAAGTATCGCAGAAGGTTATCAGTGCATCTATGTCACGTTTAAAGACTTAATCCAATTCCTCACATCGTTACGTCATGATGAAAAAAGCATTGTCGTAGTAACAAGCATTTTTCTATTTTGACCCCATTCACGTGGCATTCTTCAATATTTTAAGGATATAGTGGAAAGTTCATGGTCTATGTCAGAGTGTGAAGAGGCCTTAGGTAGATGAGACTTGTATTCTGGAGCCAAACCAGCTCATCTGAGACACTAGGAGTGAGTTGTTTTTTGGCCAAACAGGATTTACATGTCATTCATGACAGTTCACATTCATAATTACTGTACAAGTGACTTTTATCTGACTCTAATCTGACTGTGTCTATCCTCTCAAATGGCACACATGGGTACATTGATACATCTTTGCTCACGCCATCTGGGTTAAAACACGTCATATTTGTGTGATTCATGTCATGCAATGAATTCAATTTTAGCAAAAAAAAAAAACTGCACTGGCGTTTAGCTCTGGAGGACGGCTAACAGTTAGCTGGGTGTACTGTAGATGTTGAGGTCCAGAAGAAGAAAGGAACCCAGACGGCTGTTTTATGAGAAGTTCTTTTCTGACAAAGTGAACACAGTTTCATCCCAGTTGATGGACAAACGTTTGGTCATCTTTAAACTGTGTTCAGACAGACAGGCAACAGCATTACAAACTGCTACTATTTTTACTTGTAGTTTCTCGATGGAGCTGAAGTATATTTAAGCATCTACACACGCTGGCCAGAACGCTGCCTACCTACGGAGCTCATATTTCATTCAAAAGCATTATTCATTGTTTCCTAATGACAGACAAGTTCAAAAGGACATTCCAGCATCTGCCTGAAGACACACTGATAAACACATGTCGTAAGCCTGTTTATAAGTTAAGCATTTGATTTTTTTCCCCCACAGGACTATGAAACTCATTAAATCGTTGAAGCTCCTCCCCCAGCCTGTGTGTCTTATTAAAAGTTTAACTGTAGCAAACTTTTTAAAGAGATGATGGAGTGCAATATTCATGCCTGTTGGCTATAAAGGTGGTGTTCTCAGCAAAATTAATCACCCGGTTTATATAAATGTATCGATTTCCCCAGCAGGAGCCCACTGAGACGGAATAGCCTTTAGAAGACATGACTGAGGTACAGCTTAGGTGGGATTTCTGACCAGATTTAAGTTGTTATGGCCTTTCATTGCCATTATTAAAGCAAATGTTGCTTGTAGGAAGAGACTAGATTCACAATGACATGTTCTCTCTCTCTCTCTCTCTCTGTACCATGTCAATAATTGTGATGCTTGCCCATAATAGACATCTGGGAGCACAGCTGAAACTAGAGATTTTGGGCTTCTTGAAACCAAATATGCATGCTTCTGAATAAAATGATAGCACCCGGAGACCGCCAGTTCGATTCCCAGATGATTCTACAGCCATCCAAAGCCATGAGCCTAGACAACAGATTGGCTACAGTCTCACATCAATCAAAGCGACATTAGCCAATCATGGGCATCTGTGAGCTGATGCAAGAAAAAGGGAAGAATAGCGCTTTCCTCCGAGTGCCGAGATGGCAGAAGTACACAAACCTAATAAGTAAGTAAAAGTATAAGTACTTTAAAAGCTACTCCACTACAATTAGACGAACCACTGATTTTCATTTACTCAAGCAGAAGTACTAACTACTATAAGTACAAAAATAGAAGTACTCCACAAAGAAACCCAATTTTTTCTCTTCTGAATATCTATTCCCTTGAGTTACTGATAAATGGCACCTAAATGGCTTTTAAACATAATTTAAGTTAAAGCTGTTGATAACCTGAATGTGTAGGTCTAGTAGAAATTGATAGTGACAAGATTTTACGTTTATTAAAACAATGGCAGGTAGCACTGTTATCTTCTGCAAGTAATACGAGTCTACACAGTTAAACATGGTCATATTGCAAGCATACAGGACACGATAAGGTTAAAGGACATGCCAAAACATTATAATTACTCGTTACTGAAGTTGCCAACTTTTTGCTCAGTATGTTAGCTAGTTAGCTAGATCCATTCAAATCTTACCTTAACAAGTGCACTCATTTGAGCCAGAAGAATCTGCAGCGCAAATAGGCGGGACTAAGAGGCAGGAGCCATAGCCCGGGTAACTATCAATCACAGTGGTGCACTAACCAATCTGCGCTTGTATAATCACCTGTAAACTAGGATTGGTAGAGTGGTTTTGTTCCTGTCCTTCCCACGTGAGGTGGAGATCAGTCGTGATATGAAATGCTGTGAGTGACTGTGTAAACTCTGTTAAAATTCTGTTTAGATTCGAAAATCTAGAGTCTTTGTTTTAAATATAGGAAGTAAAAGTACAGGTTTTTCATTAAAAAATGTAGTAAGTAGAAGTTTAAAGTATTACATACGGAAAAAAGGCAAGTAAAGCAAAAATACATGAAAAAAAGACTCAAGTTTTTGAGTCTAGATGAGTCTTTGCTACTTGCCACCTCTGTCAGAGTGCAGTTCGACATTTACGTTCAAGCATTTGGCAGACGCCCTTATCCGGAGCGATTTACATATTATTGATTTTTTTTTTTACATCTAAGCAAATGAGGGCTGTAACACTGGCAACTTAGTGGTGCTGGGGTTTAAACCTGGGACCTTAGGCATTAGACTATTGAACGGAAGGTTCTTGGTGGTGCTGGGGTTTGAACCTGGGACCTTCCAACCAGTTGTCTATTGCTTAAGGTCGGGGTAGCTCAGTGGTTAAGACATTAGGCTACTGGTCGGTAGGTCCTTGGTGGTGTTGTGGTTTGAACCTGGGATCTTCCAATCAGTAGTCTAATGCCTTAACCCATGATCCTCCAGTTTGAAATGATGTACAGTAGTTGGCTGGTGCCATGAAGCATGTGACAGCCTTCGCCCCCTCCGGTTGTTACTTGTCAACTTGATAGGCGAGTGCCCCAATGAGAGATGGGTGGGACTTGGCAATGACGAAATTAGAAAGAAAATCCACAGTATATATTAAGTTTTTTATCCTTAAAAAAGCCATCTCTTTTCAATTGCCACTTGTGCCCTTGGAATCATCCTTACTTTACAGTAACATTTCTTGAAAAGTAGCATGAGCAGCTGTTTGAAAAAATGGAGCTTCAGTAGAAAAAACACTTATTGAAATCTGACCGTTATATACTTAACAAACTGAAGATTTAACCTTAATTAACCTTAATGACAAGTTAACACCCCTCTAATTTTATTGTATCGATTATGATGCTAAAAATGATGAAAATACAAATCTACTATATCTGAAAAAAGACCAGGCATCTTGACTTTCTAGCAGACGTATGGACTAAAGCAGTGTTATGTTAATGTTACAAGGTGTTTGGTAGCCATCATTTGGTTTCCCAATATACTGTAGTTTTCCGGTTTAATTCTGTATCTCCCCAATTAAACGCTTCTTAGAATGCCTTTCTGTTGCCTACATCATTGATTCCGTCAGAGATATCTATCTGCCAAAAAAATATAAGTCAAAACTCTGGAAATTCAACATATCTTACACAGAAGTCAGTGTTCAATATAAAAATCAACGTACAGGTTCAAGCTGTGCCAAAAACACTCTGAATCAGGACTTCAAAAGCAGAGTTAAGCTTCCATGCCACGTTTAACTCAAGTGCTGACTCCAAACTTCAATCCAATCCCATTCATTTCCAATACATCAACATATTTTACCGGATGACTTGGTCAAACTCAGACACTTCCTGGAACTTGACAGCTAAAGTGAGCGCTAATCAAAACACTTGACCCGTGACGGCGATGACAAACAGATACATTTAATCAGTCTTTTGAGATCGTGACCTGGGAAGATTCAATCATCTTAACATGTCTACAGGAAAGAGGGGAATCTAGCCGGACAAGGCAATGCTAACTCATCAGCACCGGGTCAACACACGGCCGTGATTACACGCTGCTGAGAACAGCAACGGCAGATGTCAGCCTTACACACTGAACATGACGTGTTTGATGTGTGCACAGGTTTTCATGTTTGGCAGTGACACAAACACACACACACTTGTTTTACCTCCTGAGATGTAATCGATCTAAGCCAATAACTGCTATGCTGGTGAAACACTACACCACGTTACTACAGCAGTGACTCAATTTTCCTCACTAGTTATAAAATAGGAAATTCCGAGAATGGTTTGGACTTTCATTGCCATTGCTGATTTGGACTTCCATAGTTGTATCACTCACTTTGTTAAAAAACTCATGAGAACCCATTATTACATCTTAAAACACAATGTGACAAATTTAAGCTGCTAGCATTTCAAATATCCTAGATCTGGTACCATCCAGTAGACCCCACGTCGCCCTCTCCCAACACACCTGACCTGAAACAACTGGCTAATTAACAGCTCTTGGACCAGCTCTGGCTTCCACTGAGAGCGTTTTTACATTGATGTCACACTCAGGAATGAATCTATGCTCAATTAAGGGATAGAGCTTATTTTCACAGGTTTGCTTTCACAATCCCTCCTGTGCAATTCCATATCGCTTTTGTAAAATGGCAGGTTCTATGTTTGCCAAGCAGGATGCATGGCGTGCCACTGTGCAGGAAAACTCTTTTAAGGAAATTTTAACCATACAGCGCAGGACAACATGTTCTTCGTTATGTTCTCAGTATCAGCACTCCCACCAGATGTGATAATCACAGCGCTCCAGTGGCTATGAAAAGGAATTCCTTCTCATCCTCTGATTGATAACAACCGTTTCAACTTCATCATGAAACCTGAACCAGGAAGTTCCCTGAACAATCAGATCACCTGCCTGAGAGTGCTTAGCACCCACCCTCAAACCCAGAATCGGAAAAACATCAAACAGAGCTAAAGGATAAAAAAAACTTAATTTCCTTGTTTTACATTTAAACATATCCGTTTGGTAGAATCTTTTATTCATTTAAACAAGGATTAAAGTTGTTGCCACCACTAGGACACTGGTTTAAATCTCTGAATCTCTGAAATGTAAGTCATGAGCACTCTAATGGAGCTGAAAAAGAAAACTGAATGGCAGCTTTATGACTGCTGTTATTCTGACAAGGACAGTCCTTATCCAGATCCTCATGTAGAAAGGACAAGGAGAAGGACAAGGACCAGGTTTTCATTCTAATGACGCCATTTTTCAAGAGACATTCTTAGGGGTCAGATGTGTCGGGCCGTCAATTCAGCTTAGGAGTATTTCTAAGCAGCAAGTTTAAAAGCTAGTGATGAGTTGACGTAAATTGGACAGTGGAAGTATACATGACTATGGGGTTTTGATTCGCTGAAGGAAACTAAAAAATAAATAATAAAACGCATACTTATGAGTCTAAATGGGTTCATTTAAAAAGTCACAAAAAAAAGTTACATTTTGGTTTTCTGCTTTAATAGTTCCGCAAGTGACGACTCTCAGGTCCGAAGTATCGCCTTACATGTATTTTATATATTTCATTAGGTTTTTATCCAAAGAAACGTACACGAGAGGCAGAATTCATCCAATGAAAAAAGCTGTTCTATTTGGATTTGAACTGGTAACCCTTCTGGATGCTAGGAGAGAACCCGTAATTGCTGAGTTTAACCTGAAACTCACAGGGGTATAACAGAAGTCAGACTGTAAGGACTGTAAATAGACTCCTGAGGATGGAAATGTTGCTGATGTACAAAGCTGCAACGGTGTAAATCCTTAAAAAAGACAAATGTAAAGCATTTCAGGGAAAGGGCTTTACTCTATAGACAAGAGAGGAAGCTTTCCTTGCCAACTTTCTTATAAATCAGTCAATACGTGAATGGACTAGAAAAAAGCAATGCTGCAGGTGACAGACGGGGCACATATAAACACGAATCGGGATTCTCCCAGAAAGCACTGTCGTCATGCCTTGACTGATCACGCTTTCTAACGGAGGCAGTTTAATACCCTGTGTGTGTGTGTGTGTGTAAGAGAGAGAGAGAGAGAGAGACACCGAGAGAGGAGAGGGGAGGATGCACTGCAGAGAGAGTAACAGAGAGAGAGAGAGAGAGAGGGGAGAGAGAGAGAGGGGAGAGAGAGAGAGCAAATGTTTAGACCTGCAGTGCTCCTTCTCACAATCATACTGTAACATAAAACATGGACCATTTCAGCACACACACTTACACACACCCACACACAAGGCAGAGCGCCAGGACGTACTGTAAGCACTGGTGAAATAAGTAGAGTATAAATCAGAGCAATCGTACTCTACTCCACGGATGAATCGATTTGGCCACACATTCATGCCGAAATCCCTGCATCGGGAAGCAAAGGCACTTTTTTCATGTCTTTTTTTCTGCCAAGTTCAGACATTGTTCTCAGAAAATCACTTCCTACCAAAAGCATGATTTAAAGACTAACGAAGCTCAAGTTGTTTACGTCTCTCTAGTTCCACTCAAGCTGCATCTTAAAATAATAAAAAAATATATAAACCGAACAAGTCGTGTACCTGTTTGACAGGAGTGCGAAGGAAGTACAATAAGTAAGAGATACAGATTGAGAGTGCGAGAAAGAGAGAGATGTTGAAGATTTGGAGAAAACAGAACCTCCAGCATTGACTCACCTGTCAGCGGAGTTCAGCAGGGGTAACATGTGGGTCCGTTCGTGTTCCTCCGTTTTGATGATAGGCATGGGTGTGGATGGATTCTCTCTCTTCCTCTCTCCCTATTTTGATTTAAAGCTCCTTTTCTCTTTAATTAATCGTCCAGGACCTCCCCCTTTATTTATTTATTTTGTCCCGAGAGAAAGCGAGTTAGAAACGGAAAGCAAAAAAAAAAAAAAAAAAAGGAAAAACGCGGGAGGATGCAGCTCCCTCCGTGGAGGAGTAGCTATCGGCTCGGTGTCTAAGGCTCCACTGCAGCAGAGCAGAGCGGAGCGTGTACATACACACACACACACACACACACACACAGACACACGCACGCACACTTGGACTGATCTACGGATGAACAGGCAGGCTGAAAACCTGGATCTGGAATAGCATACTGCAAACAAGAACCTCTTGTCTTTCACGCTGTCTCACGTACTCCATACTAATTGGTAGAATAACTAAAAACTGAAAAAAAAAAACACTTAAAAAAATAGTACATGTTAAATAATGTGTGCTGAAAAAGCTAGTGAGGAGAACACATGACAGATCTGGTGTTAGTCAGTACCAGGTAGCGACACTGTACGACAACATACCGAATTTAAAGTTTTAATAAAATGTGTCAATTTAAAAAAATAATAAAAAAATAATAAGCTTTTTCTTTTGAACGCAAATGAAGAAACAAACTAAAGTTGCTTCGCTGTTGGTCCTGTTTAGACTTTAAAAACCCGTGTAAAATTACACACAATCTGAGCTTTTAATTTAAAGAAATCTAAGGCGAATTAAGAAAAAAAATCTATTTTTTCTTCCTTGAAATAGCTTTCTAACTCTAATTGGATTGGTTGGACATTTGAATAATGTTGTTGTTTATTATTTGAGTCCATTTCCTCCCATTCGCACCCATGTACAAGAAGCTCCGCCCCAGGATCTACCATGAGGAGAGTATCTGGAATATGACTGACAGGAGGCGCAGCTGAAAAACAAATGTGATTTGGACCGGACATCACCATTGCAAACATGTTTTTCAATCACTTCATGCATTTTTGCAAAATCTATTTTTTTTTATTATTATTATGTTGTACACACACTGCCTGGCCAAAGGGTCAAATTGTTGGGCTGCATCAAGCAAAGAAAACAACTAAGGACATGTGAGATTACAGGAACTGGGGTCCTTCAACAAGTATCCTTCAACACATTATTAAAAACATGGAAAGATGGAACCTGAAAAGTGTCAGCACTGTGGAAAACATATGGGCCGAAAAAAGGAAATCATGAGTGGAGATAACTTAAACACTTGGTGAAGTTCAACAGTAAAAACCAGAGCTATGTTTAAGCATTTCCACACAGACTGACCCTATTCCAGAGAAAAGGTAAGAATAAAAAAAACATGTAGGGATGCAACCGTCATGCATAGTGTCCACTGTACAAGCCTCTGTAAGCAGTGTTATGATCTGGGGTTGCTTCAGTTGGGCAGGTCTAGACTCAGCAACGTTATGTATGTTATTTTATACACCAGTTTTACAAACACTATTTATTACCAACAGATTTTGATCTGTCTGTTTATTTATCCAGTTATTTTGTTCTGTAAACACATACTGTATCCTTCCATGACCAGTGGAACTAACTAACTGTGACTGCTGAATCTGATGACCGACAGTTAGTGTAATTAAAGGGTGAAAGTAGTTTTAAATGACGAGAAGAATAAACTGTGGGGGTGAAGGACAGTCCTGAGAAATTTACCTAATTTACTTAATATTTCCACTGATTTTGCTTAAGAATATCAGCGCCGGTAACCTCTGTGGTTGAATCCCAAATAGCATTAAATGGAAAGCTAGTGCACTATGTAGGGTGTAGAATACCTTGTTCCACACACAAATTAGTGCCCTTGATTAGGAGTTAGAGAGGGATTTAGGATTGATCCTTGCGGTATTTAAGATGACAACATTATTAGACATGTTTTTTGCTGAAAGTGCATCCAGTAACTTGTTTTGAATGTGGGTTTTGGCGGGCCGCTGCTCTCCCGTATTTACAGTAAACCCAGTGTAATTAACCATTAAACACCTGTGACATGGAGTGAGACATACGCTCTATATCACCACTTGTACAATATGATGAAATGTACATTTGTGGCACCTACATATCAATATTTGTTCCTTCAACAGTCTCTACTTTCTTCTTCTTTTCGACGTTAACAACAAAAATATACATGCTGTCATGCTAGAAATGTCAAAATACCCGTTGGTAAAACCTCTGACACTGGAGACTACTTCTTTGCACACCAATTCCATCTTAATTCCATCTCCAATTCTATTTTTTCTTTTTATTACTTGTAAGTTTACTTTTTATAATCACAAGTTTACTACTAGTTCATTACTACCCAAAAGTTTTTAAATATTTTGTATACTGTAATTTTTTTCAATATTTCAGTATATTCTTATTTTATATCCCTTATTTTATTTTATTTTTTTCATACTCTATTCGGGCGGTTGTTAAAACATTTCACTGCATATCATACTGTGTATGGCTGTATACTGTATGTGACAAAATTAGATTTGAATAATTTTTTTCTATCAAAATAAGGTGTTACTATAGAAACTATAACATATGATTAAAGCGAATCATAATATTATTAAAATTAGCGTAGTAATATATAAAAGCTTTGATTTGTAGCTGCACTACTGTTAGAGCTGCTGTTCTAGTAAACGAATCACTAATATCTTCTGACCAATCAGAGTCTAGGATTTTTAAGTGCTGAGGTTTAGACAATGGGAAGCGATCAGATCGCATTAAAGACATCACAGTTGTATCTGAAAATCTTATCCTACCTAGTCATACGCTATTTAATAGATGAATGACTTGTACAGTATATTACACACAAACGTGCCAGGCTTTATTTATAGACCAGCTCCAGAGTATCACAGCTACAGCTGTTGTAAGACTAAAGGGTTTAGCTTTAAAGCGTTGCACCTCTCGGTCAAAAGAATATTAGCGCAGGTCCTGCTCTGCAGCCAAAACCAACCAAACAAACAAATAAACAAACAAATAAAAGTACTGTAAAAATTTCTGTCCATCTTTCTTCCTTTCTCCATTTTTGGTTTCAGACTCTGCCTCTCCTCCTCCAACAGAAATACACTCCTACTCACTGCATCTCTCTGTTCACCTCATGCAGTCTCCATCGAATCCTAACGCCAACTCAGGCAGGAAGTGACATCATGCTTGTGTTAGGGCCCAAACATGGCCAACTTCCTTGGCACTCGGTTTTTGTTGTCATGGACTAGTAACTAGGGAAAACACATGGGAAAGGAACACACGTATACGAAAGCTTGTTACACCAACACACACACATATACACACACGCACACACTTAACAAATTAGCAAACAGACTTTGGAATTGACACACATTTAGGCATCCATCTGCTCTGGCTAATCACTCCCACGTCCTCGACACTGTGTGCGTGTATGTGTGTGTATGTGTGCATGTGTTTGTATGTGTGTGTATCAGAGCGACTATACTTGCAGGTTTTTTGCCATGCTGCATAATTCATGGGCCTGTCAGTGACAGGTGAGCTTAATATCGTGGCACAGTAATGACTTTTACTCAAAAATGTCCCAACCCATAACTCCAAGGTCAGCACGCATACACACATACGCACGCAAAGAGGTTTTTTTATGAAAACACGGACTAAGCGAGCTTCTCCGTGATTAACGCTGACAGTCAGGATGGATAAGCTGCCAATCCAAACAGCGGCGTGCCGTTAGCATGCTAATGCGCCGGCGTGTTGCGTACGGATTTATACGCCTCGCAGGAGCGTGCCTTTAGCACACTGGTGTGTGTACAAATTAATTAGGAGAAAGATGAAAGGAAAAATATGGCGGTGTGGTGATGGAAATATCGGTTAGCAGATACAGCTGGTATACGGGAAAGTGTTATTCCTCTTAGACCACAGGGTTTGACAACAACTACAGTTTGTCGTTTATTAACAAACAACACACTGATTTATCGAGTTATCAGATTATAAGTACATTTATTGTTCTACAGCCTCCAATAAAAAAATACGTCCTTACATTATAGCAGCTATAAACCTTACAACTTTTTAAGCAATAGATTAAAAAATAAGTTGCAAAAACATCTAAGTTTCATGAGCATGTTTGTATTCTTCTACAGTTTTTCTGAAGACTTTTTAAAATAAGAATTTTATCCTTTTTTTTTTTTTCAGCGAATCCCAGCAGCCCTCATTATATCTATTTCCCAGTATCCATGTCTACTGTATATATCTGTCTCCGTCTCTCTGTCTCTTGCTAGTATTGGGGTGAACCTTTTCCCCCTTCAGAACTGTCATAATTCTTTGTGGCATCAAGTTGCTAGAAACATTCCTCATAGATGTTGGTTCGTATTGACATGATCACATCATGATCACAGTTGCTGCAGATTTGTCGGCTGCACATCCATGACACGAATCTCCTTTTTTACCACGTCCCAAAGGTGCTCTATCGGATTGAGATCAGGTGACTCTGGAGGTCGTTTGAGTACAGCGAACTCGCTGGCATGTTCACAAAACCAGTTTGAGACGATTTAGCTTTGTAACATGGAGCATTATCCTGTGGTCATTAAGGGATGGACATGGCCAGCAACAATGCTTGACACATGTCGCGAGAGAAATCAAGACTCATCAGACTCACCAGGTAACGTTTTCCCAATATTCTACAAAACAGCTTTATGGGGAAAATCCTACACTGTCAGTATTCAAAAACTGCCTGCAGAAACATGAATGCAAAAATAATTACAAGAAAACTTACAAGAAAACAGCTAATTAGATTGCAATTTATTATGTAATTTGGCAAAGTGGCTAAACAAAAACAAACAAAAAATTCTTTAAGAAAGATGTAAAAAAAAAAAGTACCAATTTCATTATATACAGTATGTTTATCATCTCTGCATAATTTTATACAAAATTATTCAGTATTTCATATATCACTTAAAAATTAATAAATAAATAACATACAGAAGACTATACAGTATGCATGGCTGTAAAGAAAAAAATACAGTACAAGACAGACCAGTTTTCAGATGGGAGCATAAATCCTAATGGAATTTGCGTTTAAAATAAAAAAAAATTCTTATAAAACTGCACAAATCTGAGTTTTTACTCCAAATATTGACTGTTTATTTCATGACTCTTAATTGCTCTTTATAGAGATTTCTTTTATGCAGAAATGTTTTTTAAAAGCATCTTTTGCTTATGCTATATTTTTGTATGTGCCCAAGACTTTTGCACAGTACTATAAGTAAAATAGGTTTTACTGAGCTTGCTGGAGAATATGAGTTCTTCTGGTAACTTTTATTTTTATGCAAATCCCAGGAGCGTACATTTGTTTTTGTTTTTATTTGCATTTGAAAACTGGTCTGTCTTGTACTATATTTTTAAAGGTTTTTTTCTCCTTTGAACAGGTGATATTAAGATGTATCTGCTTTCCTGGGAAGGTCTTCATGAGAACCAGTTTCATCATTGTGCTTGATGGGTTTTAAAATTCTCTTGACAATACTGTTCTTCCAAGAACTGTACCACAACAGCTGACCATTATGTCTTAAAATAACAACTTATTCAAACTCTTGATCAGTATTGCACACATCACTATTTCTGTATCTGGTAGGCGGAGCATCTCAGGCTGAGCCTAATCATGGCCTCATCAAGAAAGATGAGCTCAACACATAACTCTGTCCTAGAAAAACAATGAGTTAAAAACATCTCTATTTCTGAATCTTAGATTTTAGATATCAAGCCATGTGTAGGGTTAAAGCTTCAAAGTCCCACTACGAGAACAAGGGAACGAGGTTAAATATTCAGCAGGGAAAACCAGAGCTCAGACTTGGAGGAGGGAGAAGGGAAAGAAAAATAAAATCGTCTCAGCTAGTGCACATACATCTCCCAATAATACTCATTTCACGGGTCACACACCCACAGCAGACAATCTCCGCTCCGCCGGCAGCAGCCGAGCAACGCCTGATTCCTTCTTATTCCAACATCAAACACACACACACACACACACGCACACACACACATACAAATACACTATATGAATATTTATGAAATATTATTCTAATCAGGGTTTACCACTGAACTGTGCATCACTAAAAATAAACATCGCCATGACTACACATGAGCATGCTGGAAACCGGTGTGTGTTATTGAGCATCTGGCATTCTTTTAGACACAGCGCATTCGCTTCAGATTGGTCAGAAAATCTTGGATCACCAGACGAGTGAGGTGGAGTGACAGGAGTTCACCCTGTATAAAAAAAACAGGCAGTTATTTTAATCAATGTGACAAACACGTGGAATTGCTCAAATGGTGATGTAAGGAAGGAGTCTCCAGTGTCAGTACTTTGCAACAGTCACTGCAACAGGACACAGCAGTGTCGAGGAAGTATACATGTAAAAAAAAAAAATCACATTGATATAGTATAAGAGGAAGTATAAGATAGTATAAGAGTATAAAACACTTCAGTGCATGCTGACTTAGGAAAATAATCATCTTTAGAGCGGTCACAGTGACTCTGCTCAGTCACGATACCATGTTGATGATTATTTGTCTCTAACAGCATGGCATGATGTGTTTACTCCCATGAGTCAGGTTCATATGCTGGGCTTAAACACAATGATGGAAGAGAGAAAGAGAGAAAGACAGTAAAGACATGGCATCGCTCACAGACGTTCTGACAGATTGTGATGGATTTTTCTTCCATTTTAGCCAACCACGCTGCATAATTAACTATTTATCATTCATTCCTTTGATTTCATTATTACTCATAAGTTATTAAAAAAAAATCTCTATGCTGGTATCGACATATTTAAAAGAAACATTTTACAGAATGTCTGAAAGCCGTCTAGCTGCCTTCAGACTGATCAGAGGGATTTTTTCAGAGGGATTTTTGAGGTAACAGCCTGGGAAATCCTGGACATTTCAAGAATAATTATTAAAATTATGTGAAGTTTTATAAGATAAAAATGATTCGCGAGGTTGTTGGGGTTTGGAGTCGATCTGCTTTCCATAGTACAGAATCGAATCTGTTGTCGTCGTCGCTGCATTCATACACGCGCATACACACGTGTGCACACACACACACACACAAATCTATTTTACAGTCGAATCCACTTTCCTTGTGAAGAGTTTTAATGCATGATTTTGTTTTTACTTTAATGCCTTTCAATTTTTGTGAATGAATATTTAGTCACATTTGCATTTTGTTTGCTACTGCAATTATTGTGTATCAAATTATACACATACAGTATACACTGCTTCTACTTACCAAATGCAAATGCAATTTAACCTGATCATACTGTATTAAAGATAAATATATATATGATCTTATATTGGGTTTGTTGAAAAATGATGATAGTAAATTATTGATAGTTGCTAAGATGCTAACATTTTCTGCATTGCATTATTTGGAGCTGCTGTTTCTGACAGATCTGTTCAGAGAGGCTTAATTCTATACCTGCTTTGTTAAAATTATTGTTATTAATGACGCTACTATACTGATGATTCGCTGTAAATGAATTAAGATTTGTATTGAGCCATGAGTGAAACACAGGTCTCTCAGACATCAGACACAGGTGTTTTAGGAGCAGAGCTACTGTATACTGTAGGTTACGTTCTCAAAATGTTGCATTGTGCTGTTGGGCATCAGAATCATAAACATGTTCAGAAACAAAATTGTTTTGACTGCATACAATTTAGCTACATTTATAAAGCTGTTTCGTACTAGAAAGAAACAAAATGTTTTCACTAAAATCCTGGAAAGAAAAATAATCATCTGCCAACACTGTGAAAAGTGATATTAGTAGCAAGTAAAAATTCATTCAATCTGGTCGAGTTGATTAACTTTAATTGAATTTCAATTTAAGATTATACCCAACCAAATATAGTGTAACCGGAGTTTATGAACATAATTCATTTCCTACTGTATGTTCTGTCCGTAAGTCGATTAGGTCATAGACCGATCCAGTTTTTTCCACAGGAAAACATGTAAATGCAATGAATCCATTCCTGGTTTATATTTAACTTTTGACTGATTTTGTTTACATCACAAAATATAAAACACAGTATAAAAAAGCCTTAATTATGCAAAAATAACAAAGCACTAAATATAGAAAACTATACAGGACAGAGCGAACACTTTATTTTTACATGTATTGTTCATGTAGCTTTCTTAGGGAGACTTGCAGACATGAAGGAATGGAGGAGAGGAAGATGGCTGAGTAGGAGGTTAGTATTTGGAAGGAGGGGCCCTTTTCATGATAACACTGGATAATTCTCCTTCAGGGGGTTTCTCAATTTTTAGGTTCTTGGCTTCTGGTTTGTACGTGGCAGCTGTTTTCACTAAAAATCTATCCAGAGAGAGTTGTTTTTTTTCTCTGCTAAACAATTATCCTAAAGTAAGACACCACGTTATTGTTCATAAAGTGTAGCACTCTGTTCGCCACAGTTTTGTTGGATAATGCTTTTCGGCAAAGGCTTAAAACTTGGTACTTTGGCAAAACTAATGCTGCGTGATGCACCTATGTCTTTGTTCAGCAGAGTGATAGCTTCGGATGACGGTTGCTGGGTCATGTTCCAAGAAGGACTTTGTGAACAGCGACAAATTTGGGCGGGTTTTTTAAACAAGAATTTTTTGGTTTGTGCTGAAGGGTGTTTGTGAACCAAAGTTCCACTGTGTAGGATTATTAAACCTATTCCTAAACATATTTTACAATTTTTAAGTGTTATTCCTATTCATACCTCATGTTCTATTGTCAGATAATTTTGCTAGTTTTAAACATTTATCTCCCGAAAGGAGCAAAACTATCTAGCATGACATGAGATGTGACCAGGACAGACACTAGCGTATATGTTCGAGTCTGTATTTTGATGCAGCAAGGTTTAGATCTCAAACGTGAGGCTGAAATTGTTATCCTTAGATAAGAAATGGTTCATAAACTAGGGTTAAATCCAAGCGAGTAGGTCTAAGCACATGAGACAGAAATCAAAGTCCTTTTTACGGAGGGCATGGGTTAAAAGACAGAGGAGGAGTCAAGCGCACAAGCAAACAAATCCCAACAGACTCAAGAGGCAAGAGGCAAAGACGAAGCAAGAGGTCAAGGTCCAATTTGTTTCCACTTCTTTTTACGTAAGGGGCAATCCAAGAAATCAGGATTCTTCAGAAACAAAAGCCAAGTGGAAACCGACACTCCAAGAATGAGTAAAAAATATTTGTACATATTTTTTTTTACATATTTTTATTGTGTGGATCATGTGTTTTTTTTTTTTATTATTTATTGTCTGCTTGACCAGCACAAACTGTTGTAAATGTGCTATATAAATAAATTTGACCTTGACCTTGACACTGCAAAAAAGCAAGTACAGTATGTATGATATTCTTGTATAAAGCCAAATCCATCTATAATTTTTAACATCCTTTTACAACAACCAAAATATAATATTATTAAACTAATGTCTAGTCTGAACTGCAAAACTGCAAGCAAAATATGTCTTGTTTAATTGGCAGGGAAATTTTCTTCTTTTAAAAAATACATTTCTGAAAAATAGCAAATTTACTTTTTTTTGCAGTTTTAGTAAGATTTTACATAAAATAAGCTTAATCAGTTTTTATTTGGTTTGATGAAAACTTATTTTAAAAAATTATAAATAGGTTTGGCAAGAATTACTTGATAAAAATCTTAGATGCTAACATTTTATTACAGCTAGGACTGGCGCATAGTTACTCCAGCATGCAGCCTTGATTACAGCATCCTTATAAAGCTGCAGGCAGATTACCTGTGTTAGTTTAGATGCACAAAAGATAGTGACAGGAGTCTAGTGTGGAAAATTAGCATAGACTAGAGTGAAGTACATTACTAAGCAAAAAGTGCTAGGGGCAGCAGGGGCTGAATAATCTTAGATGAAAAAATGTAGATAAACTAGACGAGATTCAAGATATTTTCTCAGGTCACTGCAAATTAGCCAAACAATAAAGATCTTCTAGAGCAGTGGTCCCCAACCACTGAGCCGTGGCCCGGTACCAGATCATTGACGGCCTGGTACCAGTCCATGGAAAGAATTAAATATATATATATATATATATATATATATATATATATGATTTTATTAACACTTTTTTGACTATAAGAGTCTGCAGAGTTTTTTTATTTTGAAAAATGAACAGATCATCTTCCATTCGCTTCCGTCTACACTTCACAACACATGATTCACATGCTCCAAACCCGCTCTTTATGCATGTAATTGATGTAGCCTCAAAAGTGTGTTTGAAACAACTTCAACTCTGCTGATGTTTTGGGTTAAAAACAAGGAGGAATAACCTAAAATCACCACAAAAGCAATAAAAATCCTGCTTCTATTTCCCACAAGCTATCTTTGTGAGACGGGGTTGTCTGCAGTGATGGCATTGAGAATGAAATTACAGAGCAGACTGGACATAAGGAATACTTTTCAGGTGTCACTGCCCCCAATCACTCCTAGAGGGGAATGTCTTGTCACAGGGAAACAAGCTCAGAGCTCTTTAAGATTCTGTGTTATGGTATGTTATACATATATATTATGCACTTTATTATGCATTGTTACGAGCATGTGATGGCTGGTCCATGAAAAACTGTCTTGCACAAAAAAGGTTAGAGACCACTTTTACTTTCAAATAAAAAACTCTAGAAGATTTTTTACTAAATGCTTATGCTAAGAGCTAACTTGCAATGACCTGATACATATTTACAATTTTATTTGTGGGCACGTTCAAGATATGAATTAGTTGTCAGGTTATACATGTAGTTGCATGCACATGTCTAAGGGCGGGCAGACTTACAGTATAGCACGCCTATGTTAAGGTTCTACTGTATAATGCATTTTAAGTTCTAGACATTAGAAATGTGTTTCAAAAAATGCCCAAAAAGCTGTCCATCAGACCGGATGTCTGTACGTATTAACATTCCTTATACATCGTGTTCTGGCCTTAGGGTGCTTGTCAGATGGCAGAGGACCAGAAGATTCAGCATTTCATTGGTGATTAAAGCAGCTCATTTAGCAAAGCAAGGTGAAAGAAGGAGACAAGGACATTTGATAGATCCATACATACAATCGAATATCAGACAACAGAGATTAAAGCAGAAAGTTTACAGCATTTATAGATGATCACGATTCTCAAAGGGGTTTTCTGCACTTGAAAAAAAAACATAAGCAGCTGATTTGTAGCTAAAATTAAGTGAGAAATGCATTGAGCTGATTGCGTAATGACGGCGACATGATATAACTCTCTGAGGAATTTTAAGTGACGAAGACAAACATCAAGTTGTTGTGCCTAGTCATTATCTGGTAGGTTCAAGAACACAGCATATCTTTCACTGGCTATAAGTACACAATTACAAAAGCAGTTACAAAAGCAGTTTTGGATTGTAATTTATATATATATATATATATATATATATATATATATATATATATATATATATATCTTCTTCTTTGTCTTTCGGCTGTTCCCTTTCAGGGGTCGCCACAGCGAATCATCTGCCTCCATCTAACCCTATCCTCTGCATCCTCTTTTCTCACACCAACTAACTTCATGTCCTCATTCACTGCATCCATAAATCTCCTCTTTGGTCTTCCTCTAGA
Source organism: Clarias gariepinus (assembly GCF_024256425.1). Lineage (NCBI taxonomy): Eukaryota > Metazoa > Chordata > Actinopteri > Siluriformes > Clariidae > Clarias > Clarias gariepinus. Next base: position 8,253,264 of record NC_071112.1, on the reverse strand, counting down.
CCTCCTGCCTGGCAGTTCCAACCTCAGCATCCTTCTACCAATATATTCACAATCTCTCCTCTGAACATGTCCAAACCACCTCAATCTGGCCTCTCTGACTTTATCTCCAAAACATCTAACGTGGGTTGTCCCTCTGATAAACTCATTCTTAATCCTATCCATCCTTGTCACTCCCAAAGAGAACCTTAACATCTTTAGCTCTGCTACCTCCAACTCTGCCTCCTGTCTTTTCTTCAGCGCCACTGTCTCTAAGCCGTAGAGCATCGCTGGTCTCACCACTGTCCTATACACCTTTCCTTTCATTCTCGCTGATACTCTTTTATCGCACAACACACCTGACACTTTTCTCCACCCATTCCAACCTGCCTGTACCCGCCTCTTCACCTCCTTTCCACACTCCCTGTTGCTCTGGACCGTTGACCCCAAGTACTTAAAATCCTGCACCTTCTTTACCTCTGCTCCCTGTAGCCTCACCGATCCTCCTGGGTCACTCTCGTTTACACACATGTATTCCGTCTTGCTGCGGCTAACCTTCATTCCTCTGCTTTCCAGAGCATACCTCCACCTCTCCAAATTTTCCTCCACCTGTTCCCTGCTCTCGCTACAGAGCACAATGTCATCTGCAAACATCATAGTCCATGGGGACTCCTGTCTTACCTCATCTGTCATCCTGTCCATCACCAGAGCAAACAAAAAGGGGCTTAGAGCTGATCCTTGATGCAGACCCACCTCCACCTTAAACTCTTCTGTCACACCTACAGCACATCTTACCACTGTCTTACAGCTCTCATACATGTCCTGCACCACTCTAACATACTTCTCTGCCACTCCAGACTTCCTCATACAATACCACAGCTCCTCTCATGGCACCCTGTCATACGCTTTCTCTAAATCTAAAAAGACACAATGCAACTCCCTGTTACCTTCTCTGTACTTCTCCGCCAGCATCCTCAAAGCAAATACTGCATCTGATGTACTCTTTCTAGGCATAAAACCATATTGCTGCTCACAAATGCTCACCTCTGCCCTTAACCTAGCTTCCACTACTCTTTCCCACAGCTTCATTGTCTGGCTCATTAGCTTTATACCTCTATAATTGCCACAGCTTTGCACATCTCCCTTGTTCTTAAAAATTGGCACCAATACACTTCTCCTCCATTCCTCTGGAATCCTCTCACTCTCCAAGATCTTGTTAAACAAACTTGTCAAAAACTCTACTGCCACCTCTCCTAAGCACTTCCATACCTCCACAGGTATGTCATCAGGACCAACAGCCTTTCCACTCTTCATCCTCTTCAACGCCCTTCTCACCTCACTTCTACCAATATTTGCTACTTCCTGTTCCCCAACAGTCACCTCTTCTACTCTTTGTTCTCTTTCGTTTTCCTCATTCATCAACTCCTTAAAGTACTCCTTCCATCTTCCCATCACCCTCCTGGCATCTGTCAGTACATTTCCATCTCTATCTTTAATCACTCTAACCTGCTGCACATCCTTCCCATCTCTATCTCTCTGCCTTGCCAACCTGTACAGATCCCCCTCTCCCTCCTTACTGTCTAGCCTAGCATACAAGTCCTCATATGCTCTTTGTTTGGCCTTTGCCACCTCTACCTTCACCTTACTCTGCATCTCCCTGTACACCTGTCTACTCTCTTCGGTCCTCTCAGTGTCCCACTTCTTCTTAGCTAGCCTCTTTCCCTGTATACACTCCTGGACTTCCTCATTCCACCACCAAGTCTCCTTGTCCACTTTTCCCTTACCTGATGATACACCAAGTACCCTCCTACCTGTCTCCCTGATCACATTGGCTGTAGTTGTCCAGTCAACTGAAAGCACCTCCTGACCACCCATAGCCTGTCTCAACTCCTCCCTAAAGACTTCACAACATTCTTCCTTTTTCAGCTTCCACCACTTTGTCCTCTGCTCTGCCTTTGTCCTCTTCGCCTTCCTCACCACCAGGGTTATTTTGCACACCACCATTCTGTGTTGTCTCGCTACACTCTCCCCTACCAACACTTTGCAGTCACTGATCTCTTTCAGGTTACAACGTCGACACAAGATGTAGTCGACCTGAGTGCTTCTGCCTCCACTCTTATATGTCATAATATATATATATATATATATATTATAGAGGCTGATACAGAGAGAAAATGGATCCTAAACCTTTCTAATGAGACTTGCTTTTGCGTTACATGCACACTGTACACAAACGCATACAGACACAAAATAAAATTTATTTTATGCGCACACACGTGGTCACAGTGGTCACGGATGTTGATTATACAGTGAGAGATGCGCACTGAGACCCAGCAGGGAAGTCGATTACCCACAATTCTGCAGTGCAAGAGAGAGAAAAAACTGTTGTCTCAGCTGTGATGATGTGACGCTCGGCTTTAAAACAAAAAGCGAATAAGTGATACATGATATTCGGTACTCGTAAACCAAGACTTGTTCATTTTCCAAGTCAAAGTTTATTAAAAATCTTTGCTCGTCTTGTGGAACACTTGCAAACCATGTTACTCGCAATCCGAGGTCTCACTGTAATCACAATACATATATACAGATGTTAATCTGATCAAGCATTCATGGAATGTTCTAGACAAACAAGTCTAATCCATGAATGCCCCACCTTACAACCCATGCCACACAGGATCCGCTGTGCCTGCTTAGAGTCGTGCTCAGAGTTACAGTACCAGAGCTGTACAGATGGCACAAGGGGAAAAAATCCTAGGTGATAAAAATGTTTTAAATGTTATGGTTGATGAGTGTACTGTATACATACAGTATATATAAACATATTAGGGAAGATCTCTGGAAGATATTTAGGAAGATGAACAACATAAATCTGAACTCAGCACAACAGACAAATAAAGATTAAACTGCAGTAAAAACATTAGTTCCCAGATGTCCTGAAGCAGAATCTGACAACTCATAAATTTATCCTCAAGTCCACCAAGCAAGACGAAGCTCCAGTCCGCTGCCCAACCCTAATGTTTTGTCTGTTCAGCAATCTAAACGTCCAGTCGAAAACATGGTACCTAATAATGTAATAGCATATAGTTATTTAGTTATTTATTAAATAGTTAGTTAGTGAAGTGCACTATGGTTATGACCATGAGGCGCTTACAACATAAAAAAAAAGGAATGTGTTCCCTCATTTAAAAACTGCATTTTTGCAATGCCTTCTAAGATAATGTAATAGCATATAGTTATTTAGTTATTTATTAAATAGTTAGTTAGTGAAGTGCACTATGGTTATGACCATGACGCGCTTACAACATAAAAAAAAAGGAATGTGTTCCCTCATTTAAAAACTGCATTTTTGCAATGCCTTCTAAGATGACTTCTGTCTTAGTTTCTCAACATGATAAGAAATGCTTATTATGAACAGTTGTTTAGGTTTTTAACTTGAGTACATATTCACAGTGGGATATTTGTTTTTTATAAAACTTGAACTTGCTCTGAACTATGAAGAACAATTAGCTCGCTCACGAAACCGTCTTATTCTTTAAGGTACTTACAGTCCACTCAGTGGAAGGAATGGTGCCATCTCATCATCCTTGAAGTTGACTCACTTTCATAGCTGACTGTAATAAACCTAAATATGCCGGATATGAGACACTATTACTCTAGTGTCATTGAGTTTACATCTCTATTGTCCTGAAAATCCCTAGACATTATGAGCTCTACAAAAGCACCCAGGCAGTACTCGGTACTCAGTCTTGAAGATGGCAGAGCAAGGAAGCCAAGTAATAAATCCAGCCTTGACTTTGCTTTTTTGAAGTAAATGGGCTGGATTTATTTCCTTCAATGAATTAGGAAGATGAGATTATTGTTGTGACTTCAACTCTCTAAAAGTATGTGAACACCAAACCATCACACATATACTGTATGCCTGATATATCCAATTCCAGATTTGGTGTCTGTTGTAGTGAAGCTAATAAGCTCCACTCTTTTTTGAAGGCTTTCCACTAGACGTTGGAGTGTCGCTATGTTCATTTAAACATTCTACAAAAGCATTAGCTGACGTTCACATATTGAGGAGGCTCTAGTTGCAGTTCATCCCAAAGGTGTTCAGTGGGTTTAAAGAAGTCAGGGCTCTTGAGTTCTTCCACTGCAACCCTAACCTTAACACAGCATATCTTCATGGAGCTCACGTTGTGTAAAGGATCACTGTCATGCTGGAACAGTGGAAACATTTTAGAGAAGAACCTGATATGGATGTGACAACCACGTCCATATCATGTACTTTTCTCCATGTACCTTCTTCCTTTGTCATCTTGTATTTTGCTATTTATCTTTCCCCAATTGGAGCCCAAATTACCCCTTCAAACTTTCTACCTGACAGTTAGATTTCCACTATTATTACACAGCTAAGAATCTGGGAGGTCGAAAAGCCAACAACGCTGCCTCAGAAACCAGCTGGCACATCTTTTTTCCCCAAACAAGCGCTCTTGGAAAAGTGCAGCGACTGCCTTTATGTGTATGCTCGAGCTAACAGACGGCTGCAATTGCCTAGAATCAGTGTGACTGACAAGGGATAGAGGAAGACCATCTTTGCACATAATGAGCAGGGGAAATTATGCATTTCTGGACTCTCAGGCCCAGATGGTTAAAGACCACTCAATACCTTTAACAATGCCAACACTTTGCTTCTTAACAGAATAAAATATATTTCACTAGAGATAATCATAACACTGGATTCCTTCATATTCCTTCATACTTGTAGGAAGAAAATTATAAAATCACTTTAACCTGCACTTCTGTATAATTCACAAATTGGTTTATAGAAACCGTTGCTTTTCTTATTTAATCTACGTCCAGCCCATATAATCCACGTCATAGTTTTTTTTTTTTTTATGTACTGTACTTACGTATATTCAGTGTTCACTATAATGCATCCGTATTTGTAAAGATTCATTCATAAGCATGAACAAATTGTAAAACAAATAAATTGTTATGGGAAAATTATTCAGACACCACAAATCACCAAAATGACTACATTTTTCTGTCATCTTCAAGAGTAAGTATTTATTGTTTGCAGCATTCCGCATCATTTTTCTTGGCAAATCATCCTTCCCTAAGGTTACGAGATTTCCTTTGGCAGACTTGCAATTTTAAAATCCTCAAAAAATTAATAAATATCCGATGAGAGACAAGTCAAGCCTTTCTTCAAATCTTTTGGCATAATATTTGAGGGTGTTGTTTGCCAAAACGTGCATCTTCTCTTAAGAGGACATGAGTTTATAAGAGTTTAAATTCTTCTCTAATATGTCCCTGTGTGGTATTCCATTTATTGTTCCTTTGATGTTCCTGACAGGAAACTTTAGGGTCTTTCCCAGAGCTTTGTAGGATTTTCTTTAAGTAATGCTTATTAATATTGTCCAGAAGAAACTGTGAATTTATATTTGGAAACTGATATAAGTACTTGTCGATAATATTCACCTACAGTATAACGCTTCAGCGCTGTTATTTCAGTGGAAAAAATATGAACCAATCCCAGTAAAAATATTCAGTTTCAATTCTCTAATTAGTGTCTACTGGTGCAGGTGTCTGTTTACATTAAGCAAGAAGCTTATTAGTAACTTTTTTTAAGTAGATTATTAAATCTGGCACATAACTGTTCATAACAGCTTTTACTTAACATTTTGATTTCACTTATAGTGCAGGTTAAACTTCAGGCAGATATCTAAGTACTGCAAAAGTCTCATTAAATTCTGTTCAGCAGACAAACAGAAACTTCAGACATACAGATCAGAGACTAATTTCTGATCCTCCAATGTATGAAAGGTAAAAATATCATTGAAAGAGCGAGTTCTGACCAATGCACAAAATCTTCTTTTTACTGTATATAAATACTGTAAATAGATTTTTATGTATTGTTCACATATATTAGCTTTGAAGTTAAAAGACAGTATGTGTGTAAATTTGAAGGACGTGCAGTATACAGTGTAGAGGGATTGTCTTAAACCTGTAAATGATTTAGTTTAATTAAACAGCAAACAAACAGAGATATTTTTTTCCCCTTTGAATATGTTATATATAAATACAGTGAGAGGAAAGAAGTTTAGCTTTTTTCCACTTAATCATTCACAGGTTTTTGCCAATTCCATTACACTACAAATCCTAAACCCTGTCCCAAACCTTGGCTGTCCTTGGAATAACATGTTCATAAATGACCCAGAAATCATAATAATGATCTTTTACTGTAAATTGGCAAGGTTTAGAGTGTTGGCATTCATTCACACCTAAGTGGCATCCAAGTGGCATGAAGTCAAAAAGAAGTGCCAATAACTGACTAAAAAAACAAGAGTGGCTTTTTCGAAGCACTAAGAGAGCAACTAAAGACCTAAAATCTGGCCAAACATACAGCTGTATCTATAACTATACCACTTTTAGCGACCTCTAATTCAAGAAGAACGCTTTCTTAATTAGCAGGATGAAGACTGGTTCATTGGTTTTAGATTGGACACCATATTTAACACACTTACATTTATATTTACATTGAGGCATTTAGCAGACGACTTACAAAAGTGCTTTCCATCATTGAATAGATCCTTACACTTACACTAAATTACTAGATTACTAAGTACTATCAGTCAAGCACTGTTTTTGTTTGTTTGTTTTGTGGTTTGCACAAAAGAGGAAAATTCTGTGATCTTTTTTTTTTTAAGGTTGTATCTGGTAAGGAAAACAACTCACGTAATAGCATAAACAGAACTGTTTGGATATTAGCAATTTTTTTTTTATTTGGACCGATACTCTAAGAAAGGCGGTTTATTTAAAACAATCGAGACCTGGATTTATCACTACGAACCTGAGAGTAAATGGCGGAGTGTGGAATGGAAACATCATCGGATGAAAATGGTTTAACAATCAGCTGCGCTTGTTTTAGTGAGATGCTTATTGCAGAGCTGAAGCCTACAGCTCAGATTAAACGCAGAAGATTGCCATCCAAAGGCCTTGTGATTTGCATGACGATCCATGTCCGAACACTTCTGTCCACACTATCGGCACTCTGCAAAAAATTGTTAAAGCATACTTGCTATAGTCCTGATGTCACACCATCAGACTTTTACCTGTTTGGTCCCCTGAAAGCAGCCTCACAAGGATGAATATTTACTTCTGATGAAGAATGAAGACAGCTGTGCATTCGTGACTCACAGCCCAGCGTAAAGAATTTTTTAATGAGGGAATACGAAAGCTTGTTGACAGATGGACGAAGTGTATTAAAAAAGCAAGAAGATTATTTTTAAAAAGTATGTATTTGTCTTTTGTAAAAGTTAATTAAAATAACTTCTGCTGCCATAATTTTTGACCCTTGCAGATTCAGACATTTGGTTTATAGATTCAGAGAAGAAAGACTCAGACAGATGTTGAATACCTCAGCACTGTCTAACTAAACAATAAGAAAAACAGGGGCGATTTAAAAATGATTTTATTACCTCATGGTCTACAGAGAGTTGCTGGATGAATGACCATCTAATCTCCAAACACTGATACGGCTCCTATTGCACACATCTAGGTGTTAAAGTATGTTTCATCTCTGATAAAAAGGAACTTCCGTGAGTGGATCAATGAACGAACGAGAATGATTTAATGGCTGTATTTTTTCAATGTGGGTTTTTGCGTAGAAAGCTGTCTCATCTGTGTTTTGCAGCCCGCTCTCGGGCATTTCGACAGGTGGGAAAACATCAAATTAAACATTCACTCGTCGTCTAATAGGGTCATTGCATGCTATGCTTTATTCGGGAAGGTGACAATCATTTGTCTCAGGGAAGAAAAAAAATCCCACAATTGAACAGTTGGTTCTTTTCAGAATTTTGTCAGGTAATTACCTTTTGCTTTTGTTCTTCGCTGCAAGCCTTAGTAAGATTTAATAAGAATAACAAATTGAAATGTCATATTAATGCTTCGATGATTAAGCAAATTGTAGAACTCGGATGAAACTCATAGGTGTCTGTTACACAATAATATTTAAAGCTGTCCTTACGGACTCTGACACAAAGCAACATCCTGTATACTGATACCTGGTGTATTAGAGACAGGACTGTGACAGTGGATTACAGGAATGATGGATTGATACTGGATGACGAACGCTTTCCAGGAATGCCAAAACGGCCATTATGACAGTGAGCTGAGTGGATTCAGAGATAAGCTCTCGCCTATGCAGTCCTCTGTCTTTCTGTCACTCGGTAAAAAGCTGCCATGGGAACTGACACATAAGGTGAGCATCTCATTTAAAAACTTTTCCTGGTAGTCTTCTATATTTATATGTATTAATAAACAATCTAATACCTAGTCTGGCTTTATTCCCACTCAGCTTTGAAGACACCCTTTACAACAACATCCTTATTGATATTGTGAAGTTTGTTTATTGCATCAGCCTGCACGTTTATTGCATTAGCATGCATAAATAATATTTAAAAAAACATAAATGTAAAACTAAAGTAAAAAATATTTTTATTTCTTTATATCAGGGGTCCTGAATTGTGTTCAATAAAATGTTCTTTGAGCCTAGTTCCAAATTTTATGTTTTTGTTAGTATGCGGATATTACAATACATACTTGCAGTCATTGTAAGTCTATAAAAAGACGATTAAACATTTCCATAGCATTTCAATAATATTTTTTGTCGATTAGTAACTATGATAAACATGCGAACAATTTGAACTTTGATGACTTTGATGTATATTTCCTTGTATTTGCATTGAACACAAACATCAATCTTTAATCTATCTTTAATAAATCTTCATTTGCACGTGGCTGCGCTTTCATGGAATGTAAAAAGACTCTGGTTCTTCTGTCATAATGGGCTCTCAGTTTGGTTATTTTATGCACCCCTACCTTGGACAGCTGCACATTTGATCCGATGACCCGTGTTTTATCTCATGGTGGCACTTTACATTACTGCTGCACGATTTAAAAACATAGGAGACAAACTGGTTTAAAATTTTCCACAGGAAGAATAAACATTTATTGATCTGACCATTAATCTTTTCCAGTTTTCATAGTCTGCTAATACTTTTTTGGGAGTAAGCCATGCTCTGCCGTGTTTCATTTCTGTTTCTCTGTCTCTATACGGTAAATTATTGCGTAGATTGGCTCCTTTAAATGATGTTTATAGCCACACCTACCTTGGGAAAAAGTGGTAGATTACTGGTCTATTATATTTTCTCATTTATCAGAAAAGCATCAGGGTCTGGCTAGAACTGTCACTTGGTCTGGATCTGGACCACGGTTCACAATTTAGCGATGCCTGTTCTATATAATTACCTGCTATTCTTATGCACTTATCCCAGTGTTTCACTAGTGCTTGAATACCATCAAGGTCAGTCGAAGGTTTCTCCGTATGCCAGAGCCATGATCGGACTTCCTAGTACATATATGAAACACTGCGCCCCCAGGGACTCCTTTAATGGCCCAAATTATGTAGCGATGTCGGGACTGTACAGGGCATGTGGCAATTACTCCCAGTCAAGCTCCTGCAATGTGAAAATGGTGTCAGTGTTGCACATTCCCACATACAGTTTCCACAGACAGGTGCATTAGTATTGCGAGTTTGACGACAAGTTATCGATACACTTTTAAGGATTAAGTGTTCCACTTGCTGAATGTTCATGGGAAAGACTGCTAGCGGGCTCTGAACCACCTCAGCCCGGATCGTCTTTCATGGATGTACGGTCTTCCTTAAAACATTTGCAAAGTTTTACTGCGACTAAGAGTCTTATGACTGTCATTCACCAAAAAAAAATAATAAATCATTACCACGCCTAATTTGAGTTAAATGCCCCTTGTATTTAACTTAAGACAATAATTCATATTAGAGATATACTTAGTTTTCACTATTTTGACAAAAAAATGCATGTAAAGTACTTTATCTTAAACTTATGTACTATTGATTTATTTAGTGTAGCTGAGTACTGTATGTGCTTCTAATTTCTGTATTTTGCTACCTCAACAACTAGATAGCATGATATGTAGTTAAGCAATGCAAGTAGTATTTTAGCAGACCAATATTGGAAAAAAAAACTAAACAAGTGACTCTTAGCTCTAAGATTTTTTGTTGTTTTTTGTAAAATATCTTGTTAAAGGTAAGTTTTCAAGATGTACAAAAATGAAGTGTTAAATCATTGAAGACGATTGGATAGATAACTATGTGTTCGTTTTCTGCTTTACTTCTTATCATGTGTCTGATCTGATCTGTTCAGAATCAATGAGACAAAACATAACCACTTCAAATTGGCTTATTTATACCTGTGAATTAATCAATACTGGTTAAGCATTAGGAGGTGACCGTTAGTGACATTAATCCATATTAGAGGCTTATTTTGACCTTTGAATCCAAGCAATTTTACGTATCTGCACCTGCAATAATATAAAGTCAAATATCCATGGTTTCAAAGAGTGAACCAGTAGACAAAGGCATTTTAAGAACATTTTGACATAGTGTTTAAGTCCATCTTTGCATCTTTAAATCGATTAAGTATGCATCATCTTAATGTCTTTAAAAAAAAAAGTAATGTCATTAGAGAGACATGCTATACAAAAAAGCTAATTGAATTTACTTTAATTGAGTTCGTACATTAGTTCCATATGAATGAACCGAGTTATGTAGAAAAATTAGACCTTCAGATTATTCACATTTCTATCATGCGATAACAGTTTATTCTGGTTATTTTAATACTTATTCTTACTTTGATTACTGTACACAATATGGTGTCCAATTAATGTGTAAATAATGATTTCTAATGCTTTAAGAACCACTCATTTAAAATCTGAATCCTGGAAATTGAATGTGTTACCAGGGAAGAAGAAAAACTCTATAAATATGATGACCTGGTCATTCAGTACATTCTGCAGCTGACCTCATTTTATTTCCACATAACATTGCTGAATCTACAGTAGACCTGACCAACTGAAGCAACCCCAGATCATAACACTGCCACCAGAGGTTTGTACAGTGGACACTATGCATAATGGCTGAATCACTTCATGTACTTCCCTTCTTACATTTACATTTAGCCATTTGGCAGACGCTTTTATCCAGAGCGACTTAAATATTTTTTTATCTTATTACACATCTGAGCAGTTAAGGCTTAAGGGCCTTTGCTCAAGGGCCCAACAGTGCCAGACTTGGTGGTTGTGGGGTTTGAACCTGGGATCTTCCGAACCGTAGTCCAATAACCACTGAGCTACCCCTTCTTACCCTGACACGCCCATCACTCTGGAACAGGGATGGAGCCATCTTCAAAGTTTAATCTTTATGCTCCCTTAAAATCTAAAACCTTTTTTTTTTCTGATTAGTCTGACTAACAAGTGTTTTTCTTTGGCCACACAGCTGTTTAGTCCCAATCCTTATCACATCACATGTGTGCTTATGGAAATGCTGTTACTTTTACTTTTAAAAATAACTCTGATTTTTGTTTAAGTGATCTTCATTCATGATTTCTTTTCAGACCACATTTCCTCAATACAATTCATGCACCCCCTCGACAGTATATCTAAACAACTGATATTTTCTTTGATTGACACTGAGAATGTCAATTGCTCACTTTTTGTAATAGAATTTATAGAATAATACACATTATATTTTAACCTCCTCAGTCCCAAACGCCTGCATATGAGGACATGATATTTTCTCCCGACCACATTGTCTATATTTCCTCGTATGATCCTTTTTATGAGCGCTGTTAGGTATAATTCTTTTGTCAACCTTTTTTTAGGTTCAAGACAATGATTAGGTTCATAGTTAGCAAGTACTAATAAAGTGGAACCCTAAGGGGAAACTGCAATATGCACAGCAGTAGACTCCAGTTCTCAAGAGGGTAAAAAGTGTTCGTTTAAATAGTGGGAATTAAGTTTTAAGGCATTTGAACTTTAATTAACTACTGCTATGTTGCACCTTCATTTTAAAACATTTAGCCAGGCCCGTGCTCAAGACTGCTACAACTCAATCTGAGACCAGGACTCGCCGAGATCAAGTCAACATCGAGATCAAATCAACATCGAGATCAACTTTAACTAAAAAAATGAGCCTATGTGTGATGATTGATGCTCTTAAGAAAGCCATCTACTCTTTTTTGGCCCATGTTTTTACTTTTCATTTGTTGATCTTGCCAAAAGAGTAGGCGGTTTTGTAGAAGAAACTACAACAGTAATGCTATTTATTACAAACTCGAGAAAATCATACAAAAGCCAGCAAAGTCCAATACAATGTGAGGTCAGTACAGAAAAGGCTGGGCTGGAGTCCTACAGCCCTATGTTTAGCCCACTGCTAAAAATGCTCATAGCATTTTTAGAATAAAACTAAAACTAAACTACTTTAATGAAATAAAGGATAGTTTAGGTTAATGTGGCTTCACGGGACATTAAAATATTTTACTGTGATCTACTTTTGAATTTTATTCTGGACAAATCAATACACATAGGTAACAGACACGCAAATGACCATGCGCCAGAAGCAACCCTTTAATACATGCACTTCACGTTTACTTTTAAATTTCAATCAAACCTCGTCCAATCAAAGACCTTTTAGTCACTGGAATTACTTATTTCCATTACTCACCGTTCCCTCTCGAGCCTGTGTCTAATCACTCACACATTAAACCTGTCACTGATTTTATTCTATCTTACTTTTTTCACTTGTTTCACCAGCCCTGTATTATATTGTTCTCTAATATGGCTTTTATCGTGGCTGTATAAAATCAACGAGGATTTCTGTACTCGTATCATCCACAAAACCTCAGCAAAAAGCTTTTGTAGAGCCAGAATAACTCCCATGGAGCCAATAGAGAACAAATCGACAGAGACAGAAATGACTAAGCCGGCCGAGTGAGAAACAATGGCTCCAGGATGTCACACTGCAACAATACTCGAGCGAAATTAATGCACCAGTTTAGATTCAAAAAGGTAGAGGTGTGAGGATAGGATCTCTGTTTGTAACATTAATATTGATTTTATTGGGGGGGGGGGGTGATGCAGAGAATCCTAAAGCACAATAAAATTCACTATAGTTTAATAGTTTGAATAGTTTAATTTGGATAAATTCTGTATTCTGATTGGTCAGAAAGTGTTGATTTACTCTATTTTCTACAACAGTAGTGCAGGTGCAAACTGGACGCTGATATTAAATGACTCTCAAAAAAGTATAATGAGATTAGGGGAGTTTAAAGGTCACCTGTTTTACTAAAAATACTACATTTTAAAAGTTAATACTGTATTACGCTTAGAAATCTCCTGTCTCCTCAGATCATGCATTTTGGAATTTTAAGCTTTAAATGTACTCCGTCTTTGTGGAAGGCCAATCTGGACGCAGGGACCGGAAATGTTTATGTTTAAGGCTTTTTCACCTATTTTGTTTGGAAACATGCTAACCGAGCTTTTCTTAAGAGGTAAAAAAAAAAAAGCTAGATTCACTGTTAGAAGTTAGCCACTATGAACTAGCCTAGCCATATTAATTTACTCTCTAAGTCTCTTTTGTATATGAGGTCACTATAGGGGAAAAATCTGATTGGCTTGTTAATGCCTGGGCCAAAGAAAAAATGGTAAAATTCCAAAACAGAAAGCAGTGATTTCTTTAAACTCATTTATACTCATTACACCATTCATTTTGCACAAACAGATATTTAACAAAATTAAAAGCAGTTAGCAAGATAGCTAGGAAAAAAAGTTATCAAGCCAAAATGATGTTACTGTTATAAGCATGCTAGCTACATGTCCATTTAACTAGCATGCTTGTATTTAAAGTGATTTAGCAATAACAAATTGCAGCTAAGCAGTTGCAGGTTGTGAGTCCGCCAGTCATCCCGGTATTCACAGCGTAACAGTTTGCATTAGACGAAAAAGATTTTATTAATCCATCTCTGAAACGTTAAAGTCAAACACGTCTGCTTTCATTATATCCTCCCTCGTCTGTCTTATTTCACAGTTTCTGGTGCGGAAAATGTCGCCATTTTAAGATGTTTACACAACATCTGGTGCCGTGACATCATGACAAATGACGGGTTTGCCAGCCTGCACCTTGCAAATAAATCAACCCAGAGATGGAGTTAATTAATTAAGGAGCCTTTTGGGCCTGAGTGATGGTTATTTAGTCCACTTCATGAACCAACTCTTGTGAAAGGGTGTAAGAGAGAGAGAGCGAGTGAGAGAGAGAGAGAGAGAGAGAGTAAAGATGTGCCAGATGTTCCTATTATTCATATCGTTCCTTATCATCACTTCATTGTTTTTCACTAGAAGGGGATTCATGGCTTGCTTGAGCAAATCATAATCAATTTTTGCCATTAAATTGTTAATATTTTATGGTGTAATCAATATTCAGGGTGAAACCAGATTAAATTTTAATTTAAGCATGCTGTTATTTCCTCTCCTGACAGATGTGGATTGACGCTTTGCATGATGGATCTGATGTTATTTCTGGACATAAAGTAGGTGAAAAATAAAATAAACGATTAAACATTTTACATTAGCTTTAGCTGTTCATGGAATGACTCGAGTCCATATGGGACACCTTGGCTTTGTTTCTAACCCTTATCCTCTACCAACCTCCAATTCCTCATTAATCTCTTTTATTTAACTCATGATGAATTTGATTAAAAATTGAAACTAGGAATTTCCAACCTCTTACTAGGAACAAGAAAGCCCCCACAAATAGGAAATCCTAGTTGGAATGTCACGATAGTTTCATCAACCATAAATCAACATAGCTGCTCTCCGCCATCAACTGTAAACTTTTACTTGAGTTATATATACAGTATTTCTATATGAAGCTGTAACACTGATTGGACAGTGCACCGATTTAATTAAGCACATAAAATTCACAGTTAGGCAGATAATGAATTAATTTGATGTTTCTATATCACCAGTCCAATTTAAGTAGGCTTGGTCTGTGTACCATTAGCCCCAGTAAAGAAGGTGTGTTCTCTATTTCATGAATCGAAAGGGACATAAGCTGAGATATAAGTCTTTAAAGCTTTAATTGTCCCTTTGAGGAAATGCACTTTGCCCTAGCAAATCAAGCATTTTTCAGTTTTTCATGTAGTTACTAACTTAGCCTTCCTTAAAAGCTTAAAAAAGGCTAGGTTAGCCATTAGCAGTTAGCCACTATGTTAACTCAATCACTCACTCACTCACTCTGGATAGCACTTATTCTGTACAGGGTCACGGGGGCCTACAGCCTATCCCAGGGGACTCAGGCCAGGAGGTTGTGTACACCAAGGATAGGGTGCCAAGCCATCACATGGCACACAACTACAAACTTACTCACACACTACAGAGAATCGGAAATGTCTAATCTGCATTAATGGCCTCTATACCATCAACGAAGCTGTGGTCTCTACGCCCGCAGTCTGAGTGTAGGAGGAGTACTGCAGCCACACGGACATTTAGATGTATTTTTATTTAAAGATTCATTTTAGTATTTTAGGACTATATATTACTTTGTCCAACAAAGTTGTTGTTAAATGTGCTTTAAAGAGGTCCTATTATGCTTTTTTCAATATTTTCTTTCATGCAGTGTGTCATGTACAGTAGCTGTATGTGAACATAAACTATCTGCACAGTCTGTGACGCTGACAGTGCACGATAAATGGAGTTTTTGTCTATTAAAAAAAAGAATCGGCTCGCATTTGCCTAAACGAGTCGCTAGCAAATCTATTTTTACTCTGTTACGGATCCACATCACTCCGTAACATATTTGCATAATGTCCGCCCATGTTCTATGTCGCGAACAACTTGCCCGCCGTCTTACAATTAACGTTACCACACTCTTGTTAATGTAACCGAGCATTCATGCCAGGTTCGCTTAAAGACTTTGTAATATATAAAAACAATAAAAACTTGAGTAAACGAATCCTTTTTAACTATTTATTCTACACCACTAATCAAAACTGAACTTAAAACTCGCGAAGTGGCAAGGCGCATGCGCACTTCATCTGGTCAGAGGCATCTGAAATGCATCCGCGAAATGCGCATGCGCCGTGCCACTTTGCGAGTTTTAAGTGCCCTTTCCCTGACCTGCCTTTAAAGGAACAGACGGGAAAGAGCGGTATACTCGGATAACATGCATACAATAAACACGGACTTCGGACATTTTCCTCTCACTCGCACAGTTTGCGTATACACGTTTGCTTTATCTACTTGTTTGTGTTTGTCCTTTTTGCTCACCAGCCTTTTAAAGCCACACCGACACAAAGATAAAAAACCCTCAATTTTTGTAGCCACAGTTAATATAAAATTAGCTGGTCGTTACACGGTAAAACCGACGGCATCTTTTTTATGTATTGACGGGTCTCCAGAGCCGTCGTTCAGTTATGGTCATGGGCGTTTCGTTTTCCGACACACGCTGTAGCGGTAGACCAGTCATAAATCACCGCGCCATCTGACCAATCACAGCAGTGCGGGCTCACGGAAAGGAGGGGTTTAGACAGACTGAATCTTCGAACTGCTTCATACGAGTCGTTTACAAATCATTTAGAAATGGGGTAAAATTAAATCTATTTTTAGAGAAAACTAAAGTGTTTTTTGACCTGTTTGAAGAGACTTATTAAGCAATATTAGCTAATTAAAAATTGCTCTTATCTCACTTGATATTATTGCTTGTATGTCTTGAGTGGCGGATGTCTTATCCAATCAGCAATAAGAATTTCATTCGCAAACTATTCCTACCTTTTCTGGTTTGACTGAATCGTTGTTGTGTTTTCTCATTTGGTATTTTGTATCTGGATATGTCATTGTGTTTTTTAATTTGTTATATTGTTTTCTTTTTTGTTATATTGTTTTCTGTGTTTTTATTTTGTTTAGTTTTTTTGTACTGTTTTCGGTTTTGTTAGTTTGTTTTGCATTTCTTGTCCACCGTATTAAACACAACATGGTTTATTCTTACACTTTAAACCTGGGCGTACAGTCAAGGAAACAACTTATCAAAGAACATGACATAGAAATAAACACATGATCTACATGGTTAAAAACTGATGACTTCATTTATAGGCCACCCTAAACCACGCCCACAAGCATGCCTATAACCACGCCCATAGCAACATCTCCCGGGAAGGAGAGTGTCACGTCTGCCAGCGAGCAGTGAGAACATCTGCAAGCAGCTTTGTACTGCGGGAGACTTGGGGAGAAAAGAAGATAATCACTCAGTTTCCCTCACCGAGCATATATTATTCATCTCCTAAACCCTCCAACACACACACACACACACACACACAATCTGACACACAGGTTTGTATTTTATTTCAGCACTAACATGTCCTGATGCAGATGAATCCTTCTGTGTATATGTGTTTGTCTGTATGTGTGTGTGTGTGTGTGTGTGAGTGAGAAAGAGAGAGAGAGAGAGAGAGAGAGAGAAAGAGTGAGAGAAAGAGAGATGGTTTTGATCCTCTCCGACCCTCATGCGAGAGCGTTCATCAACGTGAAACGAAATTTGCATAACTCTGATACCAGCACAACTGTCTGTCTCTCTGCCTCTCTCCCTCGTAATTCTCTCACTCTGCCTCTTTCATGTCAGTGCTCCACCGCAGAGATAGTGTGCGTGTGTGTGTGTGTGTGTGTGTGTGTAGTAGGGAATGATGTGAGGACCCAATCCAGCTCAACCCACACACTGAATTCAGAATGTAGTTGATCTCCAAAAATGCAAAAGCGTGAATGTAAGCCAAAGTCAGAAACACACACACACACACACGCACACACACGCACTGCAATGTCTCCATAAACACCAATGAGGATGAAGGTGTGTGTGTGTGTATGTGTGTGTGTTCAACATTCTCCTCCACCGGAAACTATGGAAACAGCTCAAGGCTGCACATTTCATAAGCCAACTGCAGTGTATCATTCCTACAGTTACAGAGCATTCTATTTAAAATGCATCAATATAGTTTAGCTGCGCACACACACACACACACACACATAAACACACACATAAACACATACACACAGTCAAACTATGCACATGTACTAAGAAGGTAATACAAAAATTAAGCATATCGGAATTTAAAAGTGTGGGCGGGGTTTCCTGAATGGGGGTGTGTCTAGGTTATACATGATTCGGATTAGTATTTTGAGCAAGAAGAAATCACAAAATGTCTTTTGCCTATATACAGTATATACACTCACCTTAAGGATTATTAGGAACACCATACTAATACGGAGTTTGACCCCCTTTCGCCTTCAGAACTTCCTTAATTCTACGTGACATTAATTCAACAAGGTGCTGAAAGCATTCTTTAGAAATGTTAGCCCATATTGATAGGATAGCATCTTGCAATTGATGGAGATTTGTGGGATGCACATCCAGGGCACGAAGCTCCCGTTCCACCACATCCCAAAGATGCTCTATTGAAACACACACACAAAGTGTGCCAAGAAAACATCCCCCACACCATTACACCACCACCACCAGCCTGCAAAGTGGTAACAAGGCATGATGGATCCATGTTCTCATTCTGTTTACGCCAAATTCTGACTCTACCATTTGAATGTCTTAACAGAATTAGAGACTCATTAGACCAGGCAAAATTTTTCAGTCTTCAACTGTCTAATTTTGGAGAGCTCGTGCAAATTGTAGCCTCTTTTTCCTATTTGTAGTGGAGATGAGTGGTACCCGGTGGGGTCTTCTGCTGTTGTAGCCCATCCGCCTCAAGGTTGTGCGTGTTGTGGCTTTACAAATGCTTTGCTGCATACCTCGGTTGTAACGAGTGGTTATTTTAGTCAAAGTTGCTCTTCTATCAGCTTGAATCAGTCGGCCCATTCTCCTCTGACCTCTAGCATTAACAAGCCATTTTCGCCCACAGAACTGCCGCATACTGGATGTTTTTCCCTTTTCACACCATTCTTTGTAAAACCTAGAAATGGTTGTGCGTCAAAATCCCAGTAACTGAGCAGATTGTGAAATACTCAGACCGGCCCGTCTGGCACCAACAACCATGCCACGCTCAAAATTGCTTAAATCACCTTTCTTTCCCATTCTGACATTCAGTTTGGAGTTCAGGAGATTGTCTTGACCAGGACCACACCCCTAAATGCATTGAAGCAACTGCCATGTGATTGATTAATTGCATTAATGAGAAATTGAACAGGTGTTCTTAATAATCCTTTAGGTGAGTGTAGTATAGAGCATTTAGCACTGACACTGAGGCCAAAAATAAATAAATAAATACGACACTATTCGTTATTTAAGCAGCATCACACTCATGCTAGTGCTGATGTGCTGAATATCAGCCTGAAGATCAGTCCTGTAAATATGACAGCAGTGCTGATAGTCAGTACGACAACACAACCCCGAGTGAGATATTGCTTTTAAACAACAGTTTCACAAATTATTTATTACCAACAGATTATGATTTGTTTGTTTATTTAATCAGTTATTTTACCGCCTCAATAGATATAATTTCACATCTGGTGGAACTACAGTAACTGACCGTGACTGGCAGAGCTGGGGAAACACTTATAAATTGTGACCAGTACCATGTAGCCAAAAGGTGAGGAGAATAAACCATAGAGGGGGTGAACAGTCTTAGGAAACTTGTGAGATTTACTTTATATTGCAACTTATTTACCTTTAGAATATCAGTTAACTTCTGGGTTTGGGGTCTGGGGTTGAATACCAAACAGTTCGCTACAGTAACTCTGCCACTGATACTTTGGATACTAGACTTGTTTGTTCAGTACATCCCATGGGTGTTTTATCATATTTCTATCTGGGGAGTCTGGGGACTGGGTCTGCAGCCTTGGGCTCTTTGCCTGCTGGGCCCCTGCACGGTGGGCTGTTTGCCTCGGATTGCGAGTAACGTGGTTTGTGAGTGATTTTTAACAAATTAAAAAAAACGAGCAAGTCTTGGTTTACAAGTGCCGTGTATCATGTATCACGCATGACACCTTCTTGTTTTGACACCGAGCGTCACGTGATCACAACTGAGCCAACGGTGTTTCTCTCTCTTGCGCTACGGAATTGTGGTTTAATCGTCTCCCCTGGGTCTTAGTGCGCGTCTCTCACTGGTATAATCAACATCTGTGCACGTGTGTACTGTTTACTATAACACATTGACCACGTGTGTGTGTAGAACTATATTTATTTCTATAGTTTTATTTGCCTAGATCTTTTAACAATGGGTCAAGCTCAGCTTTACAGAAACAGAAATTCCACATACATGTAAAATGTATATATATACACATTTTTTGGGTTATTACAGGGCAGTGTGCTAGATTTCTTGCAATAAACTTTGGAGGTGTGAACTACAGGCAGCACATTTACATAATGTTTTTTTAATTAATTATTAAAACATATAACTACATATTTATTATCATAATATTGTGGCGTGGGTGGGGTTTTGAGTAACAACCATCATGCTTTGCGGGAGGGATTGTTATGTGTTCACCGTGTTGGGGAAAGGTGTTTGGGGTAGTGGCTTCGGCCAGGTTGTGTGTCTCAATAAAGTCCTCCCAGCCATTTGCATTGGGCAGCCAGGAAGCTCACTCGTCTCTCCACCATCCTTCCCGGCGTAAAAACGCTACACACCCGCTCCCAATGCAAATGGCTGGGAGGACTTTATTGAGCACCAACACACAAAACAGCACATTCCACAGTCACTAAAACAGACATCAAACACACACACACAACCTGGCCGAAGCCACTACCCCAAACACCTTTCCCCAACACGGTGAACACATAACAATCCCTCCCGCAAAGCATGATGGTTGTTACTCAAAACCCCACCCACGCCACAATATTAATTAATTAGTTTTAATAACTTGTTGATATTTTGGCAGGATCTAATATTTAACAGACATGACAGTGAGAATGAGACCTAGCATTTTATCACAAGGATTGTTATCTAACATGGGTTAGATTTCTATAAATTCTTAAAGTCTTTGGTTTCTTCAAGTTGTAAGCTACATTTACTCATCCTTTATTTGAATAAAGGCCTTTAGCAATTTGTGTTGTCTATCATGCTGTGAATGATTGTGTTTCAGAGCTTCACTTCGCTGAAAAGCCATTTTTTCTTTGCTTATTGTGAAATGTTAAAAATTATAGTAATTACATATGTACTAATGATCTAAATTTAACTCAAATCAATTTATGACTCATCATCAGGGCTATGGTGGAGGTTAAATGCATGTAAAGAGCATTTATGCACCTCCTACATTTTTGAAATTGTGCTTACCCACCTGTGACTACAATCGATTTATGACCTATCTAGCATGTACAGTGGTACCTCGGTATACGAACCCCCCAAACCAAACGTAGGCTAAGTTGCATGTACATCCAGAAGCCGTTCAAAACTGGTAGGTGTCAGTGAAAAGCCAAAAAATTTTTTTTGCGTATTTTATGCAAGATTTAGTGAATACATAATGCAATGGCTCCCAAGAATGTTAGCAAGGAAAGAAGAAAACGGAGCCACTTTCCGTTTCGTTTTTAAATCAGCCAGTGCCAATGAGGAATCATAAATTAGAGATAAGTGAGGTTTAATGTCTATTTACTTCTGATTTACTTCTTTTAGACCTTGTCTTATGAATTTCTTAAAAAAGAAAAAGCCTTCCCGTCTAGCATTATCATTTAAAAATTAGCTCCAGGTATCTCTGGTTCATCAATTGTATAATTTTAGCACAACTTCGAAATACCCAAATGCTTAGCATCTGACTCATCACCCGATTAGCACGTTACAGTACAGTATACAGTGGATTGTCTACAGCTTTCCTCTCTCACCCATGCGTCCTCCTTAGATCCCCAATGCAATTAAACCTGACACGTTCGCAGCCTGATGACTCAGCACTCGTTCGGCTTTAATAAGCCGGCGATCCGTGAGCTTCCGTGTCACCGCTTCCAAAATAGCACTGACGCTAGCCTCGACGCCACGGAACACTGCTAAACATCGCCAACAAGCCTGTGGATCTCCTGGGGGAAACTCCTACGCCCTGCTGCTCCTGCACTGGAGGCATTGGCTCTACTCACAACGGGTATACTCAGTACCGTATTATTCCCCTGCAATCAATCTGATTGGTCAGGAAGGTGTTTATTCATGTTTCATAACAGCGACTCTGAAAGTGGTACAGGTTAATATTTGTTTGAATGCATAATCGTAACCATGGTAACAGCTCATTTATAGGGACCATTATGGAAGGAGTCACCAGTATCAGTATCAGGGTTTAACTTTTTTTTAAGTTAGAATTATTATTTGTTTTAATTTATTGATTGATATAATTATTTTTTATGGACTGAAACAGACTAGATGCTTACAATGTAATTTTTTTTACTTAGATATTTATTCTTTAACACAAAAAAATCTGTTTCAGTGTTAAATATTAGTAATTTTTTTATAGAAAAATTTATTTTCGATATAGTGAAATACCTATTCCCCCTAAACAGACAACTCGACAACCCATTAAAGGTTCTAAATTTTCACAGATGAGAGGCATTTATACCTTCTCTCCACTTAATAGTTTACGTTCATGTACACCATACACATTTACGCGTAATCATGTACACTAGTTGAGTATCTCCCCTTCCTCAGTCCTCCTGTCGATCATTACAAACACCCACACACATTTTCCCAAATTTGTTTCGTCTCTTCCTTTCTCTGTCACTTGTTCCCTCTTTGATGTTAAAATGTAGAAAATTGTCCTCTGAGATCTGCCTCTCCATTCTGCGAACAGTGAGCACATTGACGTTCTTCTGACCGCAGCGCCTCCACACACACACACACACACACACACAATGCGGCGAGGCCTTCAGCAACCTCGTCAACACGCTCGCTGTTCTGTCTCTCTCTTTAGACTCACACTCTTCTTACATGTGTGCATGCACATTCTGTACTCTCTCTTACACTCCCACTCACTCACTAGCTTTCTCTGTTCTCCTTCTTTTTTTTCTTTATCTCCTCTATGCTTTCCCTCACTCCACTGAAGAGCCTCGGGGATGTGCTTCACATTTTCATAAAGATGCCGTCGTCTGCTTTTCGCCTTTCATCTCCATCACTTCTCCCTCAACTCGTCATGTCTCTCTCTCTCTCTTTCTCTCCAATCCAGTCTGTCTCTGATAAACATATCACACCATCATGAGCATTTACTACGCATTCTCTGTGTAAGGTTTTCCCACTGGTTTGGAATATTTATTATTAAATAAATACCCTCTGTTTTATTTTTTCTTGTATGGTTAAACAAATTCTTCTTCTTGACCATTAGTACTCACTAAGCCCCTAGTGGGGGAAAAGTGTAACTGTGGATTTGAGGAGATTCTGATGAAATTGAAATAAAATTAAAGCTATATAAAAAGTATATTTAAAAATGTATTTAACATTAAGGTTCTGAAAACAGAATCAGAAAACTATAATGAGTGATTTCCACACCATCAAAAGTTTTGCAAAAAGACGAAACACACACAGGCAGAAAATCCTGAGGTTTTAAAGAAAATGTGACAATGTGCTGTGTACCTAGACATGCCCGGAAGTAGTTCCTTGGCAAGCAGATTGCACAGGGTGCAGAAAGGGCACACTTTAAAGTACATTGTGGAACGGTCGGCAACAATCAGGCAATCCATTGCTCCTCCTGTGATAAAATGCCGGAAATTGAAAGCTCAAATTTTGTCAACCTGAATTATGGCAGCCTGAATTTGTGAGGAAGAAAAATAATGAAAAAGGTATTTTTAACAATTGAATATATTTTCAAACAGCAATTTCAAAATTTTGGCATTTAATCATAAATGCATGAATTACATTGTCATTTAAAATATACAACCACAATAGACTGCAGTACAGACAATATCAAGCATTGAAAATGCTGTAGCATTTTTTTTTTTATTTAGAGCGATGCACAAAAATACAAACATTTTTATTGCAACAAGTTTTTATTCAGTTCAAGAACTTTCAACACTTCCGTAGACCACATGGAACACATAAATTTTTAAGAGTGTCAAATACTGGGAGGTCAAATTCACCAAGCTGGTTTACCTCGTATTAATTTCCTAGACATTAACCTCATCATCACTCCCTTAACCTTTATAATAAATGAGATGAAAATGACAGTCAAGGCTTTTTACTCTTCTTTATATTTGTCAGTTTCCGACGGAAAAGCAGGACTTTGAATACCAAGGCCAGTTTTTGGCATCGTCCAGCTAAAAACTTCCTCCCTGCAGCAACACAAATCTTAGAAATCCCCTTCATTAAAGTGTCAAATAAAACCTCTCCATCAGTATCTCTACTTCATTGGCAGTGAAGATAATCTTCTTAGAAGTTTTGTCATTAGGGATCCTGTTTACCATACATGGCAGTTTGTGGGCGGTTATATAAATGTGGGAAGTCTACACAGCTTTATTAAAATGCCGGGTTTTTGTAATGTAAAAGAAAAGACCATGATGAATCATTTCATATGACCTATAACCTGTACAATTCAAAACAAACTAAAATAATTTTGACAAAAGAATAAATAAATAAATAAATAACCTTATACTGTAATAATAAATAAATATGCACACCCACAAACTAATATTTGGTTAAAGCACCTTTTGATCACTCAGTTTTTTGGGGTAGGAGTCTTGACTTGGCAATTTTCTCTTTGCAAAAGTGTTAGATGTAATAACAGCCTACGAACGTACAGTAATAAAGCACAAATGTAACATGGATCGGCATCTTTTAATTAAATAATCCCTCAAATATAATAAATTATCTACAAATGCAACAGCCCAGTAAATGTAATGTCTATTACTTTTGCAGGAATTTGTTACAATTGTTGGAATTTTTACATTATGATGTTTGTGATTGTCCCTGTTCATGTAACCGCACACAATTCACTAGGATTCAGGTCTGGGCTCAGACGAGGCCATTCCAAAAATTTGAATCTTTTGGTGATTGCATTATTTTTTTGATTTTGATGTATACTTTGACTTATTTTCACCTTCATCATCATCAGACACCTGGAGGTTTTGTGCAAAAAAAAAATTACCAGTATTTAGAACTGTTCATAAATATCTTCACCTTGACTAAAGCCCCAGTTCCAGCTTAACTAAAACAGGCCCCAAGAATGACGCTGCCACTGCCACACTTCCCTGTGGACATGCTGTTCTTTGGCTGATGGGCTGTGTTGTTTCTGCAGCATACACAAAAACATACCTTTTGGAATTATGTTCAAAAAAGTTCAACCTTGGTCTCAGAAGATCATAATACATGTTTCTACATGATTTCAGGAGACTTGTGCTACGTGGTGCGGATTAGAGAGCTGCACCACGGGACCTAATAATAATATTTACAAGAGCCCTTACTCAAGGCTTCTGAGGGGGTCAACAAAATAGGAGGCTGTAAGAGTACTTATGAGACACGCACGGGAAGACCTTCCCAGTGGAAGACAGCGTGAGATTATTAATTAGTAATCTGAAAAGGAAAAACACAAAATAAACAGAGCTCCGCTGTCTCCTTGAGACCGAAAGAGGCTCTAAAAACTAAAAATAAGGCTTACGATCCTCTCGGGGCAGGTATCAGGGCCCCTAAATAAACACATTGCCAGGTGCAAGCAAGTTTGTACTGATTGCGCTACAGTGCTGTCATCCGGCAACCGTGAATCTAGAAGGTCGCGGCTGAACAGAGGTGGATGTTTTCTCGCGGCTCTGTCCCTCACGAGACCCACGTAGTTTCAACTTGATGTATATTGTTGCAAAATTTAGCTTGTATGTTTTTCTTCATACAGTAAGATCCCACTGCAATCCCCTTAACGTTGTGGTGGGCCTCATGGCAGACAGTCTGACTGGTTTTCTTTTTGTTGTTTTAGCGATTTTGGAGGGACCTTCACTGGGTTCCATGGTATATTTAATACCTTGGAAACTCTTTTATACACTTCTGCTGCACATCACAATTATACGAGGGTGTACACACTTACTTTATTTTTTTTATTTTTTTATTCACCCCCCCAAAAAAAGGAAAATTGTAAAAAAAAAAAAAAAAAAGTTTACATTTGTTTTTCTGTTGAGTTGTTTAGGTTATAGGTTCATATTGTGGAAAGTAAGGTGGGAAAAAAAACGGTTTGAAACTTTTTATATTGGTCTTATTTTTATCACAAACTCTTGACATTTTAACAAGGCTGTGTAGACTTTATATAACTGCTGTCACCAATTTATCAATTCCGATTACATACGGTTGTCAATTGTCTAGCGCTTATTACATTTTCTAACGGTTCTTACATTGTTAGAACTTTGCTAAATGAGGCCCCTGGTTATTTAACAATCTTCAAAAAAAAAACTATTAATTTCCGTGAAAAATAAAAATCCCCTGCCAAGTTGCATTGTGACAACTTTAATGGATTTTCTGTTCTAAACCCTTAATTTAATAAACTCTTATTCAGTTTCTTACTACCAGAAACAGGAAGCACTTGAGCTCAAAAAGCAATTAAGTTTAATGCTATGAACAATCATTTTCACAAAATAGTCATGATTTGCCTGATGCCTGACCAGGTTCATAATGAATCTAAATGTATGTTAATTAGGTAAGATGTGACTGATTAGCTGCTTTATATTACTTACATGTAGTAGGCATGATCATTAAACGAATACAAGGTAGTCATGAATAGGGTTGTGTACCTATGTATCAGGTTTGTACTAGACCTGAATCAGAGTGCAGATTTCGGTGTCTCAATTCTGAGCCACCGCACATGAAAAGTGATTTCCTGACTGAGAAAATGGACGTGAACGTGAGTCAGAAAGCTCTAATAATATAAATTCAACTAATGTTTGTAGTAACGCGAGTGTGCATGTTGTTTTCACATTCCGACTTAAAAGCACAACCTGCAGCTGCATGAATGCAGCATGTGCACGCAGTAATTACACTTGCTCTGATTGCAACAGGTAGCATTAGCTCGCTAAGATAGACATGATTGAATTAAAATGCCTAAAGCTAAAGTGTGGCTGTATTTCACAACAAAGGAACTTGATACCGCGACATGCAACAAATGTCTTTCAACAATTGCGTGTAAAGGGTGAAACACATCAAACTTAATGGGATGAAGTTAAACAGACATCAGCAGGCAGTGTGTGTGTGTGTGTCTGGCCCCAGTCAGACCAACACTGGCAAAGTCTGGAGACGGGCTGTATTTTGACAGATAAGACAAATACTGTATGATCATATTTTTGCAAAAGAGTTTAAGTTTGTAATACTCTAAGCATATCTATTTTTTTATCCATATTTTTTTAAATAAAATCCATTCTTTAAATGTTATTCAGCATTTTATGTGGCTCTTTTTTTTCAAAGTATCGGTTCAGGCACCATTTAGACACCGGTACCGTTTAAAAAGTACCGATTTGGCACTGGTACCAATTTAAAAGTAACGATTTGGCACCGGTATCGTAAAAAAAACAGGACGATACCAAACCCTAATCATGAATTTTACCCATAGAAATACATTATTGTTAATGTTATTATTAAAACCATAACCTAACCTTAAACCTAAACCTGTTTCAATTTTATAAAATCAATCAATTGTGCTCTAAAATTATTATACAAAATTTTAGCAGAGCTATGATGCGCTGGTAGGCACTCGGGCGCATCCTGTAGACGATCTCGAGATTGATATTGTTTAATTTTAGAGCACAATTGATTGGTTTCATAAAATAAAACTGGTACTTTTATACAAACACCATTTATTATCAATTATCAGTTTTAAATTCTTACCATGAGGAGAATAAACTTGGAGGTGGTGGGTAGTCCTGTAAGATTCTCTTATATTTTCCACTTATTCCACGTTAAAATATCAATACCAAATCGATTGATATCAAAGAATCAAATTTTAAAGTTACATAATAATAATGTGCTTTATTAACTATGTTGGCAAGATTTAACTAAATCAATTTGTTTGATCTTCATGGTTTATAGAGTATCTATAAAAATTTTTTTTTTGGAATGAGACAAAAAAAATTGTCTTTAAATGTTAAAGTGTTTTAGTGAACGTCACAGATTTGACAGGGAGAATGTCTTTCATGCGGAAAGGCCCGGGTTCAATTCCCACCCAATGCCCAAACCCTAGCCACTGGATGCACTGCCGGTCCAATATTGTTTTTATTAAGTCTCACATCTCTATAACATTAATAAGCACCCTCAAATACCTCTGAGTAATTTTCTTTTTTATTATGTAGTTTAGGTTTTGGTACTTCATCGTAACCTGGAGGACTTTTATTTCAGCATACAAGTGCATTTCTAGATTTTTTATGTTCTGCAGAGTTTGTCCAATGGGGAACCATTTAGAACCACTCTGTAATTACAGTTCTGGAAAATAAATCACGTAAAACAGACCTCGTAATCTGTACTGCTGATTCTGAATTCTTGCTAATAATTATAAACTGACAGCAGTGTTATTCTGCTTGTCCTCTGCCTGTCGGTTTGTGGCCATGACTGGATGTTGAAGATCTGGGATACAACTCTATTCTTCTCTGATCTTGACCTCACAGGACTGCTGCGTTGTATAGTTGAATTTTTTTTTTTTGTTTTAACAGACCTGCTCCAGCTCACACACAGCCCTAAGAGTTGAGTCAGCTGTGTTAAAACAGGGAAACATAACAATCTGTGCAGTTTGAGGTTCCTTGAGCATCTGGATAGAGAAGCCCAGGACGAAGTGGTGGCTTACAGGATATCACCGGATTCGGGTTTTTCGCAAGGTTCCTGTAAAAATGTTTTCCAGACTTTCAAAATGCAGAAAAAAAATCACTAAAGGTTTTAATCCAGGTCATCCATAAAGAGGGAGTGCTATCTAAACACAGTCACGGAGAAACGGAATATACACACTTACTTTTCACCTGTCCCAAGAACATTAGCTCTATCCCAGAAACACTGGGTCAATTCCAAGCATTATCTCAGTAACATTCCCAGCATTATCTCAGTAACATTGGATCTATCTATGGAATACTGGGTCTATTTCTGAAACACAGGGTCTACACCAGGTACACTGGATTTATCTCAGGAACATTGCAAAAATCTAAGGAACACTGGGTCAATCCCAGGAACACTACTGTAGGTCTACTGTACATCAGTAATGATGGGCCTATCCTGGGAACACTAGGTCTATTCCAGGAACATTGATCTGTCTACGGAGCACTAGGTCCTGAAAGGTAGGTAACTCAGGAACAAAGGGTTTATCTCAAGAGCACTGCATCTATCAATGAACACAAAATTATCAAGGGTAGAGATAGTATTTTTTTTAATATCTAGCATTTCTATTCAGTTTTTTCTTTTGAAAGAAATTCACTTGACATTCAGGATATGACAGTTTGTGGTGGGCTTTTTCTCCACAGTGATATTTTAGAGAATAACTAACGGGTCATCAGTGTGAGTAAAAAAGAGAGAGACAGAAACATCAGGATGGACCTTTCTGCCTGTGAAAACTTAATTAACATTGAAAATAGTGAACTAAACCTTTAAGTCTAAGTATCCTGGACTGTCTCATTTTACTTGTCATTGCTTTTTCACTCTTTTTATTGTTCTGTTCAACTGTGGTCATTTAATTAAATACAAGTACAGTACAGATGGAAAGTTTTTAGACCCTTTTAAGTTTTTTATATGTTCTTAGGTTTCACATTCACCTTAAAAATCCTTTTTTTCTCTTACCATTATACACATGGTGGTCAATAATTAGAAGTCTATTGCTATGATGGAGTACAATACTGCCAAATCGGAGGAAATACTGCTTGATCCCTGATGTACTGTAAATGGTCCACAAAATAAAATAAATGACATATAATTTATATTGACAAAAAATATGGAAATCATGTAGTACCCAAGTGCCTACAGAAATATATTTTTTTGTTAACAAATATAGACGTGGTTTGGAGATGGGTTAAGGTACATTAAATGCTTTGTGCTGGATACCATTCCTGGTACAACCCTTCCTACTTACCCAGGATTCTGTCCAGCACTAGTAATGTACTGTACTGGCTTGTGCTGCCCCCAGTGACTGTTGTTAGTTCTCTGGCTGGAAACTGAACCCAGCCCATGTCACAGTGTTTACAGTGATGACATTAACCACTATATACCCGGGAGCCCGACGCCTCCCGTCTCAATTCTAAGTATTAACTTTACCTGCTTATGAAGTACTATGTCTTAACTTGCTTATTTCAAAATGATCCATGCAAACGTCTAGAGCTTACTCTAAAAAAGAAATGGCTGCAAGCTTCCCAATAACTATTCCAAACACGTCCACAGGCAGATTTTGGCAAGACTCAAATGAAGAATTAAAGAGAATCTGTAATCCATCAAAAATTTTAAATCGTTGACTAGGACAAGAAAAGCTCTTGTGTATTTGTGGACATTTTGAAACAGCGAAGAAATATGGGAATTCTAAATAACTGATGGGATTCCCTTTAAAAGGAAACACTCTATAAACAAAGTAACAGTTCAATAATCTCTTCATGTCTCAGATATTCCCCGGGGTTCTATACAACTACAAGCTTAAACTCCATAGAATAAAAATGGCATAGCAGATGTTTTGATGAGTTCTATCGAAGAATTACAGAGTTTTATTAAAATAGTAAACCTTTAGAATACAGTATGTATCTCAAAGCCGAAGTTCTGTTGAGTTTTATTGCAGGTGTATTCAGGGCCATAGAATAGCAGAAGACGTATTGTACTATAGAACTGAGTACAAATTCTATAGAACATGCATCTCAAAGCAGAACCTTCATAGAATTTTACTGCAGGGCCATGGAGAGCTATAAAACTCATGAAAAATTTTATGCAATATGCATGTCACGGAAGCAGAAGTTCTATAATATTGTATGTCGGTAAGGTTCAGTAGAACTGAGTAAATCAGAGTGAGTGCATCTCACTTAAAAGCATTTCTACTGCATGAGTCAATATGCATGCAGTTTCTATTGGGTCCTATTTCAGGTCTGTGTAGTTCTATAGAACTAAGTAAATATGCTATAGAAATACACAGACCTGCAATAGGACTGCATAGTAATATAGAACTAAGCCACTGTGCTATAGCAGTGGTCAGCTCTGGTCCTGGAGGACCACTTCTCTGCACATTTTAGGGTTTTCCAAACACCCTGATTTAATCAATCAGCTAATTAAAACATCTTCTCTTAACCGAAGTGGGTGTGGTAGAGCAGTGAAAACACTAAAATACAGTAAGCAGGTCAGTGGTCCCCCAGGAACAGGGTTGAGAACCACTATTTTGTAGAACATGCATCTTGAAACAAAAGTTTAAAGGTTCAACAGTCTATGTAGTTCTGTAGACATAAGCAAAAAAATTAATAGAAAATGATGCAGGAAGCTCTATAGTTATATTGCATTTCTATAAAGTTGTATAGAACTGACTAACGTTCTATAAAATATGAATCTCAAAGCAGTCCTATTATATGCAGTTCTACTAACCTCTATTGCAGGTTTATCAAGTTCTATAGGACTAAGTAATACTCTATAGGATATGCTTCCCAAAGCACAAGTTCTATTTAGCTCTATTGCACATCTATAGAGTTCTTAAGAATTGAGTAATATTTTATAGAACATGCATCTCAAAGCTGAAGTTGGATTTGTCATTTTAAAGAAGAAATAAATCCTTTTACATGTCTATGTAAGTGTACAGAACTGAGTAAAATTCTGTAGAATGTGCATGTTCAAGCAGACGTTCTGTGGAGTTTTACCGAAACTCTCTCTTTTTTTTTTTACAGGGATATATTGACAAAGCTAGAGGGATGTAATTAAGGACCAAATTGATAACTAGAAAAAAATAAGGACAAATATGCCTACAGCTATAAAAGAATTACTAATAAATGTTGGTTCAATATATGTTATATGTGTTATATACAGAATTAATAGATAATAGAAACAGCTCAAAATATAAAGAGTTTTTTTCGGGGCAAGTTAAAATGGAAAAAAGACATAAGAAAAATAAAGTCCACAAGAGAATTAAAGTAAAGGGTGTGTTAAAAACAGGAGTACAGCACCATCTCATGGTATCATTCAGGCATTGCTCATCACGCACACGCACACGCACACACACTACAGATATTCAGATAGGGAAATGATCCTGTATTCCTATCATTACCAGAAAATAATAAGCGCCAAGGTAGTGTAATGATGTAAAGTAGAGATCATCTTCCTCTAATAGCATGAGTCAAAGTGTTTCATGGCTTTTATACTACTGCAGTTTACCAACTAGTATAATTTTAGACAAGCGTCATAGTGCTTTCTCCATTTATAGTTGTTTTTAATGGTCTGGAAATATAAATCAGACAAGAGACATTTTGTCTTTCAGCTTCGTCTCCAAAAAAAAAAAAAACTGTGAGCATAATTACTGTAATACTCTGAGAGTTACAAACATGGTCAGTAAGACCAAAGATAAAAATAAGATTTTTGAAAAATAAAGAGCTTAATATTAAAGTTTTAACACATCACACATCACACACACAGTGCTTACGACCTGTAGTTAGACTAACTTTACACTTTTTATGTTTGTTTTGGGGATTTTTTTCTTACCAATAAAATCTGGGCTGAATTCATTATCAAATATGTGTTTTATGTGTTCAAGTGAAACAGAGACTTTTACAAACAACTTCAAGCACAGGATGTGATAAGACTCTTAACCGGAGTAGAACATTTGAATGATGAAAACATTTTAAAGAAGGTTGTATGTCCATGAATGACAATCCCGGCCGTGGTGGCTCGGAGAAGAGGTGCATCTGTCTGTGGGAACTGTACACACAATCTTTTACCAACACAACCTTGCACATTACAGGAACTCAGCTGGGAGTTATTGCTACATTCCCGTACAGTCCTGACCTCGCGTCAAGCCAAACAATTGAAAAGTTCCTGTGAGGCCAGCATTTCAAACAGGAAGCAAGCATACTGGGAATTTTTTTTACCTTGATGATATTCAAGCGAAATGAGTGGAACATTAGTCATCTAATAAACAGCATATGCAGAAAATTATAAACATTCTTCAAAAGATGTTTGAACTAATAGGTATGTTCTCTGTTAATTAGCATATCACATCTCACAGTCGATAATGTAGCTTTGACCTGGTTTTCATCTCAACAACTGCTGCAACAAGGCACGCACTCAAGAGTTTAAGACTACCGATCTTAACTTAAGATCAAATCTATGAACTACAATCTATGTGTGTGCCATATACAGTAGAGAGAGATGTTCTGGATGTTCTTTCATTAAATACATAATATAAAGTAAAGGATAAAAACATATACAATAAATAGAAACCAGAACTGAGATATACAGTAAGCTGGGACTTCACATTACCATAACGTTGCATATCTTTTGGGATATTATAGTATTGCATCTTGCATATTACCCAGGAAAGGACATGGAACAGGGGGGACTAAAGATCTAAGACCATAAGCTGAACAAAATAGGAGACCTAAACAGGAAATGTTCAGACAAAAGTCTCCAAAACCAACTAAACAAATCTGTCCAGGAAAAATCGACAGAAAAACACTTTTTTCAGACAAGCACAAGTATTTAAATTCTAAACAATAAACACCTAACACACAGTGTTGATTTTTTTTTCTCTCCTCTGACTAGCACTACAAGCTTCTCCTGTATGTGCTGTGTCTCATCATCACTTTTTTCACATTTTATTTAGCAGGAGCAATTTAATATACAGAATAATGAGATATTGTTCAGGAAATTTCATTTGACTAAACAGTCATCATTTCCCAGCTGTGACTGAATAAACAGCTCTCTGAAATGGTGGACTCTATTTAACTATTTATTATTTTGTGTGTGCGTGTGCGAGTGTGTGTGCGTGTGTGTGTGTGAGATCCAAGATGAAGCAGGTGTGACTCCAGATACCCCATTACACTCTCTAATGAGTGCATGCCCAGTAGCCTGAAATGCAAGTGTATCTGAAACTCATTGTGCTCCCGAGCCTCAGGTAAGAGCCATCTGTCTTCATCACTGAACACCATACTGCATCAAAAAAGGAGACAATGAGGAATTCCTGCAAAAGAGTAACAATACTGAAAGTTTTGCAAATCCTCACAAACCAGTCCTCCAGCTAACAAAACTAAAATCAATTAAATACAAACAAACCTGGGGTTACTGCTTCCCAAAAAGTGTGTTATAGTGTGTTCCCACTGTTCCCCATAACCCAAACGAGGAAAAAGCACTTACTATAGATGAACTCAAGATAATCACTCACTTAATAAATACCGCTTTATCCTGTATACATAGTCGGGGGTTGGCGGGGGTTGGAGCCTATCCCAGGAGAGTTAAGGCACAAGGCCGTATACCCCCTGGATGGAGTGCAAACCCATAGCAGGGCACACACACACACATGCACACACGACGAGCAATTTGGGGACAACAATTAGTCTGGACTGTGGGAGGAAACCGGAGAATCCAGAGAAAATCCACCAAACACGTGTTTCAACAGTGAATTGAAGTTACCTGAAATTAAATAAAACATGGAAACCCATCGATCACGAGGACAACATGTAATTACCATGCATACGAACCTGTGGTGAGATTCTAACACCCAATTCTGGGGGTGTGGATGAACTGTTTTGAATTTAGTTCCGAGTCTTCCATTCATATCTTTGTGGATTTGCACTGGGTTATTCCACTTCTACCTTCTAAAAAAACATGCCATTGGTAGGATTGGTTATGCAAAAATTGGCCGTGGTTTTGAATAAGTGTATAAATGTTTATAAATGATAGACTGAAGTGCCACAGCCAGGCTCTACTCCTACCTCACAGCCATTGCTTCAAGGAGACACTGAAGATGTTTAAAAAAACTAAGTAATAAACTGAACTGCTTTGGGCTTTAGACTTAAGCAGTACTTTAAAATAATCACCTGGTGCACAAAGGTAGAACTGCAGGATATCTTCAGTACCATACAAAATAGAGACCTACTGGGAATGTCTTCTGGACCATTCAAACCCCTGTGGACACCTTCAGACCCCCTGTGGACACCTTCAGGACCATACAAACTAGAGACCTACTATAGGACCCTACTGTACAAACTAAAACCCTTTTGGGGACACCTTTCAAACTAGATGTCCACTTGGGACATCTTCAGGACCCTATAAACTAGAAACCTACTAGGGATACCTTTAGGACCCTACAAACCAGAGAACTACTTTTGTCAACTTTAATAAATTAAAAACTCGAAATCCACTGGGTATATCTTTAGGATCATAAAAATCATAAAAAGTCTTATTAAGAATATCTTCCAGACTATATAAACAAGGGAACAACTGCGGATGTCTTCATGACTGTACAATTCAGAGACCAACTGCGGGATGCCTTCAGGACCATACCAATCAGAGACCTACAGTACTGAGGATGTCTTCAGGACCATACAAACTAGAGACCTTCTGGGGGCATCTTTAAAAAAAAAAAAAAAAAAAAAAAAAAAGAGCCTTTCTGGGGAGGTCTTCACAAACATATAAACCGGAGACTTAGGGATATCTTCAGGACTGATTAAAGTCTGTTGATCCCTGTTATTAAACTCATCTTTGGAGCATCTTCATAAAGCAATTGATAATATCCTATTTTTATAGGAGACCAGCTCTTAAGGAGTCTTGAGGTTTAAAGACTTTTTATAGATGAACTGAGAGCTAGTCTGTGGCATAAATCTGGGCATAAATCTACTAGCAATAATTCACACAGTCATGCAAGCATACAGCAAATTTTCCACTTGAGATGTATTTCGGATTGGACAATATATGCTTGCAGAATGCTAGCATTTTAGATAAAATTTATTGTACCAAACAGACATGGAAAGAATGCAACAAAGCAGTTTATACTGCTATTACTATTAGTCTCAACAAAAAAAATTATAGCTGCCTTTAAAGCTCATTTTGAACTATTTTTTTTCCAACAGGTACCTTTTACTGTTTTATTTTGACAGCTGACAGCTACCTTTTATTTTGGACAAGCCCTAAGAGAATATCATAAACAGTAAATATCTGAATTTGTCTGAAATACCTCATCATGAGTTTTTTTAGGCATTGAAACATGTGAGGGAGGTTTATATAGACTGATCTGCAAGGACTACGAAGACGTTGTCCTCGTGGTCATGTGGTGGTCAACAATTTCTACTAATGTACAAAGAAATTTAAGTGCAATGTGTTTAACGTGTGATTGTAGGATCCTCTGAGAAAAGTTCAGTTTATTTTTGCTCACTTATGTGACAGAAGTCAATTAAAATATAAAATATAGTACCTGTCCAAGAAAAGACACTCCTCCCAACAGAGTCCTGACTGTTGCCACGGTTACCGCTAAGTGCCAGGTGTGCTTCATTAGGCAGTCGCTTATATATACCTCTCTCGCCCACACAGCTAGTGCGCAGTCCTTTAGTTCTCAACTTCTAAGCATTCTTCTTTTCTCTCAGAACAGACCTGTTCATTGATCGCAGCATCGCTTATTGACAATTTTCAGGTTTGGGATTTTGCCTGGCTCACCTTTGCACTGTTTGTCATGAAAATAAATCTCTTTCAAAGACTTGAAAAAAGCTAACAGGATGCAGAAGCACACACTGAACAGCTGGACATTTCTAAAAGTATGGCTCAAACAGGGAATAATAGTCTGTATCGTAAATTTAAAGAAAAATAATTACTGACATTTTGATGTGATGAATGAGATGATGTGGTGTGATGAAGCTCTCACTGCTCACTGCTACTAAATTAAAGTTGATTAAATTTTTAAGTTGTGTTATATAACTTTTTAACATTTACTGATTTTGCGTTTTTTTATGCATTAATGAATGTTGGCTGATATTTGCCATACGGAATCTCTACGCCGTTATCCAGAGCGATTTATTATATATCTGAGCAGTTCAGGGTTAAGGGTCTTGCTCAAGGGCCTAACAGAGACAACTTGGTGGTCATGGAATTTGAACCTGGGACCTTCCGAGCTGTAATGCAATGACTTAACCCCCGACCTGAACCCTGCTATTATCATACCGGTCCCCTTATCACTATGTCTTTATTGTCTCTTTAAGATAAAACAATAGAGCAAATTCTTTCAATGTTCTAGTAGCCTTAAATAAATCATATTTTAACCCCAACATCTAGAGGAGTTTTAGCTTGAGGACGCAAAAGTGTCAGAGACACCAAACAAATTGTTATAATGAGGGAAACGACACTTTTTGGGGTCTGGGAACTACTAACTGCGCTGAAAAATGAACTGCCTATCTTCGTTTTGACTTGTCAAGGGATTGCTTGACAGAAATGCTTCATTGCTTTTGTTTTCGTTTTGTTATTCATGTGTGTTAATTATCCAGATGATGAGGTCACAATAGGAAAAACTTTAATTAGCTTGTTGAAATTCCGGCCCTAAAAATAATGAAATTACAATAGCAGGGAATGTTGGCTGGAGACGCATCTGAATTTTGCATAAAAGTTCCTCTTTAATGTGATGTGACCTGTTGGCAGTGGTGTCAAAAGTATTCACATTCATTACTTGAGTAGAAGTATAGATGCTAGGGTTTAAAAAGACTTCTTTAGAAGTTGAAGTATTAACTCAAGCTTTTTACTCAAGTAAAAATGTAAAAGTACTGGTTCAAAACTACTTAAAGTATAAAAGTAAATGTAACGTGAGGAGGAAAAAAAGCATAAAGAATAAAAGTTTAGGCTGTGCCACGGGCCTATATACTGCACTAACACCTCATAAAATAAAAAAAAATAGTTTTTTTGTTGTATTTTTTAATTTGGGATTTGGGATATTGTAGAATGCATTTTAGTACAATGCAAATACATTAAATACACATATATGTGTACTACTGAGAATTAACATGTTTTATGGAGAAGAAGATATGATAACTAGTTGCCTATAAGTATTTTAATGGTGCAAAAAGTCAAACTTCAGAGGCATGTCATCAGTAACCTTTATTGGAATGTAAATGTACATCCAAGCTTAGCTGCAGGAATCTGTGAGGGAAACATACAAGAAAATTAGTGTATCCAGGGCAGGCTTAGTAACAATTACCCTTGTATGGTTGTCTACAATAAACATTAGTGCTGTGTATATATATATCATTCCTGTTACCTTCCTGGTGCTGTTACCTTCTTTGCTGGTTCTTGGTTGTGACATTTCGCTCGAATCTTGAGTCTCTATCATGGACATCTTCGTCTACTTATCACAACCTTATCAACCGAAAATGCAATTTTATTCAAACGTCCTTGCTGAAGTGTGTGACGTGACGTCATGTGCAGGTGCGATAGATGGCGTACCAACCAATAGGGTGTCGGAATGGTATGTTTATACTTCTCATCCAACCACAATCAAATTCGCTCCATCCGGATGGCGCGATTTATCCGGATGTTTTTTTGTTTGTTTGTTTTTTGAATGACAAGCTGAAATAAAATAGGAGTAACGAGGCTATTTTTTAAATGTAAGGAGTAGAAAGTACAGATAATTGTGTGAAAATGTAAGGAGTAAAAGTAAAAAGTCAGCTGAAAAATAATTACTCCAGTAAAGTATAGATACCCAAAATTTCTACTTAAGTAGAAGGGCCAGGGGTATCTCAGTGGTTAAGGCATTGGACCAGGGCCAGGGGTAGCTCAGTGGTTAAGGCATTGGACTACGGTTCGGAAGATCCCAGGTTCAAACCCCACAACCACCAAGTTGCCACTGTTGGGCCCTTGAGCAAGGCCCTTAACCCTCAACTGCTCAGATGTGTAATGAGATAAAAATGTAAGTCGCTCTGGGTAAGATGTAAGTAAGGTAACGAAGTATTTGTACTTCGTTACTTGACACCTTTGCCTGTTGGAAACAGCACTGGAACCCAAACAAATGTGAATGAAAATTTGAATTCAGTCACATTGAACTCAATAGGCCTGAATAAAACTGAATTGTACTGCAGTGAAATAGAATTACTTATTATTAATGAATAGAAATATAAATTAATTACAAAAAAATTAATTAATAAACATTACTTAATGTGCCGATGTGAATTAAAAATCTAATCAAATGAGTTAAATCAAGATGTACTAAAATAAATTGAATTAAACTGAATCAAGCATACATGGAAGAAAAATTGGATAAACTCAATCTAAACAGAAATAAAGAAATTAAAGTGAGCGAGATACTGTATGTCAGTGAGAATTATAATGCATTAAGAGTTATATCTGTAAGAAAATCAGCAATAAGGCAGCTGATGTTTGTGTGGGTGTGCATGATTGTATTTGTTTTTAGTAAACATGACACGCATCCGATGGCATTGTCCTTAATCTTATCTACACACACTGATGAACACAAGAACATAAAACAAGCATGCAATCAAAAGCACATTTTTGTGCACTTCACATCATCAAATCCTTTTAACACACACACACACACACACACACACACACACGCTCCAATAACCACACACTACAGTATATTCAAATCTCAAAAATGGGATACGCAAACGCATGAACACACAAACATACACACACACAATAAAAGAGAAAGAGACAAGAAGCAAAGATAAGAGATAAAAAGGGAGGAGGAGAGTAGACTACATGAGAAACAAGAGGAGAAAAGATGAGAAGATGAGACAATATAAAATGAGAAATCAAATGAGAAAAGATGAAAAGTTAAAGTAAGAACAGATAAGAAATGAGAAGAGAAAAGAAGATCAGAGATGAGAAGATGAATAACAGGAAAGCTTAAAGGACGGTAAAAAGAAGATGCTGATTAAAACCATTAAACACTTTCTTCTCACAGTCCTCCATTAGTCCTCTCATCTTTTGTTTTATTTCTCTTTTTTACCTCTTTCACTCCTCACAGTGATTTATTTCTTCATTCTTCTTCTTTATCGTTTACACGCTAATATACTCCTTCAATTTCTCCATCCAGCACTCACTGACTAATTTAATCTTTTGACTCCTTTCATTCATTCAGTTCCTCTCCTTTCATTCATTCTTTCCATTTTCACTCCTTCGTTATTCATTCTCCTCTTCTTTCACTTCCTCAATCTTTCTTATTTCATGTCAGCACTCGTTCCCTCGTTCACTCCTTTGCAGTTCAATTGCTCACACTTTTCCTTTTCTTTACAGACTTGTTTTTTCTATTTTTTACTTTTCATTTCAACACTCCCTTCTCGTCTCTTTTCGTTCACTTTTCCTCTTTTTCCTTCTTCATGGCATCAATGCAGCACTAGTGACAGTAATTTAAAAGCTCAGCATTTCATCTAACTCATTTCTTCTTTTACTTCTCTTTCTCTGGACCTTTACTGCTACTTTTCATCTTTCATCCTCTTTATAAACAGAGTATCTCTCTGTATAATATCCTTACATTATATGACAGATGTGAAACATCTGTCAGGTGTAAAGCTTAAGGTTTAGCTCTGTAGCTCCTGATTCTTTCATCATCCCACTTTATACCTCTCATGAGTCACCCCATGTATTTTTTGTCTCTCTCTCCCTCTAGATCAATGTACTGTATATTCACCACCAATGTATTGTAGTGCATTAAAATAAGGAGTATAAAGCGAACAGTCCTTGACTGTTTACTAAGTGCTTACAGTATTTTTCCACTAGGTATGCTGAGTTTGACCAAAACTAAATATTTCAGCATCTGCATTTAAAGGTTGTGAACAAAAATGTTTGGAAGCAGATGCTATATCCACATTGTTGTTTTTACCTGAGCTGACAGGACAATTCATAGCAAACCTTGGGGCCTCATTGGTGATTCATAAATACGTCTTAACATTTTGCAGCTAAAGTTTATTCGAGTTATAGGAGATTAAAGCTTGTGAATCAAGAATCAGATAAATCAGATAAAGACCCTAATCAGAGATAGA
This sequence comes from Clarias gariepinus, assembly GCF_024256425.1. NCBI lineage: Eukaryota > Metazoa > Chordata > Actinopteri > Siluriformes > Clariidae > Clarias > Clarias gariepinus. The sequence goes on along the minus strand of NC_071112.1, from coordinate 8,212,547 downwards.
AGCAGTGTTGAGGAACGTTATTTCTTAAAGTGACTTATTACATTACTTTTTAAAGACAGTAATTTTGTAATCAGTTACATTACAGTTATATTTTCTTATAAAAGTAACTAGTTAAAGAACTTTTCTATTGCAGAAAATAAAAACTCCTTTGTGATTCCTCATGCATGTTGTTTTAGTCAAGACCTTTATAATTATTCTACCAACATCACTCAGCGAAGTTTGGCCCATAATCTGTTAACTACTAATACTAATACCCTATCTCACCTACATGGTATCGTTCTGTGGCCATAAGTACAGTTCATCATAATTCACAGAGAGTTTTGGCGCTTACGTTTTCATCTTTCCTCGCATAGTCAAACCGCATAGGTGAGATAGGGGTATAACAGCAGGAATAACAGGGGGCGGGTTATCGGGGGCGGGGCTTGTAGAACGGACTTTCACACACACACACACACACTAGCGAATTGCAAATGAAAGCTGTCTGGCTCACAGCTTACATAAGTTGTCTGAATAACGAATTACATTTTTGAAAAAGCAGCTAAATAACTGAGTACTTAAATGGCGGACATAACGCATTAAAGTCCTCCTTACATCAAAAAGGTAATCCAAGTACTGTAGTAACGCGTTACACCGAACACTGGGTAGAAGTTGCTATTAGTAGTAGGCTATTTCCAGTTGATTCTTTGTCAGCTAGATTTTTTAATTTTGCTATTAAATAGACCATCACTTTTTAAAATAACTTTCCTGGACAATGCTTTGTCCAGGCCCACATTAAATATATTTATTTTGTCCTGTATTGTTAAATATTAGAATCTCAAACGTACTCATAAAACTGCTATGCGGGTCTGAAGTTCTAGCTATACATTTCCTCCTATCTGGGCTCAGGACTGCATGCGAGTGAAATGTTTACAATGATTTATTTTAGAGTGACAGTTAAGAAACTTTTACATTTTGATCCCGCTCTAGAAAGTGTCTGTGCATCTGGAATGTGACAGAAAGTAAAAGTCAGTAAAAAGTTACTTATTTAGAAGAGTGAAGAATAAATAACCTGCGAGTTATCTCAAGCCTGCCTTCAGCTACTTCATTCCCTCGAACCTGAAAAACGCCACCCCACTTAACCCCAAATATAATCCATCAGTCAAGACATGTTTGGTGCCTGAATTTTCAATTGAAGAGTTGAAGTGGGGATAAAAATGAACTCACTTCAGCTTGAGTTTAGCTGCTGAATACTGCACTTCAGTCAATCTCATTCATTAAAACTGTAAACAAACTGCTTCCCAGGCCAAGTCAGTTACTAGAAAGGGGAAAAATTTATTCTGTTATGAATCACTATTCTTTTCGTGTGTCGATTCATATATCACCACATGGCCTGATATATGCCTATTCATATATCACCTCACTGACTCCAAAATCTATTTTTAAATGATTTATTACATTTATAATAGAGATGCACCAGTCGATCAGCCAGTGACTGGAACTGACTGTGCTGATTCTCTGCTGAGCTTCTGTGGTGCAACACAGATGCATTTTTATGGAGTTACATTATCAAAAATTGTGTGCGTTAAAAAGTCGCCGATTCTCCTTATTCTCTAAACTCTGCGAGTGGATTAGTCTCAAACCCACTCATTACACACGCAGTCTTAAAACACCACGAACGCAAATTAGTTTCGAAGCACATGCACAAAGATTGTAATATTGAAATGTCAGAATATTTATAAAACCATGATACTTAAAGAATCACAATATTAATCAAATCTGCACCTAGGTATCGTTATAATAACATATCGGGTAGTGACTGGTAATTCAGATCCTTATGAGACAAAGAAAGTCAGTTAGAAATGAGAGTGTCTGTCAATCCAAAAACACACCATATATATACTAAATACATTTAATATGTGCATAATCATTGATATGGTGATGTCTTCTATATGATATTTTCTTATTAATTGGAGGAGTTAGCACTTTGTAACAGTCAGTTTTAAAGCTTTAAGGGTAACTGACGTAAAGAGCACTAATTATCCAAAATTCACTGTTTAGACATGTTTAGATTTTCAGATCGGTCTCAAGTGTGCATGTACAAACGAAAAAGTAACACTCTCTGTTTGTTGTCCTTTCTCAATGTTTGAATTGGCCAACATTTAAACAATTTCGTTAATATTGGATTAATTTCGTTAATATTGATTGATTTTCATTGTAATGTGACCTCATATAGGAAGATCCCCTTTCATTTTTTTAAAAAGATTATAAGTGTATCAAAAATGTGAGGACAAAAAAATTTCTGAGGGATATTTCAGATTAACAGACATATTTTGAGGGAGTTTTGTGACCTGTGTCAACTTGGTAAAGAAAAAGTACAATGTAGACCTTTTGAAGAGAAAGAATGAGGAGAGGCTGGAGATAGACAACTTTTTATAATAAATTCTATAACATAAGAAAAAGGAGATGCTAATTTCTTTCCCTGATGCTCTGTGACTGTGGAGATAGTTTTTCCTGAATTTTAAAAATATGAATCATAATTAATGGGTGAAATTTCTACTTGGATAAAATTCTGTTCTACTCATCTGATAGAAATATGGACACTGTATGAATATAATAAAAGTACAGTAAATAGGTAAATGGATAAATGCTACATATTTTTAAAAAAACAATTATATATATATCTGTTCTGCTTTAAAGAAGTGTTATTTCCCAAATCACAGCTTGTCCTATGCACTGTTTGTGGCTGTTTTTAGCTCTATGACGTCCTTCTGTCCATTTTTATAGACGCCAATGTGTCAGAGTCAGACACTACATCAGCATGTCTGTCTGACTTTAAACACTGAGGAGCTCCATGAGTCGAGTGTGTGAGTTTGGGAAAGCAGTTTGCTTAGAGCTAAGCTAGTGGTTATTATCAATCTATTCTCTTTAGCCTTAATGGAAAAAGGTATATATATTTTTTTCGGTTAAAAAGTATGTAAAGAGATAAAAAAAAAAAAACGGACAGAACAGCATTGCTATACATACAAGGCATCTTAAAAAATGAGAATATTGTGAACATTTGTATTGATCGGTCGATTGTTTCTCATATTTCTATTATACAAATATGAGAGACAATGTACAATGTAGATTCTCTACATACAGTAGTGTCTCTTTATATTTCCACTTATTCTGCGTTAGAATATCAGCTCACTTCCGGGTTCCAGGGTTGAATCCCGAATCCCAAAGTTAGAATTCCTTGTTCCACTCACCAAATAGTGCCCTTGATAAGTAGTTAGAGAAGGATTGTAATTCAGTTTCATGTTAGAAGCTTTGTAGCTGTAAAGTAAAGAACACAGATGGTCCAGAGGTGATTCAGAACGAGAAGCAATGACTAATGATAAGAGTTGTTGTTTAGGATATGATTTTTTCAGATGTGTTTTCTTGGTGTGTGTGCTTTATTGACTGGTTGTCTTTTGTACTGGGCTTCTGTAGGCCGTTGCTCTCTTCTCAGTATTGCAAACCATACAGGCCTACTTTCATCCATGCTGTCCAAGCACATCACCTTTTATGGATTTTTGTGGGCGGCACCCCACAAAATGAAGATCATCATTTGTTTAATTAAAAAAAAAAAAACAGTTCAAAAAGGCCTATTTGGCCTACACACATGTTTACTAAAAGATTGTTAAATGAGGCCCAACGTTAATGACATACAGTGATAATGTATGTTTAATTTAAATTATGAGATTGTTAAAAAATACCTCATTATTGTCACCCATTCATACATTCTTCAGTTATGAGCAGTGTTGGGTTAAACGCAGTACAAAGTAGGAGCATTAGAGTACTTGGATTACTTTTTTAATTTAACGAGTAATCCAACGCATTATGTCGCCATAATACTCAGTTATTTAGTTCTTTTTTCAAAAATTTAATCTGTTATTCACACAATTTATGTACTGTAATCCGTAAGCCAGACAGCAGTCATTCCCAATTCGTTATTGTGTGTGTGAAAGTCGTCCTACAAGCCCCACCCCAGATAACCCACCCGGCTCTGTTATTCCTGCTATTATACCCCTAGCTCAGAAAGTAACACTGTAATGTAACTGATTACTTTTTAAAGACAGTAATTTTGTAATGTAATTAGTTACTTTAAAAAGCAATGTCCCTTACGAGACATTTCTATTGACAGCTGATGTTTATTTTATACAAAAATCAAATCGAACCCAAACATATTACTCAGGAATATGCTATTAAACTTGATTTAAAATATTTTCAAATTATTTTTTTTTAATGATACAATTCTTGCAGTATCAGTTCCTCCTAAACATCCTCAGAAGTCTAAATCTTCTATGAATATCTACATTTGAAAGAAGGCCAATTCTACACATCCCACCTCTATTTTCTGATAAACCGGTTTATGATAAACTACATAACAAGCAAATAATGTGCTCATAATGGATGCAAATACAGATATGAATATAGACATGCATCTCTTAGCATTGTAATTCTACCTCTCTGTTTCATTTTCTTTCAGAAATATTCATTAAATTACTCTACTTACTTCATTAATTACTCTACTCTATGGTGTGTGTGCATCGCTCTCACAACAGTGATTAGAGTTCAAGTCCTGATCAGGTCATCAGTTTGGTATTAATATTGTTTCGAAGTTTGGTTTGAAACATTGTGTTAGGGGCATTCGCCCAACGTTATCCTGTCGTTAACATGAAAACCAACAAATTCCAGCTGATGAGTGAGATAGGTGAAGTTGAGGAACTGTCAGACCCAGAATCCAAATCTGTCTTGTCAAGCATTTTCTATTGTTTCCATGGATGGCATGGTCATTGTTCATTTATATAGGCTATGCTTTAGCAAAATCTCAATAGAAATCTGGATAGAAATATGAATAATTTGAGGGCTGAAAAGATACAGATGTGCACACTAAACATGATTGATGATGTTTTGGTAAAAACCAAATTTACAGAAAGTACACTACATGTCCAAAATGTTTGTTGACACCTCTGACCATGAAAAACAACCATACTCTTGCCCAAACTGTTGCAAGCCAACATTGACATCCTAGTATCCTAGTAAAGCCAACATTGACATCCTAGTATCAGGGCCACATCTGCAATCCAAAATATAATGGAAAGCCTTCCCAGAAAACTGAAGGCTTTATTATAGCATCAAACGGGAATAAATCCAGTTCTCTGATGACTTGTGATTTAAGTCACTCAATAGTTGAGACAGAAATTCCCAAAAACAGTTTTGTACCTGAGCCTCCAATAACAAAAGTGGACTTCCTATCAACTTAAATCTTCTGTTATACTGAACTTCCAGCCTCCTAACACACAGTATGACTTCAGATCAATCCCTGCTATTTGACATCACCCAAATGAAGATGGGTTGCCTGTTGAGTCTAGTTAAATGTCTAGTCTAAAGTGTATTCCGGTCTAATCCACTGGCTCAAAGTTTTAAGCTAGTTTGGAGATCAGGTGAACTTTGCAAGGCAATATGATAACAAACACACAGTCTATCTGGAAAAAAGTGAAAATGGCCACACTTTGAAACATAAGGAAGTTGGAAGAAGTTGGCACAGCATGCCATGCCAAGGGGCACAAGATGTGTCCAGATGGTTCAGCTACAGGTAGCCATGTTTCAGCAGCGTGGATAATTAAAGCCAAGTCATAATGCAGGTGCCAGTGGTGCGTTCCAACAAGGTCCTACAAGCAATCATGTGCCAGCTGTTACCAAACAAGTGTGACAGACGAGAGCTAGGAAGTCTGCCAGAAGGAAGGAAGGAAGTACAGAACACTTGACGCACAAGCTGGCATTAAAATCTTTGCCAAATGGATTTTTGCTACTTGGCTAAACTACTTGGGGGAATGTGTCTCAGCAGGTGGCAGTTTAAAAGCACAATGGATGTTATTGAGCAAATTGTTATAAAACACTTTGTGGAAAATAAGGTAAGTACTTAAGCTGTGTCGCAAATGCTAGAATTAAAAAACTAGGTAGTTTTTTGTTTGTTTGTTTTCCCCCTAGTGCTCATAATGGATAAGAATCTACGTGTCGTCCAAACGATGGCTTTGATTTAACCAGAGTGATTTTTTCTAGCTGATGAATAGCATATTATTTCTAGCAGGCCATTAGCAAGCTGCTAGTCTTGTTGAGCTTACTGAGATAAATAGCCCGAGACTAGCAGCTTGCTAATGGCCTGCTATAATAATAATATGCTACTCTGTATTGTCAATTCCTTTCTGGACTGCCCCGTATCTGAAAAATCTTCAGACATTTTCCTGGTTATGTGCCTATGAAATTTTATTCAGTGTTTAAAGGTTGGTCTTTTAGCCAAATGAATAGCAAAGAAAATGTTATGAATTAAAAAAACTAAAAACTTTTATTTGTGGTCATGAGCTTACTGCTTTATTGACCTTAATTAAATAACAAGGACTTTTTTCCCTCTAATCTTTCATTGAAACTGTATTCCACAAAATAAGTTTCATTTCAAAGGCTAAAATTGATGGGATTTAATAAACAAGCAGTAAATAAGCATTAAGAAAAGTGTAATAAAAGACTAAAGTGTTAAGTAAAATAAAAATGTTGCTAGGTGATATAGCAATATGGACATGGGTAGATGTAGCTAAAATGTGAGGGTACCGTAGCTAACTACAGTAGCACATAACCATTAAATGTAAATGTAAACACAAAGTAAACATAAAAAACAATACCAGACGATGTCTCTCAGATGTGTTGGTTAATTTTTAGTAAAACCCATTATAAAACAACTGGAATTACAGTTAGCATTGACTGCCTGATAATAGTCTATTGTGGTCGCCATTTTGAAAATCACACCACCTTGTAAAGCCACCAAGTGAAGTACTAAATACCCAAAGATTGGATTGACTGTAAGGAAACATACTCATATTTACATCTGACCAGATTTTAACATAGCAAAATTATAAAAAGCACTGCTTTAGAAAAAAAAATTAACTACAGTTTGAGTCTGAGAAAATCCTGCACATCTTCCAACTTATCAGAGTTAGTGTCAAGGTGTCGCCACAATGAACCATCTGATCCGCACAACAATTTGTCACAGGTTTTTTGGGGCGGATCCGGGATTGGGACCAGCACTGCATAGAGTGGCTGGGGTTTGGGCATTGGCTGGGCATCAAACACAGGCCTACTTTTATGGCCTCTTGCATAGCTTTTTTTCTTCATATCTCTATCCATCGTTCTCCATATCTCTTCCCAAAAGTAAATGATGGAATGGAATTTTTTCCCCACTTAAAGTCACACACCTACATACAGGATATGTTATCTGTCACATTTTATTTCTGCCCAATCTTAAAATCCTTGAGTAGCTGAAAAAGGCGCACTTTCTTTCTCGTTCTCATTTCCATCATTTCTTATCTTCCTGGTTCTGAGAATGTCAAAGCCAGCGTCTGGTACTGACCAGCCCCAGACCTTTTACTGTGACACTACATTGCCAGAATCAGGTGTGACCATTATATGAATAATATGAAACGGAATAGCTGTTGAAAATCACAATGTTCTCTCTTAGTACCCACCAGGACAGACTGGTGCTTCCTTCATTCTTCATGATAACCTCATTACATGGACTCACACGTATCTGGCCATGGGGCATTCGGGAGTTACACACACCTGCTCTCGGTATGAAACCCAGTCTCACAGAGCAAACACCTTACAGTATATACAACATACTGTATATTATCATTCTGTTACAAAACTTACATGTAATTTCTACTTGCATTGTTATCAAGCAAATAACTTCATGAGAAGTTTATGCTTTTATGCTATTTTAAGTGTTGCTTTGATAAGAACAAGAGCAGTCTTTTTGAAAGGTGATGTTTTTTGTAATGTAATTATTTTATTTGTTTGAATGCTAAAAAAAAATTCTCTAACAATTAATATTTTTATTTATGATTTTATTCCTGAGGGTAAAAGGTGGTAAGCTCAGGAGTCGCCCATCACAGACTTAAAAAACTATTGCTTGCTGAAGGGGAAATGCCTTATACAGTTTCCAATTTCTGCATTCTGATTGGCTAGAAAAATGCATTTCAACAAAAGGGCTTTCAGGGGCAGTTCATTTAAAGCTGCAGACACTGAAACAGTGCATCTGTGGAAGAGGTGAAACTGAAAGAAAATCAAGCAGCCAAGATTTGTATTTCAGCTGGAACATTAACAACCATCTTTTGGAGAGCTCTAAAACTTTTCAGTAAAAAAAGAAATTAATATAATATGTGAGAATCAATTTGTCTTACATAACTAATCTGTTAAGTGAAAACCTTTTATTAATTGTTAACATGTTCTAGCAACATTAGTTAAAATACAGTACAACACGTACTGTAGTAGTAACTACAAACTGTAGTAGTTATGAAATATGCAACAGTAATTGTAACATTTCCACAAGTATTTTCAAAATGTCTAGTCTCTGCAATCTTTGTAGCCTAAAGAATTTATAACTGTAAAATTTTAAAAATGACAAATTATGATTACATATAAATCTTATTGTGGTAGAAGTGGAAGTAGTTAAGTTCTATAGATTTAGAAAGTCTGGGCCTGGTTTCTCGATAACGCACACTATTTGCGAGCTAAGAAGACTCTTAAGATATATCTTACGTAAAGTGACAACTTTTCTAATTGTATTTCTCGAACTGTCCTTTAGGAGTCTTCTTAAGTCGCTGCCTCTTACGTCCAATGTTACAAGACGCTGTCTACAGTGAAGGTCCTGAATTAGCTGACATCGATTGCTCAGGAATTGATTTTTGACTCCTTTTGCATGACAGCATTAAGAAAGACGGCACTTTTTATGCAAATTAAACATTGCACTAAATTATTTTAATAACGTTTATTTCGACACAGGTTAACTTATCAATAGCATGGGATAATAGACAAATATATAAATGAAAGCACCAAACTTTCGCTAATATTTTTATGTAACCTGTAGTAACAGTGAAACGAACCGAGTATACAATCATAGTTGATTGACAAACAGCTGACAACACTCTTCACCAGCTTCAGAAACAATGTGAGGCATGTCATTGGTTGGGGTTGTATAAGGCACTTATGGAATGAGATAGCAGAGTAGGGGTTTAATACCCCTAGTATCTCATCTACACGGTTTTTGTGTGGTAAAATGGAAACTTACCCACGGCACAAAAACTCGCGCTAAATCATGATGAACCGTACGTCATGATTTAGCGCAAGTTTTGGTGCCGTGGTTAAGTTTCCATTTTACCACGCAAAAAAATTAACATGCGGAATGTTCAACATGCGGAAACTCGCGGACCTTGCAGTTCTTCGCGGAACGTCGGGCGAGCACTCGAGGTGGCTCACGGTGCCTAATACCCCTATCTCACCTACAGTATGCGCTTTGACTCACGGTGAGATGCGATGTTAGGCACCGTGAGCTGCCGCGATTGCCCGCCGACGTTCCGAGAAGTTCTGCAAGGTCTGCGTTGGCCTGGCAAGTGCAGGTCTGAGCAGGTCAAGAAGCTCCATAATCTGTTGCCTTGAAAGGCGAAACCTTTTTTTTTTTTAAATAGCAACCTCAGGGAAAATATGAAAAGGGCTGAAGTTTTGCCTAAAGAAAAAATTTACATGAACCACACAGCTCCGAGGACGGCGCCGTCTTCAGTTTAGCACAACACGCTGTATCGCTGCCAAATTGTTTGCCACCTGTTTAATATTGTGGCGTGGGCGGGGTTTTGATGGGCTACCATCATGCTTTGCGGGAGGGATTGTTTTGTGTTCACCCTGTTGGGAAAAGGTGTTTAAGTTAGTGGCTTCGGCCAGAGGTGTGTGTGTGGTTGAGGTGTGTTTTATGGAGGTTGGATGTGATTGTCTTGGTGTTTACTTTTTGAAGAGAAATAAATTACTCCCAGCCATTTGCATTGGGCAGCAAAGTAGCTCACTCGTCTCTCCAAGTTCCCGCGTGGCGGTGAAAATCGCTACATTTGGTGTCAGAAGTGGGATGGAGAGAAGCGGGTTGAAGCGCACCCCGGAGGAAATCCGGAGGATTCAGGAGGGTCGCCGAGTAGCAGAGCGGCTGAGAAGGAAGAAAACCCTCCCTGACGGGGCCAGCGCGAGCAAGGAGCGGCGACCGGAGCGGAGCGGCGCGCTTCGGGTTCCGGCGCTGGATTTCGGAGGGGATTCCTCCAGCGACGCAGCGCAGGAGCGAGCTACAGCTTCGAGCGCCGCCAGCCGGCGAGGCGACATGCAGTTGCGCCTGCCTGCCTACAACGGCGCCGTCGAGCCACACGCGTTCCTCGCCCAAGTGGAGCTAGCCGCCGACTACGCGGGTTGGTCCCCGGCGGAAACCGCCGTCCGGGTGGCCCTTTCGCTGGAAGGCGACGCGCTCCGGGCGTTGGAGGACCTCCGGGCTGATGAGCGGAAGGACTGGGCGAAGCTGCGGGAGTCGCTCCACTTCCGGTTCGGCACGGGTGACCGTAGGGAGGCTGCGTGCGAAGAGCTAGCGACTCGCGAGCGGCGCGCCTCCGAGCCACTGGGGGCGTTTGCTATGGACTTAAGATCTCTCGCGCGCCGGGGCTACCCAGAATTTGAGCACGCCCAGCAGGAGGAGCTAGCTCGTCGCGCGTTCCTTCGGGGAATCCGGCCGTTACGGCTGCGCGAGCACATCCGGTTAGCGGCACCGGCTTCCCTCTCTGAGGCGCTGCGCGAGGCCGAGCGCGCCGAGCCCATCATGGCTGAACACCACAGCGGAAGAGCGGAGCGATCTCCCGTGGCTCGGGCTAGGCCTCGACTCAGCCTCGGAGTTTCCGCGACGACGCCGAGGCCAGGGACCGTCGGACTACAGCTGCAACGTTCTTCGGCCCGAGGACAGCGTACCCCAGCAGCCGTTAAACTAGCTCCGGGGGGCGCTGAGGGGAAGCCGCCTCCCACAGCCGTTTTTGTTTCCCCAACTGCTGGATGTAACTTTCGGTCGGGATGTTTAGGGAATCGCGCGGGTGTGTACGTGGACTGTGGCCTGGACGACGTTTCGCTGCGGGCGCTCGTGGACACCGGCTCTACAGTTTCGCTGCTGCGCTGGGGCCTATTGAGGCGCGGCGAGCGCGGTTGTATGCTGCCGGAACCAGCGTTGAACATTCGCACCGTGTCGGGGAGTTACCTGAAGATACGGGCCTGTCGCACAGTGCGAATAAAAGTAGGTGCAGTCATTCTTTCTCATCCATTCTTTGAGGCAGACATAGAGGATGATTGTATTTTGGGGTTAGACATTTTGCAAAGGTGGGGCGCCGTACTGAATCTCGCGGACGGCACTCTGTGCGGTAACTTCGGGTTAGCTAGGCTGCTAGTGCCCAAAGCGCAGCCGGACGTGTTAGTAGCATGCACCAGGGGGGCGGAACTTCCGGTGGACGCGCCAGGTAAACATCCGGTAGCCGACCGAGTGAGGATAATGGCCGAGCTGATAGAGCGTAGCAGTGTGGGGCTAAGTCCGACACAGACCAACACCGTGAAGTCTCTTTTGCACGAGTTCGCGGACATTTTCGCGGTAGACGAGCGCGAGTGCACTCATACCAACTTGGTGCAGCACACCATAGATACGGGTAACGCAGCTCCTGTGCGGCTACATCCGAGACGGCTCCCATTAGCTAAACGGGCTATCGCCGAGCAGACGCTGCGGGAGATGGCCGACTCGGGCCGTGGTCTTCGCCGGTTGTGCTTGTGCGGAAGAAAGACGACTCGTGGCGGTTTTGTGTGGATTACCGGCGGTTAAACGAGGTAACGCGCAAAGATTCTTATCCGTTACCGCGAATAGATGATGCGCTTGAACACGTTGCGGGCTCGGCGTGGTTTAGCTCGCTGGATTTGCGTAGCGGGTATTGGCAGGTAGAACTCGCCCTGGAAGCACGTCCTAAAACGGCGTTCTCGATCGGACAGGGGCTGTGGCAATTTCGACGCATGCCATTTGGCCTATGTAACGCTCCAGCTATGTTCGAACGCTTGATGGAGAAAGTATTGGCAGATATTCCTCGCAACCGGTGTGTCGTGTATTTAGACGATTTACTGGTGCACGGCAAGGAATTTGGGGTCGCGTTAGCTAACCTACGGGAGGTATTTTTAGCCATCCGGCGGGCGAACTTGCGGCTTAATCCCAAAAAGTGTCAGCTGTTGCGGCGAGAGACCGTATTTTTGGGACACGTGATTAGCGCCCAGGGGATTGCCACGGATCCAGCCAAAATTGCTGCGGTACAGAATTGGCCAGAACCGGTAAATGTGTCGCAGCTACGCACCTTTCTCGGGTTAGCCTCGTACTATCGCCGGTTCGTAAAGAATTTTGCCACGATCGCCAGCCCGCTACACGAGCTCACGAGAAAGAACCAGCCGTTTCGCTGGGACTGGGTGCACGCGCGAGCGTTCACCCAGTTACGGGAAGCTCTGGTTACGTCGCCTGTTCTAGAATATCCGGAATATTCGCGAGCACCCCTGCAAGACTTTCGGGTGGGGGCACCTATGGAGCGTATGGGCGTGGACATTCTCGGGCCGTTTCCCATTTCCGATCGCGGGAACCGGTATGTGCTGGTGGCCATGGACTACTTCACCAAGTGGCCGGAGGCGTTTGCCGTTCCTGACCAGAGCGCTTCCACCACGGCTCGAGTGCTGGTGGATGAGGTGTTCAGCCGGTTCGGCGCCCCGGAGCAGTTGCACAGCAATCAGGGGCGTAACTTCGAGGCGGAGGTGTTTGCGGCAGTGTGCAAGCGCCTCGGGGTGAAAAAGACCCGCACCACGCCCCTTCATCCGCAGAGTGACGGCCTCGTGGAGCGTTTCAACCGGACACTCACTACCCAGCTCGCCGTGCTTACTAGCGCCCGGCAGAAGGATTGGGACGAACATCTGCCCCTCGTGCTGTGGGCCTATCGCACCGCAGTGCAGGAGTCTTCACAGCTGACGCCAGCGGCGTTAATGTTCGGTCGCGAATTGCGCACGCCCGTGGACCTGGTGTTCGGCCCCCCTCCACAAGTGGATTTACCTACGAAGCCGGGGTTGGATTATTTTTGTTCGCTAAGAGACAAACTGTTCCGTGTCCACGAGTTAGCGCGTAGACACTTGGCGGACGCTGGTGTTAAACAGCGCCGCGTGTATGACACCCACAGCCGGGGACGAGACTTTGCTACTGGGGAGCAGGTTTGGGTGTATTCCCCTGGAAGGAAAAGGGGGCTTTCCCCTAAGCTTATGTCTCACTGGGTGGGGCCCTGCACGGTACTGGCCCAGCTCTCTGACGTAGTCTACCGGGTGCGGTTGACGGGGCGGTCGCGAGTGGTCGTGCTCCACCGGGACCGTCTCGCTCCTTATCAGCCCAACGCCAGCGAGATATCGAACTCTGTGGAGGCCGGGCCGCCTCAGGAGGACGGTTGCAACCCTCCTTCCTCTGCAAAGAGACTCTGGCGTTCACAACGCCAGCGCCGACCACCAGCACGCCTCCTAGACTGAGTTCGCCATGATGACCGGGGACGGTCACAGCTCGGGTGGGGGCAGTGTGGCGTGTTTTGATGGGCTACCATCATGCTTTGTGGGAGGGATTGTTTTGTGTTCACCCTGTTGGGAAAAGGTGTTTAAGTTAGTGGCTTCGGCCAGAGGTGTGTTTGTGGTTGAGGTGTGTTTTATGGAGGTTGGATGTGATTGTCTTGGTGTTTACTTTCTGAAGAGAAATAAATTACTCCCAGCCATTTGCATTGGGCAGCAAAGTAGCTCACTCGTCTCTCCAAGTTCCCGCGTGGCGGTGAAAATATTAAAAGTGATCGCCAATTTGAATGCATTAGTCACATTATGAAACAGGCTAATTAAAAGTCACTCTATTAGTTCTGATATCAAATAAAATAAAATTCTTAAACAGGCTAACAGTATCTTCCATCATTAATACGACTATGATAACATGCCATAATGTGCTTCCATACACCGCTGATTTATAAGGACTGCTGCTCAGTGGCGCCGACTAGCGTGTTGAGCTGAAACTACGCTAAGAAGGAGTTAAGGTTGGTCCAGACCAACCTTATGAACGTGTGACTTACCTAAGAGATACTTAGCATAAGGACGTTTCAGGAAATGCGCCAAAACGTTAAGAGAGAGGTTAAGGTACAACTTAAGAACTACTTAGCGATAAGAAGCTTTCGAGATACCGGGCCCTGATCCATTGATATGCATCACATAAAAGTTTTTTTTGTTTGTTTTTTTACAGGCTTTATTTTTATGGGGACTGTGCTAAATTAGGTACACACCTTTAAAAAATGTGTGACTTTTGCTTGGCTTAAAAAAAAAAAGAAAATAAAATAAAACCCCAATCCTGCAACCTCTCTGTCTTCAAGGCACGACACTACTCCACTATCCATCCCAATCTTTGTCCCTGCCTCCATCTCTTCTTTTTCATTTCTCTATCCATTTCTTGTCACTTTGCTCCCTCCAGATATGTTCCTCTCTACGTACTTCTTCTATTTATCCATCTCTGTCTCGATCTGTTTCATTTCTCTTGCTATTCCTTTATGCCTCTCTTATTTTCTCTCTCTCTCTCTCTCTCTCTCTCTCTCTTTCTCTCGCTCTATCCGTCTCTCTGAAAGACGTCAGTTGGCTTTATTGAAACAGCACTTGTAAACACTCTATTTACTCACTCTCTCTCTTGGAGTTCAAACCTTCCAGCATCAGCTACATATACAATCATAACCTGTCAGACTATTGTAAATAAATAAATAAATAATCTTGCAAAACAGTTACAAAAGCTGGATGGTTTTTCTCTTTCTGAGCATCCAGGCTTTTATGTGAAGTGCAGTCATTATGACCATACGAGATTATAAAGCACAATGCCATAGCACTACATCAGAAACCTCCATAATTTACAAGAAACTGCGATGCTTCACAACACTTCCTCAACATCTTTAAACCACCACCACCCACACGTCTAACTGCTCAGTACTTTCTTGAAAGAAGAGATAGTGGGCATCGACAGACGTACAGTTCTCCTTCCACATACACCCACACACAGATCATCAGTCTCCAGTTTCACTAATACCAACATTTCTGTGCGTCTCCTCACCAAGCCACTAGCGTTCTGTACTTTCCCCCAGCACATAATTTAATTTAAATTAGAGCTTTAGTTTGCAGGGGTAAAATTGCTAAATGAACTCAGTCAAGCACACAGTGTGTGTGTGTGTGTGTGTGTGTGTGTGTGTGTGTGTGTGTGTGTGTGTGTGTGTCTGAGAGAGAGAGAGAGAGAGAGAGAGAGAGAGAGAGAGAGAATGCATCAGGAAAAAGGCTGCCAACTCCAATCTGACCGGTTGCCTATGTGTTTTCAAGAAAAGAATTATGCCAAATAAAGTAACTTGTAACACCAATCTTGCTTTTAAATGAAATCCCAAAAAGCTATAATAAATACGATGGAAACTGTAAAACACCCTGGACAGTATTTTAACTATAAAGGAACCTCATGTGGCAGTGCATTTAGCACATTAGTAGCACATTGGGCAAATTATGTTCATTTCTTCAGTATTGTGAAATTGACCTTAGGAAGAAGCCTAAAGTGAGGATTGGTGGCTCAGCAAGTACAGCTGTGACTGGAAGGTTTAAAGTTTAAATCCTGGTACCACCAACCACCTTGAGTAAGGTTCTTAAATAGGGATAGGAAACATTAGGCACTCGATACCGATTCTAGGTTTTATTAAGATTCCATAAGTATTATGATTTTGTAAATATGTTTTATTAAATATTATTTTGTTATAATTCTAAACAAGCTTGGCAAATAATCTGATGTACCACACAGGATGCTGTGCTGCCTGCTAAGCACTCCACCTGTAGGATTATAGGGAAATGGAAACATTTCACCTACCCAAATTCAAACATATAATAATAAACATTATATAATAAAATTGATTTTGAAGTCAGTGTTGTGATATATGAATTGCTACACAAAAGAATCTCAATACATCACCAAATTGATTTTTCGCCACCTCTATTCTTAAGCTTCTTCTGAATGGCTCGCTTTTGAAAGAAAGCTTCTGCTAAATGAATCAACATAATGGAACGAGTGGCAACTATTTTCCTGGCACTGAGACACCTTTGGTAATTGATTACAGAAGGAGAATGTTTGTCAAAACAACAAATCTCTGAAGTCAATTACGGGATTGCCTTGTCCAAGGATACATGCGGTGCTGCCTTCAAGTCTCATCTAAATTAGGTACTTCAGCCTTTTATTAGGAACTACGCAAGAATGCTTTCTACATACCAAATACCTGGAACAATGCCTTCCAACTATAGCATACTATGTGTATTTGTTGCACCATGATTTACGCATTGAACTCAGCACCAATAAAAGCTAGCAGTGTTACTCTGCAGGCATGATATAGAGTGAAGAAAGAGGCATGTAATCACCACAAGAGGATGTTGTACTGTATATTCACCACAGCGTGTGTGTTTTTTCCTTTGCCATGCAATGTAGCACAATAAGGAGGTTAATATTTTTTACCAAGTACATCAAGTTCTGGAACATGTTATGTCTATATATTACAGTATGTGTCAGGCATAACCCCTGGAGGGCGCTTTGCCACCATGAAGTCATTGGACAATGTACATTGGTGTTTGGACTCTTATTCTGAAGCTACACTTCAGTGATACGCCTGATTGGTTTCACAAATTTGGCCTTTGTCTCACCCCTGTTCTGATCCTTTTTATCAAGTTTACTGTTTGATTTGTTATGGTTTCCTTTTTTCCCTGTTTTGGTTTGTGGTTTCTTATTTGTGAATATGTCATAACATCTGTGAAAATACAGTGTCTGCATTCCACCAATCCTGACATTACATTAAAATAGAACATAGGTGGACTCAGAATAGTCTCTTGTGATAACATTTCATTGCCATTTTAATTAAAATAAACTTTATTTATATTTATCAGGCTAGAAAGTAAACAAACGTTTACTCCTAATTGAACTTTAAGAGACACCAGATTATAAGGCCCAAAGTGGTGTCATTGACATATTAATAAACAAGCATTTACAGGACATCTATTTACTAAGGAAAAATAGAACAACATTGGACGTATAATTAAACCTTGAGGGGCACCACGTAATACTGCTAGCTGCGGTGTAATTGATTTGGTGTCATTGATGCTGTCGATACTAAAAGGAACCTCATGTATCAACAGGAACCTTATGTGACAGTACATTCAGTACATCAGTAGCACACTGAACAAATTATGTTAATTTCTTTAGTATTGTGAAATTGACCTCAGGAAGAAGCCTAAACCTTGAGGGGCACCACATAATATTGCTAGCTGCAATGAAATTGATGTGGTGTCATTGATGCTGTCGATACTGAAAGGAAAATAATTATTTTCTATTTAATAGGGCAAAAATGAAATAGATCTAAGATAAGTTTCAACATGATGTCATCAGCAACACAGCAAAATTCCCAGTAAGGAATTAACATACAGAGTGTTAAATTACCACCATACAATGTTTATATAGGTCCAGTTGGACTCAAAATGTTAAATCAATATTGGAGATATATATGGATAAATAAAAGAAGTGGTGGACTGAGAGTCAAGTTTTGATGAACACCATTTGACTATAACTTTTGATGTGTCTTTGACACTTAATAGCTGTTCTGATGCAATGTTTAAAATGTTTTGACAAAATAAATCTTTAAACCTGGCACAACAGTGTATTTGAAAATATTCAACATATAACAAAATAACTGGTAAACATTTCAGGATTAACTGTTGCAACACACTTTGCCTGAGTGATGATGTAGGAGCTAAACTTGTTTACTTTGACTAGCTTCATTCCCTGAAGTATGCTGCAACTGGATTGCATTTATAAGCTGCTCCAGGACGGATAAGCACTGCATGTATGAGGTGAGATAGAACATAAATGTAATATTTCTGAATGTGTAGTGGTGTGGGAAAACATGTTGGATATCACGATGACTCTAAATTCTCTAAAACAGACAAAGAAGACGTTTGGGGTTTGGCCAGTATTTGGATTTTCTGTCTCTTACCTCTCACATGAAATTTAAGAAAGCATAAATATTTTTTGCCAGTATAAATTTGCATTTATACTGGATCCCTAAGGGACACGTGTGTTGTACAATGATTAAATGTTTGGTTGATTATTCAAATCATTACCTATTTCTTTTTTATTCAATATTCCGTGAAATAGAATAAAACTTGCTAAAATGAGCCTGTCATGGGTTCCAAAAGCTCTTTTGGCAATCAGAAAATTCATGTCTTTCAGTCTCTCATTTTTATATTACACTTTTTTAAATGACACCTAAGGAAAAAAGTGCAAAGCTGCTAAGAGACTACAGTAGAGGGTAGAGAGAGAGAAAGAGAGAGAGGGAGAGATGCTGAAATGAGAGTCCTAAAGCTATTCGAGGGAGCCAAAATAAATCAATACAAATCTGCTTCCCAGAATGCAAACCAGGGTTATCCAACAAAAAAAGGTTCTGCTGAATACAATAAATGCTTGCAACTTTGTCCTATACTCAGCCTGCTCTATACGTCAGACTCATTAAGAGAGACGAGAGGAACTGCAGTTTAATTTAGCCAGCAGTTTACTGTGGAGTCGTCTGTGAACCCGTTTTCCTTTATTGAGCGATCTTCTCCATAATGTGAGCAGACAATGCTGAAAACACACTACATTATATTCCCATGAAACAGATATTTATAACAACACCTTGATATTAGCGAAGTAGAGAAGTTGTGTGTGGAGAAAGTCAAGATGCGATACTGTATGAGTGGGTGTTTAATTCCAATGTTCGAATAATGTTAAACTTCCTGTTTGCTATCAAATAGGTTATGCATGAGATAGAGAAAAGGGTTAACAAAACATAAGCTTAGTATCTATTAAACATTCATGGAAGGAGTCTCCAGTGTCCCTAAATGTCTCTCTGTCTCTAAACGTCTATTAAACATTTATGGAAGGAGTCTCCAGTGTCAGCACTTGATGCTGCTATGGGAAAATGATCTATTTTAAGGCTGTAGCAGTAATCCCACTTTAATACATCAACCACAGCAGTACGGCACATCAGGAAGCAGCAGATTCTTCTGATTGCTGCAGAAAACAAAAGTGAATCACGAGGACAGAAATGTGAATTATGGACATTAAACTATTTAAATGGTTAAAAAAATAATAAAAAATAGTTCCACAACAAATAGATACACAACAGAGAAGTCTCTGGGATACCTGTACAACACAGACTACAGTATGTTTACAAGCATGTTTAAAAAGCCTGAGATCCTAACAGGAATCCGTGTCATATTACATAATACCATGTTTGATGATATTAATAGTTACTGGCAGATCAGCAGAAGCCTGAAAATTAAACTATAGCGTGCCTGGTCACAAGTTACACTACCCTGACGTTTCCTGCACTGTCTCCATAGAAACAGTTTGAAACCATGGTTACTACTTCTTTTCTGGTTTTCTGAGCTCAGTGTGCAGACAGAAAATCGTCACTCTTTGATATAATCAGGATTTTTTCAACATAAAATCACGTGCCCTGGACTGCTGAGTGGCACAGTAGTGGCGTGTCTTCCACTATCACCTGGAAATCACGAGTTCGATTCCTGGGTGATGAGACGACCCTAGAGAGAGCTGACTGGCTGTGCTTTCACAGCCAGGGAGGGATGAGGTCTACACGCCTACATCAGTCAGAGCGACTTTAGGCAATCATGGGGTGTCTGTGAGCCTATACAGGTGAGCCATATGAACCTGGCTGCTTTAGGTTTGTTCAGAGGAAGCATGTATTAGCCTACACCCCTCACCCCCCAACCATTACTATGAAGTTGCTACTCAAATGGTTTACTCTGGTACATTTTATTTCAAATGTAAACTATATATATATATGTATAAATAATAGCTGACTATACTGAAGTTTTGCAGTTTCACAAGACTTGGACTGTCTATTAGTTTATTAAAGATAAAGAGGGTTTACTTCCAGAATACAGTATAAAATATAAGCCTTATTCTACAATCATATACTTTATCTTAAACACTTTTAAGTCTTTATCTGTCCTATTTCTAAATCTCATTTAGCGGATTCCAAGTGCACTACCTCTTCTCTATCCTCCACCAAGGGCAAGGCAGACTAGCTCGCCAGGCATAACGCGTAACAATTACACATGCATATTTATAAAGCTGCATTTGGGAATTGCACATACTGTCATAACTATTCTTCTGTGAATAAAGTAGAGGAAAAACAAAAGCTGACCTGCAGAAACAAATGGTCAAATGATCAGTGCTGAGGAAAGGTCGAGATGAGTTACCAGTGGGAATGGAACAGCTCGGTGCTGCTGTATGCCAAGAACAGGGTACAAATCTGGTAAATTAGTGTCAGTTGGGAAAAAGTAATGTTTTGGCATTTTCTGTATGAGGGAGAGACCGGTAAAGTGTGTGTGCTGCCTGAGTGAATAAGTGTGATGGCCAAAATAATAAAAATGCATGATGAATTAAGTCATCAATTTACAAGTCAAGCGTTTGTTTCACTGACTTTAAGCATCATACTGTAGTTTCAACAGAAAAAAAACATACAGATGTGGAGCATGTGTTAGTTCTGAAATGCTTTTCTCCTTACCACAGTCATTAAAAGTGGTTATTTGGCAAACCCTAGCCTTCCTGGCAGTTCAGAGCAATCTGACCATTCTCTTTGGACCAGATGTTTTTAAATAATATCTTGATAGTATTCAGCACTGTTTCACAATTTCCTCATTTCCATAGTTACATGTTGAATCAATTCTTTCTCTCTCGCTAATACATATTTTTTGCCTATTTATTTTATTGTCTTTTATTTTATTGTCTTTTATATATTCATTAACCAGAAGTACATTAGTACTTTTCATTTTCTAAAATTATTCTAATGTTTAATAAGTCATTGACAGAGCTGAGTTTGATTTATTTAGCACCTTTTTATACATTTTAGATTGCACCTTGTGGAGTATGAATTGTAAGTAAAAGAAAAAAACTAAACAGTAAGACTAGGCAATAAAAATAAAAGGGGATAAAGTAGGCAACTAATGAAAATGCAAAAGTAACATGCTAGCAGAACTACGGTAATTCTTTTTTGGAGTAGACTTTTTTTAATTATTCTTTTCTTATTTTTAAGAAAATTTCGACACTAAAAATAGTACTTGTTTAGTTACTATTTTAAAATGACAAAGATCATTCTTGATTTGTGGAAATTGTGTTCTTTTAAATGGTTCTATTTTAAAAAATGCTTTATAATGTTATAATGCTGCATTTTTGCAATCACTAATGGCAGCAGCTTTCAAATGATTATTGTTTATTCCCTGTCTGCTTTAAATAATGCTTTTTCATTAAATGTCTGCAGTTGAAAGGATTTTTCGCTGCCAAAACATTTGGGAACATTAAAGATTTTGGGACAGCGTTGGTGTTATGGTAGGCTGTTTTAAAAAGGTAGAATAACTTTCACGAAATTATGTTAATGTTGACTACATGATGATGGGATAGCACTGAACAAATGTCTGTAACACAATGTTGCAAAAATGATTTCAAAACAATATTAATCCCAAACCGATGGTCTGTTCGAAGAAACTCAGATGACTGCACTGAGAGCACTGCATCATTGGATCTCACTCAGGTACATGCTCATGATGTACAGAACAACAAGCATCACAAATCTTAAAAAAAGCAATAAGAAAGAAAGAAGCATGATGGATTTTAGCTCTTTCTTTATGTCTACCTAAGGAGAGTATAAATCAAAATGAGTAAATAAAATAAAATGAAGCTGCATATGATACTTACTGTTTAGATAGAGCTCATTTGCATGTCATTGGCATGTTAAAAACTATATCATTTTGAAAGGAAACATCATTATACAGAAATATTGTACCTGAGCAGAGTACATGTGTTAGATTTCCTGAAATATCAAAAGTAGAACTTTGTGTGAGATACTTTAAGTATCTGCATGTGAAAGATGACAAGCTTTCCCGTTTCTCAGCATTTAAAGGCCGCTAATAAATGTCAAGGCCCCTGTGCTTACGTGAGATGAGCACCGTGCTTTCTTACACATTACACTAGAACAAATGCTTCCTGACAGACAGCTTATACCTTCAATTACACTCTCAAGCACGTGGGAACAATCACAGCATGAAAAGAGATAAAGACCTGTCTGTTTAGATGTGATTTCATGTAAAACCGGATTTCCCTTTACACAAAGCATTAAAGCACTGATCAAAGATCAGCCCAAACATGTGTATTACAATCCTTGTGACTGGAGAGCTGATTGTCTTCATCATGAGCTTTCACTCCTGAACGATGGCAGGAAACGTGTTCATTAACTAGAGCCTGAGACACAGAGTTTCGGTACACGGCAGCTCTTTCAATTAAAACATAAAGAAGAGATGGTGTTATCCTGGTGCTGCTACTGTGACCACATAAAAAGTAAAGGACAAAGATACATCAAGATATAAAAAAAAAACTAAAAAGAAAGAAAGAATAAAAAAGAAAGACGATATATGCATGTATGTTCAAGCCTATACTGTGTAAAACAAAAACAAATAAAAATGAAAAAGTAAAAACAAACAACAGATAGAAATGATACTTTTTTGACTGTCTGCTGATTTAGTAAAATCACTGAATCACCCTGAAGTGCAGTGCTTAGGACAGAGCCATAAATCTGTGAAACCACTGAAGCATGTTTCTGCTCCAGCTCTAACACACTCAAAAAGGAGAGAAGGAAGGGATGGAACCACAGAGCAGGGAGAGTGTGGAGTGGGCAAATGGGTGAAGGAGGAAGGAAGGTACAGTAGGAAGCCATAAAAAAAAAACATCCTATCTTTTGGCTATGTTGTTTCTTTTTTCTTTTTAATTTGTTTTTGTCTTATAATTTTCTGTCCTATACACAGTATAGGCATGAATGAATTGTACATGCACATTTTCCATTGCTTTACTTTCATTTACATTCATGTGTTTTTCATGATTTAGTATTCTTTCTTACATTCATAACCATATACTTTCTTTCTTTGTGTTTTTTTTTCTGGTTTGCAATCCCTTCTTTCCCTTATTCATATCAATACATTTGTCATTCTTTTTTTCTTTCTTTCTTTTTTTTCTTTCTTTCTTTCACAGCCATATATTTTTCTTTCTGTCCGTCTTTCTTTCTTTTTTTCCTAAAGGTAGGTAGGGAATGCCAAAGAGTGTAAAGCAGGGCGCAGGGAATGGATAGAGCAGAGGAGCAGATGCTGAAATATAGAAATAGCAGAGTAGGTACGTACCTGAATAAATCTCTCTGCTCTTCAGCCTCATCAGCCAGCGTTTCAGTCCTGCAACAGCACCAACAAGCAGGTTAGAAACACCCTGTCACATGTGATTGCACTCAGTCAACTGCACTCTCTCCAGGGCGCTGGGTTACACTGATCTGAGAACCTTCTTTATAATATTATATAATTATTTATATAACAGGTTTAATGCAGCAAATAGTTACACTTCACTAATCTAACTGTTCAAGAGGCACTTCCTCATTCAAAGCGGTTAATTACTTAGTGACAACATCAGCAGACATGACAAACCATAAGCTTTTTACAAATATTACCTCCGATTTGATATATAAAAAGGAAACAGAAGAAGAGACTCCAGTGTCATTAAAAGCACCTTTAACGGGAAAGTACACGTCAATATGACGTAGCTAGCTAGCTAGCCGACAGTCTATAAATTGAGCGCAGCTTCTCTTGTTTCTATTTTTATTAGCTGAGCAACAATAAACAAAACATTTAGCCACATTGCATCAAAAATAATCCCTCAATATTATTTTTTATACTATAATCCAGTACTGTACCAAAGTCTTAGGCACCTTATTGTCTTTGGTACAAATTTTTTGTTATATACACTACCAGTCAAATAAGTTTGGACACACCTTCTAAGTTCATGGTCTTTTCTGATTTTTATTTCTTTCTACAATGTTAAATAATGCTGAAGGTGTCGAAAATATGCAATACTCTCCTTTAACCAGCTAATGTGGAGATGTGTTTCTGCTTACAATTCTGCAAATCCTTCATAACCGCTCCAATCTGAGATGCTGTTTGTTACTTGGCGATTTCTGAGGATGGTAACTCTAAATGAACTTCTCTGCAGGTTTTGCTTTTCTAGGATGGTGTTCATGAGAGCAGTTTTTATCATGGTGCTTAATGGGTTTTGCAATTGCACTTGACAAAGCTACCAGAACCCATATTCTCCAGCATGCACAGTAAAACCTAACAGCTACAGTATTTTACGTTACTCCTTATCTAACACTACTGATTATTTATAAGAAAAGAATTTTCACAACAATACAGTTCAAAATTAAGTTATGTTCAAAATTATGTTTATTTTATTACTTTTTAGTGCTCTTTCTAGAAGTATCTTTTATATATTAATGTTTTCATAGGCATCTTTGCTTATGGCATAAAAATGTTCTGTATATTCCCATGACTTTTGTACTGTAAGTGAAACAGCTGCTAGGTTTAACTGAGCGTGCTGGAGAATATGAAGTCCTCTGTTAACTTTGTCAACACTTGCTCCTTTCTATTGGCATACACCCAAGAGCCTACATTAGTTTTTTTTTTTTTCATCTGAAAACTAGTCAGTCATGTAATATGTTGCTTTCTTTACAGACATGCAAATATTTTTTTTTGTGATATTATTCATTTATTAGATTTTAAGTTAGGTCCATAAATAGTAAATAATTTTGTACAAAATAATGCAGACATAATACATTACATATATCTGTACAAGAAAACTGGTATTTAAGCTAATATGGTCTCTAAGATTTTGCACATTACTGTATGTTGTAGAAAAAGCAATAGCACACTCACAATTTTTGTAGTTATTCTGAATATTAACAGTGTTTGGATAAATTTTTTGTGCATATAAAAAAAAAAAAGCTTTTTGTGACTTTAAAGGTACAAAATAAATATGATGCAGACAATTTTAAAAAAATGTTTGTTTTGAAATGTACATGACTGCCAACAATGTCTGAAACTGGAAAGATTGATTTTTTAAATATTAGTTTATGCAAATTATTACAAAGTGAATAAAAATAAAAACTTCCAGGCCTTTAATATATTCATCACATTTATTTTGGAGTGATCAGTCATGTTACCAACAAATTGTTTTAACCAAATACATATTTTTATAATATCTCTTTTTTAAACATTTAGTCTGTATATGAATATGCATATGATTATACAGTTGTTATGATTCTTGAAGTTAAATATAAGCTTAAGGCATCTTTAACTTGTCCTCAGGTTGATCTAAAAGACCCAAGGATGCTTAAAGTCATCAGGACTGGTGACAGAATCAGAGTAAATGTCAGCTTAAAATCATATAAAAATGATTAAACAGTTATATGACATAAGCCTAGATTAAGGAAGCGAGTGCAAGAGATATTCATCTCAATGTCCACATAAACACTTCTGCTTCCTCTTTAACAGTGTCTTTAAGTACTGTCATTTCTCTGAGTGATATCTGGAGTCTCTGTCCCCTGGCCAGCATCATTTTTATGTCAACGCTATGGGATTGTCACCTCCGCACGATCACAACGTCAGAGTGTGAATGGCATTTTGGGAGCGGTGCTTGATCAAACAGGTGTCTGTGTGTGAGTATGTGTGTGTGTGTGTGTGTGTGTGTGTGTGTGTGTGTGTGTGTGTGTGTGAGAGACATGTGTAAGAGTGACAGGCATCTGTGTTTACCTGATTTTCTATCTGGCAAGATACAGCAATGCTTCTGCAGTATGCTCGGTAGCACCTGGTGAAGAGGAAAAGATGAACAGACAGACAGAAAGGAAAGAGAAAGTGAAGTGGTAAAGTACAGAAGTCTGAATGCACTGTAAATGACTACCAATTACAGAGCAAGATTTTTTACCACAATAAATCTCTGCCAGGTATTTTTTCCAAACCGTGTGTGTGTTATGAGTTGCAACCTCCGTGTGCGAAATGCTACGTGGGCGAAGAGCTTGATAGTGAAACTGCCTTTATATGGAGGGAGACAAGCCAAAAACACAGTACAACCAGATCTGGACTTTACAACAGAGCCTCGAGCAACATTTTACCAACCATTAATCTATTACTGTCATTGTACACATGGGTCTTTCACAAAGGGGCTCCCAGAAAGTAGGCGTGGTCTCTGTACCTGTCTCTTTTAGTAAAGGTGGCATGGCCTGTACCCGTCATTATAAGAAAGAACATGCAGCTTGCCTATCCTGCCAAAAGAACCAAGGGATTTATCGCTTTTTCTCCCTGTGAAAGAGATAGAACCTATAGGTAACTAATAGAGTTGGTGTGGTTTATGAGCTGCGCCTCTTAGTCCACAAAAAAAAAAGAGGCATCTGCTTGACCCAGGATTCATTCAACAGGAGTTCTGGTTGTTTCTATTATTTCTGTTCTGGTTAGAATCTATTATTTATTTATTTATTCAGTGGGTTTCTGAGACCTATAGCAGTTTCTAAATTATACAGCAGCACAATGTAATACAGTGATAACTATGTATGTGCGCGCGTGTGCATATGTGTTTAGTGTGTATTGCATTGTTTAAACTCAGAAATAATCCCATAAGCAATCATTAGTGTTTACAAAGTGGACTTAAGAGCCGTTTCGAAACGGTGCGTCTGAGAAACAATAAGAGCGATAAGACAGAAGAGCATGAAGAAATGAAAGGCTAAGGGATAAAGTCCTTAAGTGTGTGTAGTAAGGCAGTAAGGGCTCCGGTGGAGATGCATTTATATCGCTCTGGTAAGCATGGATTCGCTTGTTCCCCAAAGAGAAAGAAAGATGTAATGTACAAAACATCTGCTGCACCATCTAAATGAGCTACAGCTGAAAATTAGAGGCAGATAAGACAGATGAGGCAGCGGGCAACATTCTTCAGATTAACAAGCTACAGCAACGGATCAAGCAAGGGCAGGTCTACTTTTGGCATCGGTGTCAACTTTTTGTAAAGAGGGAAGATTATAAAACTGAAATAAAACTGGCCTCTTATTATCTGTTTCACTACGCGGTTATAAACCCCTATGTGCACCTACTTTCACCTGCCGTCACCTCTGTAACTAGCCTCCATTCAGCCTCCTGGTGATTTGGAGAACTTCTATAAAACAAAACAGATATGAATGATGTGTCATCTTACAGATTAAAAATCAGAAATGTATGGATGCTAACAAATATTCAAGTTACTATAAACAATTCAACACCAGATTCAATATAAAATATACTTATGAAAGGTTTCGTGAAAAATTTTGAAAGCAGTTTTAAAATGTAACTTTATAATGCCATCATTCGAGCACAAAGCTGTGAAGCTGGCGACTCTGCTCACTCACTTGAAGCAAGGATTTAGAAAAGCTCTGTGACAAAGTGGTGAATGTCAATTTAGGAAAAAGCAATTACCAAGGAATTTAACTCATTAATTGCTCATTAAGCTCATGCAGAATATAAAGGTATTATAAAGTATGTGAGGAACTTATTTCCAAAATGAAAATACAATGCCATTACAATCCCATTTTCAGAAATACAATACAGATAGTCCCCTATTTACGAACGAGCCCCAATCCAGGAGCATGTTTGTAAGTTGGATTTGTTCGTAAGTCCGGGACAAAGTGATTCTTATGCACCTTTGACACAAATATACAATATAAATCATACCAAGCCACGAGACTCAATCTTTCCTCTTTCCCAACATTGCCATCAAATTGCCAAAAAATGCAACCGCGGCTAAGACAATTAATCTTACATTGAAATGTTGTCCCTGCACCTTAAGGAGGCAAATCCCAGACACTCGAGTGAATTTCCCCGTAAGAAATAATGGAAACTCCAATAATTCGTCCACAACCCAAAAATATTCATAGAAAAATTATTAATAGAACATTTAGTAAAAAGTAAGTAAAAATTAAAACTAATTACACAGAACTTTACCTTTGAAAAAAATCAGGCTGTGTGTATGAAGCAGAGACAGGAGAGGAGGGGGCAGGGTTATTGGGTAGGACGACTTTCACACACACACACACACGTGCGCACGGATGTTAACTTTACTTGGACTGCAAGCCTGAACCTGCAATTTACCTTTGAAAATAATCACTGGAGACAGAAATGACAAAAATGAGAACGATTAACACACACATACATTTTCACACATACACATACATGCATGGATGTTAATTACTTAGACTGCAAACTAAGTTTGCGAAGGAACTCCCGGATGTCATTCTTTTAAAGTTTTCTACTTTTTTGGCCTGTGAACTCTGTTTCATTGAGGATTTTTTACATTAAATTAAATTAGCTATACAGGACAGCCATTTTCTATCAATGTACTGCTGGACTGTTTCAGTGAAACCTGTGAGGCCCACTCATTTCTCCCGCACCCCCACAGACTTACACATACAATATATTGATCGTTAGACATTTTATAAATTCACTTACACACTAAAAATATTGTATATAATTGTAAATACTGCAGTGTCTCATTTTGTACAATAAACGTAAGCTACTTCTGTAATTTGTTTGCATCTATGAACATTAGATGCAAACCGCGGTCTGTTTGTATTTGTGAAAATTTGTAATTCGAATGTTCGTAAGTCGGGGACTACCTGTATATATATGTATACATACACTCATCAAATTCTCATAAGATAACCCAGAGGATCATGTGTAGCCTCTCATTTTACATTTTGGACTACAACACTCTACATGAACAACTTATTTTTCTTCAAATATGGCAAATGTGCTGTACTGAGATTTTTCACACCAGCCTGCACACTACAATTAATTCCCCCAGAAAAATTAAGCTGATCCTAACTTTCTGCAATTTTCTTACAAGCTGGTTTGTCATTAGACGATGTTGCATAAAATGAAGCATGAAAACCTTGGATTTGAGTTTCAGATGTTTAATTTCTGCAGTCATGTAAAAAATAGAATAGGTGCCAGAGGCGTGACGTGCTCCCTCTGTATGTGACCAGCAAGCCAAAATGATTGTGGGATTTGTTAGGCATGAGTTATAATTTTAACATGACATGCTTTGTGACTTCATTCAGTGCCAAAAGCTTTAGCTATAAAAAATGTATTGGTGTTGTCTATAACACTGGGACTGACAGGTCCACAGGCAACACCTCCTTTACCAGGATCTGAGAGGTACAGTACATGCTTCAGTAGCCTCTGACCGGTACAGAGGACACATCATCTTTACCAGGTTCTGACAGAAACAGAAGACACACCTCCTTCAAGAGAATCTGACAGCTACAGAGGCCATACCTCCTTTACCAGGATCTGACAGGTACAGAGGACACGCTTCCTTCAGTGGGATCTGACAGGTACAGAGGACACACTTCCTTCAGTGGGATCTGACAGGTACAGAGGACACACTTCCTTCAGTGGGATCTGACAGGTACAGAGGACACACCTCCTTTACTAGGATCTGACAGGTAAAGACAAGCCACAACTTGTTTACTAGGTTCTTACTAATACAGAGGACACATCTCCTTTGCCAGGTTTTACCATAAACAGAAGACACACCTTCCTTAGCAGGATCTGACAGACAAAGAGGCCACACCTCCTTCAGGAGGATCTGACCGGTACAAAGGACACATCCCCTTTACCAGGATCTGACAGGTACAGAGGACATGCCAACTTCGGTCAAATCTGACAGGTACTGAGGACAAACCTCCTTCAAGGGGGATCTGAAAATCCCTTAAACCTTTTTTTGTTTAAACACAGGTAACACATAGTTGAGCTGAATAAATGTCATGTTGGAAGACTCGATCTCTGAGCTGCATTAGTGAGCCCTGGGCCTCCTAAGAAACAAGAAAACTCTTAAACTGCCTCCTCCACCAAAACTTAAGGACAGCCTTCGAATGCTAATCTGACTGCGGAAGCCTAAAAAAACCCGCAGTCCGAGCCCCAGTGGACAGGGAGCAAGAAAAAAAGAGAATGAGTTAGTGAGGAATAGAGACAGACCATAGAGTAATTTCACGCAAGATCGCTTTCAAACTCCACCTGTCCAAATGGCACTGTGGAAAAACACAAACAATTTGTGCAAAGGCAAGAGATGCATCTAGAACCCAAAGCCTTCATCTCCGTGGGTCATGGCGAATCAGTAACCCACTCCAAACACCTGAAATATTTACACAAGGTAACAATATAAGCAATTGACCCCCACTTAAAGTGTATCCACAGGGACATTGCTTGTTTTTAAGGAGACATGAAAAACAAAATTCAAATCAAACAAAGATGAAGAGTAAGGATTGAATGTTTTGTATCAAGTCAATACAAACTTCTCAGCATTACAAGTCTGATATCAAGTCATGTGCTTTTAAACACACCTTACATATACAGTAATAAAAGGTCAATCATATGCGCAAAAAGGATTTTTTTATGCTGATATATTTTAGAATTTATATTAAGCAGAACCACAATATCACCATTTAAATTGTGAAATATGCCAGTGCCTTTATGCATAAAAAGCCTCCATAGATATGATAACCTGGCCATTTGGAACATTCAGGTGGTCAGCTGAAAACAAACCTAGACCATAGTACCGCCTCCAGAGGCTTGTAGAGAGGCCACTATGCATGATGGGTACATTGTTTATGCCCTTCCTCTCTTACCCTGATGCACTCTGAAATAGGGTCAGTATGGACTCATCAAACTCATAAATTTTCCAATTGCTTATTTCTGATTAGTCTCACTAACAAGTGTTTTTTTTTTTTTTTTGTGGCCACACGGCTGTTTAGTCCTAATCATTTGTGTTTTCGCCACACAGTGTATGTGGAAATGCCCTTACTTTCTCTATAAAAATAGCGCTGATTTCTACTTGTTTTTTTTACCCTGCATCTTTACAAAGCGTTCAAGTGATCTCCATTCATGATTTCTCTTCTGGTCACGTTTCTCCCACAAAGTTGAAGGTTCAGCACACTCCTTAAAGGTTTCAATAATACCTCATTTAAATAAAACTATTAATATTGCAACACTTCAGTAACTCTCAAATAAAATTCCTTGCTCATTGGGCGGGACATGAAATAATGCAAACATTCCCAAACTAGAGCTTACGATCCTACCTGAGGGGTCACAAGAAAATGGTTTATGGTTTTATGCATTTATTTAGCAAAAAAAATTTTTTTTAAGTAGGCCTAAGTAAGAGTTGCAGTAAATAAAGCTATGTTTAAATTAGACATGTACATGCTATTTACTTTACTATTCTGTGTAATTTGATGTGATTTTTTTTTTTTTATCGTTCCCAATGTAGATAATGCTTCTAAAGAAGCCACTGTTGAGTACCTTCTGACTTAAGAAACCATTGTCAGGACTGTGAACAATTCCACTAGACTGGTAAATCAATGCATGAATCAGTCCATTGGTTTAAAGTCACTTGTTTTCACTTATGCAACATTCACATTTTAGTCCTTTTTACCAGCTTAAAATCTCTTTCTAGTGTTTTTTGTACAAAAAAGCATGAGAATAAAAAACATTCCCTTCTTTTTGTCCTGTTTTCCATTTTTTGCTGGCCATGGATTGAACAGATCAGTTAGGTTTTCCCTCTAATGTGACCTCATATATAAACAGCCCTTCCTGCAGCTACTGTAGTTACTCAGCACTGCTGTTCTCTGACAGGGTGTGGCTTACATAGAGACTGAAATGGAACATTTAGAAGAAGAGGGACATGAAGGGAAATTTAGGTGTGAACTAAATGCATTATCTGAAGGTCATTTCAGCTGGGGCATTAATACCCACATTTTGGTGGGGTCTGGGATGTGATGGGTCGGCACACAATCTTTCTCACTCTCTTTAGTGACAGGCTGCATTGACATCCTGCAGTCTGCTCTTATCCCTGGCAGTTGAGGCAGCGGACCAGATGGTGATGGAGTAGGTAAGGATGGACTCAATGATGGCAGTGTAGTAAAGGAACCATAATTCACTGTGGCGGATTTAACTTCTTAAGTTGTCACAGGAAGCTCATTCTCGGCTGTGCCATCATTGTTAGCAAGCTCATATTAATTTGCACTTATGGTTTTGTGTGATGATGGTGCCCAGGAAGCAAAAGGATTTCACAATGCTTATCTTATTTTGAAGAAAATATTAGATAGCTTAACAAAGGGGTTAGCTATCTAATATTTTCTTCAAAACTAAAACATATTAATCTTTTTAAGTGCCTTAAAATCTATTTAAATGGACAGACATGTACTGACAGTAAATCACTACAGTATATGAGCACAACTCAGACAGCAAAGCTTGTTTAGTGATTACAGCAAAGTAAAACCCCTCTTGACCCCTCAGATGTTTTGTGCAACATTGATAATAAAGCTTAAGAAAAGATTGCTTGCCTAAAATCTTTTTCTTTTATTGTAGGGTTTAGAGAGACAAAAAATAATAATAATAAAATTGAGAAACTCTAAAAATTTGTTAATCTCCTGAAATTTAATAAGAAAAGCTTACTTATATATATATTAATTAAATTAATAAAAAAGAATCATCTTGTCACACAGGCCTGGGTATAAACATTCCAAAAATGATCCATCTGTAAAGGATGCATTATATTTACAAATATTTGTAGCTTATACTTTCCTTTTAGTAATAAAATGAGAAACAGGCAACACTGAAATCAATACTTTCTCTAAAATATGTATATTAGATATATACATATACATATGTTTGAGTTTCCTGCTCAAACATTTACAGTACTGTACGTCCTACTATTTGCAGCTATTTTACAAAAACAAATAGAAGAAAAATATAATGTCTGTTGTTTTATCTTATAAGGAATTAGACATAGAGAGATGCAGTGCAAATCCTATTTAATGGAGAAACACACACAAAAACAATAATGACAAATGCAAGATAAACACCCACTTAGAGGGCAAGTAGAGATTGTTTATATATCTAGTGAATATACATAGGGAATATTGTTAGCTTGCTTGGCTAATCTATTAACAAAGTGCATACAAAGCCAAGCACGGTGGCTATGGAGCCACCTGCCTTATAGCCACACTTTGAGCTGTTTCTATAGAAACACTACCCTGTTAGAATGAGCATATTAATAAAGTATAAACCCTTTTGCACGCCAGGAAATTATTTAAAGCTTTTAATCAGTTAATCAGAATCCATAATTAAACAGAACTTTGTTATTAAGTACTTTAGGGTAGCTACCTGCAAAGTAACAAAGTATTAAGCACATAAATAAAGTCAATTTAGTACTGTGGAAGAACACTGAACCCATGATTATTTACAAGATAATGGTGATGAATGCTTGCTGCCTAGAGCCCCAAAAGACTGTAGAATCAGCTCTGATCAAATGGGGAGGGTTGGTGCAAAGGATTTGGGCATTAAATCTACTGATTTTGCAATAAATTACAATATGCTGATAGGCCAAGAAATGTTCTACGGCGAAAACTAGGTTTTGCTGCTTAGAATTGTCTCACCTAGGTAAAAAAAAAAAGGGCATTTTTAAATAGAATCATATAACACTACTTTTCCTAATACTTGCTTTCCTAATAATGGTTCTTATCTCCTAAGCCATGTTTTTTTTGTTGTTGTTGTTGTTGTTGTTGTAAAAATGCATCCACATTTATATTTTTATCAGATAGAAAAACACTGCGAAACCTGCGAAATACAGTTTCATGCCCTTTCATGTAAAGTCTGTAACTTTTTTTATTGAGATTTCACATGAAAATAAAGCTAAAAAAGTGTATTATTCTAAAATGCAAAATTGTTAAGATATTGCATCATAGATTTGACATGGTAATGGATGCTACAGATTTTTTGGTGGAAAAATCCTTAATTTTGCACAGAATGCCTTAATTTGAGCAGAAAATTTTACAGGTCATATGCTTCTAGAAGCTTACACCAATTTTACTATTAATATTCATAAAGTTATAGGAACAATTTGCATTTTAAATTATTATTCATCTCTCCAAAACAGCTTAACTTGAAATTTTTAGGGCAGCAAAATTGGTCTTTCCATGTTTAAACATTAAAGGTAGCTTCTTTGGCACACACATTTGTATTATATGTCTATATTTTACATCCACCATATTTAAACTACTATTAGTGCTATTTTGTTTTTAGATTAACACCTTTCAAATTGATCCTGAAGTACAGTAGTTTTTCCCCTTCGTTATAGAAGCGATCAGTTTCAGATAGGAGGAAAGCTTGCTTAGGTGAAACATAAAGTTTCACATAAGCAAGGTCGTTTAAGCTTTGTTTCACTTTTAGCCTCAAAAATTTCCAATGGTCATTTGGCTTAGCACAGAACATAAGGGTTAATGAAGCTGAAGAGCTCCTCTTCTCTCATGCCACACACCCTCGCTCCGAGAGGCCACTAAATTAATGTGCTACTGCTAGCGAGAGACTTTCCGAACAGATTAAATGAGCCGGAACAATGCTGGGGAACAAAATCTTCCAGGAATCAGACTGAGTGAATACCATTGCTCCTGTTATGGCTATAAAGGAGCAGCTCACCCAAAATAAAATGTACACAATTTACCCTCAATATTTAACAATATTATGTACATTTATACATTTATATTCTGCTTGTTCAGAAAGTATAGATTAATTTTTATTTACATAAAATCATATTTATATTAATGCAATCATGTAAAAACAAACTGATATTAGCAATTAAATATATAGTAACCGATAATGCTTGTTTTGCATCACACCTCTCTGTAGCTTAAATATCTATTAACTTACACACCACAAGAGGGCACACTGGCAGTTGCAGTTATCATAGGTTTGAACATTGTATTTTTAGTGGCCTTGTTTTGGCATGAGGATAGAGACAAAAGCGGGGTTTTCAACATCTTTATTGTTTTTTATTCTATTTATTTACACATTTTTGCTATAATAATATAATTATATGATAATTAGAGAAGTTGTTGTTTCTCAGTATGCTTGTCCGTATTATTCCTTTAAAGAAATAATCTACACAAATTATTGAGCTAGCTTGAAAGCTGTCGATTGTCAGGATATCTGGTTTTGCTCTGAAACATTTTATCTGAAAGTCACAGTTCCTGTGACATTTTTTACACATGATATTTATTGTTAAATATTTATTTGAGGGCATTTTTACAGAAAACTAAATATTTTGTCGCTATGTTGAATTAAGCCTGTGGCATTTAGTGCATCTGCACCCAGTTTGGTTTACACACATGCAGATGTAAAAACAAAATATCAAATTAGTAGTTAAAATATGTGGGGTCTTTATTGCATTACATAAAATCTTGTATGTGCATGTAAATATGTTCGATATCTACATCTTATGTGCCATTTGTGACTCCCAATCACTATATCATCCAGCCAAGGTAAAGGTCATCATGGGCTTCCTTCAAGACAATCTTCTCCCCATTCAACCTTAAAGGGCAGTGGAACACACTAGGAGGAAAGCACAATCTGCCCATGATTGGCTCATGCTGCTGTGATGATACAAGCAGGTGGGCAAATCTGCTACCTTGGACTGGATTAGCATAACTATGTTACATTTCCAGATAAAAGTAAATGCTTCACTGTTGCTCATGTTGTTGAATGAATGGATGGCTGAACAATGGATGAACGGCTAAACAAAGTTAAGTGCGTAGTTGATTTATTGGTTTCACAGATGGATGGCCAGATGGATGTAATCGTGAAATGTACAGATGCCTGGATAGACAGATGGATGGGTAGTTGGACGAGCAAATGGATAGATGAATTGACAGGTGGATGGAAAGAAGATGAACTGGTGGATGTATAGATACTGTATATGGATGGATGAACTGATGGATGGATGGATGGATGGATGAATGAGTAACTAAATGGATGGATGGATGGATGGATGGATGAGTAACTTAAGTACATGGGCAAAAGCGGCAGCGGCATCCAGAGGAGTAAATGTGTGTAACGTATGTGTAACAGATGGACAGAGAGGCAGCTTTTGTTACATTGTGCAGTACCAGCAGCTATAATGGGGCAGTGCAGCAAATACATTCCATGTCCCAGAACAGCTGGCCTGAGATCACTAACCACAGGAACATGCAGACCTGCTGCACAGAGATGTTTCCTTTCTGATGCACCATTTATATTCAGGTAAGTCTAGCAAAAAAACACACACACAAAGCAACAGCCTAAAGGAAATTACCTTGTTACACCAATCATGAAAACAGAGAGTAAAATAAATAAGGAAGAATCAATCCAGTCAGGAAAATTCAATTATACATCGTCCTGAACAAGTTGTTTGGGTCTCGAATGTCTGTTTTTGACTTTTAGGCTAATTTTCTTCTGCCCATCTCTCCCTTCTCTCTAATTACACAGTACGTTTTTCATTTGCTCACTGTATCTCTCCTACTTACCAGTTTACACTCACAGTCCCTTTATCTCTCCCTCACACAAACACACATACACATTTTCCACAGTTTTTCCTGCCTTAACAGAGTACTCAATTTAACACACTGTCACAGCCTTGATTAGTCTTGAATGGCACGTCAAAAAAAAAGGCTTTAGTTGCATTATAGTGTGTGTTATGTATGTTATGTATTGTGTGTCTGTGTGGTGTTAGTCCAATTTTTGTATGAGACACAGGTAGTTTGTTAAAGTGAGAAACTTTCTTAGAGCTCTTTGCTAAGTGCATCCTCATTTAGCGCATACTCATTAATACGCGCGTCCCAAATCATTATCCCATTTAGCCATTTAGAGGAGTAACGTGACTTGCCTTCGATTAAAAAGCAGAGGATTTTCTGAAGAATTCAGGCGGAGTGGGGGCAGACGTGTGGGTTTTGAAATCAATTTTTCAATTTATTTAATTTAAGAAAAAGAAAAAAAAAACAAGAAACAAACAAACCTTGCAACACTTTTAACAACATCAAGTTGTTTATCTTCCAGAATAATCTATTAGCGTTCAGTGACGTGCACTCACAATAACGTAAAAAGCAGAGGTCAGATTTTTTTCTTTAGTGCAGAACGAAAAAGAAAGTCCCTGCTTGATATAATTTTAAAGAGAACAAAGCACTAACACTTGTTATTAAGCCCAATGTCATTTGTGTTGTTCTGTTTCTGCTTTTTTCAGTGACTGTTTAATTACAGATACATTTTACCTTTTATTCATTTTGTTTTTCTCAAAAATCATTCGTGTTTTTTTCCACACATAGTCACATGTCAGTTATTAGTCACACATAGAGGAATTACAAGTTAAAATTTTGAGAGGCTCAAATGAACGGAACAAAAAAAAAACTAAATAAAACTAAAACCCCATAAATAAACAAACTAGATGTGCTGAAGAGGACTGTACTGTACCAGGATTCATTTCCCTTTCAGGTCAGTTCAAATTTGTCTGAATGCTGCTTTGTGTAAAAACTATTGCTTAAGTTTTTTTATTTACTGTTTTTTTATGTAACACATCTACAACCAGTGTTCGAGTCAAACCAGGGCTTTGTTGGGAAAGAATAATAGAAAACCGTTATACTGTAAGAGTAAAACCCTTTATTTTATTTTTATAATCCCCTGCTACACTAATGCCCTTATGCCAGAGTTTCACTAGTGCTTGCACTAGTGTACCATCAAGGTAAAAAGTTTTTGTTCGGACTTCCTGCTTCGTGTCTGAAACGCTGGCCTCCCAGGAACGCCTCACACATGTGGAAATGGCTTAGAGTGAGGTCAGGACTGTACAGGGGATGAGCAATAACTCTTAGCCGAGTTCTTGTAATGTGCAAGTGCTGCTGGCGAATGATTGTGTACAGATGTGTCTCTTTTGCCAATTGGTCCACCTCCACCAGACATTTACTTAGCATCTTAGCAGAGTTATCATAATATTACAATCGCAATGCAGGAGTTTTTGTAGTTAATAAGCTGTTCTTGATGCAAGACCTTTTTTTAGCCAACAGTTTAGGAAACAGAAGGGCCGAAACTTTCTTAGAGCTCTTTGCTAAGTGCATCCTTATTTAGCGGGTACTGATTATTGTATTACCCGCGTTTAATTTTTATTAAAGCCAAGGATCACCTGAATGATAACAACCTATCCTTTTTTTTCTTTGTTTTATACAATTTGTGTGTTATTTGGGGGGCGTTTTTTGGTCCTTTTTTTCTAGAGTCCTGTGAGGTGAATTTTGCATTCTTTGGTAGTTAAGTAGATAATGTTTTAGGTGTCCTTGGAATAATTTTTTTTTGTCCATACATGAGCAAAATAAAAAGTATGTGATGTAAATAAATCAACACTTCCTTAAATTTTACTATGCCAACATAGACTACAAATTGTAAATTTCTTTTTTTTTAATTCTATATACAGGATAAAGTGGTATAGAAGATAAGTAAGTGGGTGATGATTATTTGCATCTACAAACACAGGACACCATGCTGCCTGCAAATTAGTGAACTATTTAGAACACCTGTAATATTATAGAGAAACTGCAACGTTTTACATGGACAAATAAAAAAATAATTTAAATAAATTAATATGAGACACTGTGGTGATGCATAAATCGCCATGTAATATGTAACTTAATAAATATTTCCCCCACCTCTACAAACAATCTCTGTGAATGCAATTTCTAACTATAGTCGATACTATAATTTTAGTTCTAGCTTTTTAAAATGGTCAGTGGTCTTAGGTCTGACTTTAAGCACATATTCTTGGTTTGGTCTTTTATTAAATAAGGTTTTTAATAATAAAGGACAATTAAAAAGTAGAATATACACAACAAACAATCTTCAGAAAGAGGTCATGTTAATAACAATGATTAAAGTCTTCACTGTAATTTTCATCATTACAGTTTAAAACATGTTACCACAGTATGTAGATGGATCTCTCTCTCTCTCTTTCTCTTTCTCTTTCACACACAAAACTTTCTCAAACATTCTTAACTTCCTTGCCATTCTACTTGAATTGGCTTTGGTTAGATGCCTGAACACCCCCCCCACACACACACACATTTTTATACCTTCATTCATCCATTCTCTGGACTTGAAGAGCACCTCAGTAGAGCACCTTCACACACCTGCATTATAAATAAGGAGGACATTTTACTGCGCCTCTCTCTCTCTTTATCTATTTCAATTTCTTGCTCACTCACTTGCTCTCTTTTATATACACGCATTCGATGAGAATCTATTATTGACCCAGTAATTACTGTATCCAATAAACACTATGCTGATGTGTGTAACCTTGTCCTTATCTTCAAAATGATAAACATCTTGTCTCATTTAGTATTAGGGCATTTTACACTGTCCTCTCATGCTATCATGATGAGGACATTTTGGTGGTTTCTGGTCTAACAAATTGTTATATGTGCACAAACACTATCATCGTACACCTTGCGTTTGTTTATTCAGTGGACTTCTGAGCGTGCGTTTACACACCTGCATTTTAAATAAGATGAACGCTCTACCCCCTCCCTTACCTCTCTCCTGCATCAGAGTAACATTCCAGAACAGGACCAGCACACTTCTTTCATGCAGAGCGTTTTACCTCAACCAGGATATGTGAAGAGTATGTGATTTGCATTTTTGCACTGATATGTGTGTATAAATATGCGTAACGTGTGTACTTAACATCCCGTATTATAAATAATACAACGTATGTTCAAGTCAAACCAGGACAAGTATTGAAATTTCTGGTGAATGAAAGCGTAAAAGCAAATGACATTTGCAGAAGACTTTAAGCACGGTACGGTGATGAGCATCTTACCCCCAATAAAATATCTGAAAAGTGCAAATGTTTTAAAGAAGGTCGTAAGTCCGAGAATGTCGATCCTGGCTGAGGAGACAACTGCAGTCGTTTCCGTGGGGATTTAGCGAGTGCAACACCTCGTCCTTGAAAGTCGACAGTTAACTTCTCACCAACTTGCGGAAGAAACACTTCTGTCTGTGAGAACTGTACACACAATCAATACTGAGAAAACTTTCTACCTTGATGGTATCCAAGCCCTAGTGAAACACTGGGATAAGTGCAGTAGTGTAACTGAGGATTATATAGAGAAATAAAAGGATTTTTTACTTTCATAACTGTGTTTTGGTTATTCTGCATAATCAAAAGTTCCGGTTTGACACCTTTTGTCTTTCCATGTACTGCATTGCACTTTTGCACATTTGTCACGCTTAAATGATTAGGATCATTAAACAAATTTCAGTAATACACAAAAATAACCCGCATAAATACAAAATGCAGTTTTTAAATGATGATTTTAATTATTAAGGAGAAAAAGCTGTTCAAACCTACCTGGCCTTGTGTGAAACAGTATTTGCCCGATTGCTAAATTATGAATGAACTGTGATTTTTACAGTAGCTACAATTCCAATATCTTGTTGTTACAATTACACCTAAAAGTGATTCAGATATACTGTATTAAGCACCAAGTGGACATTTTGTCCTTGACGTTGATGTGTTAGAAGCTGAAAAAATGGGCAAGCTTTAGGACTTTGACAAGGGCCTACTTGGTCAGAGCAACTCCAAAACTGCAGCTTTTGTTGGATGTTCCTGGTCTGCAGTGGACAAGACCTACAAAAAAAACCTCTAGGAAAAGAAAACCAGTGAACCGTCAACAGGGTCACGGGCAACCA
Source organism: Clarias gariepinus (assembly GCF_024256425.1). Lineage (NCBI taxonomy): Eukaryota > Metazoa > Chordata > Actinopteri > Siluriformes > Clariidae > Clarias > Clarias gariepinus. The sequence continues at coordinate 8,172,086 of NC_071112.1, read as the reverse complement.
AGGCTCACTGATGTGCATGGGGAGTGAAGGCTGGCCTGCACAGTTTGATTCAATAGAAGAGCTACTGTAGCTTAAGCTGCTAAAAAGGTTAATACTGGTTGCCGTAGAAAGGATTCCCTGGCAAAAGGGGAACCTACTCAATGTTAGGCGGGTGGTCATTATGTTATGGCTAATCAGAATATATTCATTATATTCAGTTTAAATATGTAAGTATTCCTGCAGACTAAAAAACGATGTTTCCTCAACTATACAGAAAGTATACAAATTATGTTTAGCAGCTGCATAATAGCTGATGCTGCGCTTTTCCACTTGCACACGTCCACTACATCCCCCTGATCATCCTTCTTTCACTGTGAATGTTGTGTTAGAATGGTCAATACACTGCCAGTATGCTTTCTATACAGGATTATGTAAGCTATTTAGACTTTCTTCCTCACATTGTTTGCAGAAAGCAGTTCAAGCTAGGTCATGTTGTGATTCTCCCTCTCTTCCTTCCATGTGCATGCACTATACAGAATCTCACACACCTCTAACAGACTACTGCATCTATTTGTTTCTCACTCCCTCTCTCTTTCTCGCTCTGTCTCTCTCTGGGGTTCAATACAAATCTGTCCATCATCGTCATCCAGGCACTCAAGCGGTTCAGCGCAAGCAAGTCCAACCAGCGCCGCTCTGAACCCCTGCAGAGGAAATCGGTCTTGGTTTTATTTAAAATACCATACTTATCCACTTTTCAATTTTCAACACTGGATCGGGAATTAACTGGATTTTACACTACAGAGGGATTTTATACCATGAATGCACAATAATCTTGCACAGGACACAATCTGTATTAACGCACACTATCGTCGCAGCATTCAGATTTTGCAACCAAGTCTTGCAAATGTATCAGTATCACATTAGTATCAGAAATCGAATAATATGTCAAGCTCATCAACTGATTCATAATTCAGTGCACAATTAATTGAAACAATTCCTGAACCAAACCTACATGCACAATACAGGATATGTCTCCGTGAATTACTCTGGTAAAACCTAATGATGCTGAAATGAGAGTTAATTAAACTTTGGCACAAACTTCTGGAAAATCACAAAGTCCCTAATTTTACTATTTAAAAAAATGTCATCTATACCATGTTTAGTGAGCTAAAAAAAACTTGTCTACACTAAAACCACAAGTTTCCTGTTCTATTAACAATTCAAAAAGCAGCACATTGTTTTACATATATATACTGCTTTTTTCCTAAATGTCATCCTCATGCATCCAAACTAATGCATAAACACATGCATAAACTGCTGCAGCGTGCCCTCGCGTGCGTGCGTGTTTGTCTGATAAATGCAAGCTGCACACCAACCTTTTTCAACGCTGACATTATAGGCGATCCAGGATACTTCCCCGTGTCTTCCCCCCTTTTTAATCACATGCTGAAGAGGTGGGGAAGTTTGCACAGCGTGCGTGCACGCGCGCGCGTCCCCGTGCACGGCCTCGTTTGATCCTGAGGTGCGCGCGCACTGGTCCTGATGCTGAGCGACCTCCGCTGTCAAGACTCCCCCTCCCTCCGTTTCTGCAACCCCGCCTTCCTATTTAGGATTCGCACAAGCTGGAAACTGTAATGAGATTCTATAAAATAACATTTATTACTGTACGTATATGCATATGAGTAAATGTAAAATAAAATAAAAAAAAACACCTTAAAAATCTTTATATTTACTCCTAAAGTTTTTATATAGTAACTGACTGACACTCAATTGTCCAATCAGAACTTTCTTACCGGAGCGTGGTATCCAATCACATTTCAGGAAGCAGGATTTTTTTTTTATCTAGTAGGCGGAACAAAAAATGGTAGTGACGTCAGCATATGACACAAATCGGCGCCATCTTGGTAAGGTCGCCGAAACTTAGCACTGCGTGTCCAATAATAGTAATACTGGTACGGATTGTTTTTGTTTTCATTTAAACAAAATGATTTGTATTCTTCTTTCATTAATGATATCGGAACGCCGATATTTAATGCAAATCACGAGTGTTAAACCTCCGGCTAGCTAAGTCTTCCTAAGGTTAGGCAGATAACTTAGCTAGCAACACTGTTTGTTTGCATGTTATGCAGCTTTAGTCAAGAAATTAAATGTCAGCCTGTTTACACAGAAAAGAAGAAGCAACCCATCTACATGTCGCTCAGGAAAGAAGGTAAGAAGCGCTAGCTAGCATTGCTTATTCGTTAACTGGGAAGAATTTTGACGGTGGGTGCAAGTGTAGCACGAGCAGTGCCAGCTCGTGCACAGGCATAACTTGGTATGTATGCGTGCATCACTTTGTAATGTTTAGTTAGCATTAGCACATATTTCCCCTACATGGTTTTAATACAATTTCTCACTTAATAAATAGATCCCATTACCACTAATGCAGCAGCTATTTCACAGCAGTGTCTGATAACAGATAAATTATGGAAACATGTTGTAAACTTTCATTATGTTTGTCAGAATTATTGCTTTATAAAACTTTGTCATTTTAATAAGTCACGCCTCCTGTGTATAACCTAAGGTAAACACACCAGCTGTTTTCAAAACATTTTAGCAAATTTTTTTAGTAAAATGAATTTTCATGAATCTCCTCAATAAGAACTTATTTCATTATACAATTTTCAGTTAAGACCCATCTAACAATTTTACCTGAAACTAGTAATAATCTTTGGAAAGATGTCTCCAAACATACTGGATGAGCCTCAAGCTATCAAGGTGGATGCTCCCAAAATGTTGGAGTATAGAGTGTTTTAATGTTTGGATGAAACCAATTCTCGAATCAAAACACAGCTATGCATGATCACATGTTGAGAAATTTTATGAATTTTCATGATCTGCTTTGTCTGAAAAATTACAAATGGTCGAAACACATAAAAATGTTTTTTCTATCTAAAACGTTATCTCCTCTCTGTCAGTATTTCAGGCGAAAGTCCTGCAGAGACTCTACCCCACTACTGTAAAGGTAGAAAAAGCTCTTGGCACTCCTGTCCATTCTCCCCAAGGAGCGAAACTTTTTACAGATGTTCAGCTGAAGCCAAGTAAAGTGACTGGTAAGGCTATGGATTATACTCTTATCTTTTAAATTAATTCATATATAAATAGTTAATGGACTATTTCACAATAATTCTATAGTATGTATGAAAGTTTTTTTTTGTTTTTGTTTAATTGAGTATAAATATTTTGTAAACATTTGCTCTCTCTGTCTTTCTTTCTCCACAGGCCATGCAGAAGTGCCTGCAGTATCCAGCAAGAAGGTGTACACAGTTCTCCCTCCTCCTGAAGACTATGTTTCTGCCAGTGGAGATAGATGGGGGTCATCCACCATTGCACAACCTGTTAATAATGCAGATGAGATGCCTGGTAAGAAACCGTTTAGTGTGTGAGTGTAATGCAAGCCACCTACATACATCTGAACCTGCGTTCCATTAATTCCCTGCAAGCGGTATAGCAGAGGAGCCTTCTCCCAGATTACACTCTTAACTTTAAATGCATTACACATTGAGGCGATTGTTCATTGGGACTGACAGTAACTGAGGCCATGCCTCTTTGATTAGGACTGCTAGGCACAGAGGCCACACCTACCTTTTTGTTAACAACAACAGAGCTCAGACCTCCATTTTCTTTAAGACTGACAGATATAGGTGTAGTTCTTTCTCTACTAAGACTGACAAGAATAAAGACCAGTTTAAGACTGTTTACTGCAACATCTCTTTGTTCCAACAAAAGGCACACCTCCTTCAGTAACACTGTTTGAGATAAAGGACACACATCCTTTATTAAGATTGATGGACACAAATGCCATGCCACCTTTATTAAGACAGATTGACACAAAAGTCATTCCTCTTTCGTTAAGATTGATTGACACAAATACCACAGTTCCTTCATTAAGGCTGACTGACCCATGCCACAACTCTGAGGCAGAGTTGACAAAGGCCACACTGCTTCCTTGAAGCTGACAAAGGCCACTTCCCTTAATTAAGACTAAGGCCACACACTAGGGCTGGGCAATAAAACGATAACGATATGTATCGCGATAGACACGTGATCGATATCAATAAAAAAATGTGTTCGATAAAACGTTCGATAATTTTTATTCTTTGTCGGAAGAAAACAGAGGTCGTGAATCTAGTTTGGTTGCTGTTATGCGCACTCCCTCCGCGACATTAGGACCCTGAAGTAGTACGGTCGCGATTCAGGAAGTATAAAAGGAGACAAGATGGCGCCTCACATCGCTCAGTCATTCAGTCTGCCCATGCTGTTTCCGAAGCTTCGCCGGATCTTATGTGATTTTGGGTCCAATTCCTGATTGTGTGTGTTGCTAGAACGTGGTGTTAGCCTCTCCGCTTTATTTTGTCGTTTTTCGCGGCAGCGCAATAGCCCGTTAATTCATGCACATGCATTGATGGGAAAGACAAACGAGTCGATGCATGTCCATTCTTTTATTTTCTGCGTTGTCAGGTGATATTACAAACTTCGGGGTGGATTCCATACTTAAATCAAACCAAAAACTACTAAAAGAAAACAGGTTCAGGCTCTATATTCCAGCACATGTTACATTTCCGCGTTCACGCACATTGGACTGCATTACCCACAAAGCATTGCCTGCACTGGACTACACTCCCGTAAACAGCTGCCGTAAAATCAATCTCTCTCTTGCAACAGCGGGTATAATTGTGTAAACTCTTGCTTTCGGCGTGAGGGAGTTCTTACAATGACTCACGTGGTTATCCTGCCTGTTCGCATTATTTCCGCGTTTGGATTTACCGTCCACGCTACAAGGGCTAACTGCTAGTCTTTTGGTCTGCTTCCGGTTGCCCGTGACAGTTGCATTAACAAAGGCACTCACTCTCTGGTAACCTAGCAATGTAGGGAGTGATACACTAACGTCAATCATGTAACAGTATCACGTTGGGTTGCGCCATGTCGTTGTCTCATGCTGGTCTGCTGGATTCCTCTTCAAAAGCAGAAAATGCACTTATTTTATTACACTTTATTAAGCATTTCTTACATTTTCTTTCATTTTGCACCTTAAATGTTAAGAGATAATTGTTAAGTGTTCATTGTGACTTTAGAATTATGTTTACATTTTAACTATTTGAGTTTTCCATGGTTATTGATATTTCTGTCTTAATAACTGAGGGGACTATGATCAGAGGAAGGTTAAGTTGAAAATAAAAATGTTTAAATGTAATATATCTTTAATAATCTGTAAAATATCTCCTGGTCCTTATTTTAATGGGTCATAAAAATATCAATAATTATCGATATCGACCGATATGAAACACTGATATCGTGATACAGTTTTCAGCCATATCGCCCAGCCCTACCACACACCCTTCATTAAGGATGAATAGCAAAGACCACACCTCCTTCATTTAGACTGGTTGACAAAGGCCACACCTTCTTTATTAAGACTGATTGACAAAGGCCACACAAACTACACTGCCTTTTTCAGACTGCCGGCCCACATCCAATTTGTTGAATAATCTGATTGTAATAAGAATGCTTTCATGTAGTTGGATTACTCAAGATGTGTTTTAGCCTAGACTCTCTACCCACTCAAATTAGACTTCAAACTGTACATTATGTCACTCGCAACCCAACATGGAAATTTAAAGCCACATGATAACATCATATGGGACATAAATATATGGTAAAACTTTTGAAAAACTGTGTTGAAGGAAATAAAAATAATTATTTTGTAGAAATAAGAAAAAGGAGGTTACAGAGTTTCAGAAGGCCACACCTCCCTCATCAACAAACAGAGCCGAAATCTCCTTTACTTAAACTGAGGTGCAGAGGTCTCACCACTTCATTAAGACTGACAGGCACCAAGACCATACACCCTTTATTTTGACAGACAGAATTAAATCAGTAAATATCCATTCCCCCAATGAATATTATTAATAAAATTGACTAATGTTTAAGCGTCACTTGAAAGTTGAAAATACTGACACATAATGAGGCACTCAGACTTTTTTAAAACTGTAAATAATTTGCTGAGATGTGTGTCTAATTGCATCTTATTCTTTCCATGGCAGTTAATAAACAAATATTCTAGTTCATTGGAGCAGGTGATTGGCCAATACGCCAGTAAACAAACACTTGTTATGAGCATCAAACAAATTGGTAGTGTTAATGTGAATACTGATGTCAGCCACAGTGCTGTTCATCAGTACTGTGCATGTCCAGTTTAATACTGTAAAATCCTATCCTTAAATGTTTAAAGTAAACCTAAATGTTAAGATGATGCACACTATCGTTGAGATCAGGCTGCATTTAGCTGCTATAAATTCTCCAAAGGAGGAGGCTTGACTGTTTTTATGGACCCTTCTGCTTGTGTATACAATACTGTAAAAGTTTTTTATAACTTTGATTTATTTTATGTTTATGTAAGGGGAAAGAGAGCTATGGGTGGTGTGAAATTAACCAAACCCAAGAGCAAACTGTAAAAGTTTCCCTGAATTAGTCTCAACAAACTGTGTAATGTGTGTTAAATCACCTTGAAAGGATTAAGATCTTTTTGATTAGCTCAGATACCACTCTGCTGCAACAGCCTCTAGGTTAGCAATCCAATTAATTACTAAATCCATTTGCTTACTGATATCTGTGCACTTCTGAGCAGAAGAGGGACACTGTTTTCATCTCAATTTTCCCAGGAATTAATCACCTAATCCATAGTGTCATATTCGACACATTTAATCGCATGATCCTATAATTAAAATGCTAGTCAAATCCAGAACCTGCGAAACACTGATCTTCCCACCATCCACTTCTAAAATGATCTATCGCTGTCCTGTGGTACCCACACCTTATGGGCATTACCAGAAATTATGTCAGCTGTAGCAACCTGAAATAGATCCGTGTTAATGCATTAATCGCAGAAATGAAAGCGACCAAGCAAGACATCCAGCATGACAGATGTGAGAGTAGATGACTGGAAATGTTAAAAAAAAAAGAGAGCAGATTAAACCATGCTGTATGGGCTTTAGTGTCAATTTTAATGATGCTAGGTTTTCTCTTGACTGGAACTAAGTGTGTCTCTCTGCATATACTACTGTACTTGTATAACAATCATACTGATATACAAATAGCATTATGCAGTAGCTTTTGATTCTGTTGCCTAACATCTATGTATTGTCTGGGTTCCCCTTGTGCTACTAGGGCAGCTCTGGCCCCCTTAGAGGCATTACTCCACAGGACCTCTGTTATGTCTGGCACCAGGATGTTAGCTTGTGGGTTCTTTGGTGGTGTGTGGTGGGGCCTCTGTGGATCAGACTTGTTTGTCTGTTGCATCCCATGGATGCCCAATCAGATTGGCTATCCCCCACAGGCATAGATGCGTCTTTAATACCCATTATTCTGTCACCAGTTTTCTGGTCAGTGTTAATGTTATGGCTGATCTGTCAAATTGATAGTTCCAAAGAGGCGCTATAGCTTATTAGCAAGTCTGACTATAAAGCGTAATGTAATGCAGGCTAAGACAACTTTGTTTCCACAATGCATAAATCAAACCGGCCACAAAATGAACCAGAGGTAGTTTGAGAATGGTTGCCTTTTTGGTCAATTTAAAGTTGTCTGAGTTCATTTATTGTGTTCACATATACAAAAAAAAAAAAAAAGGAGTCTTTGATCTGAGACTCGAAAGAACCATGCATGAAAACCAAAATAAGCTATTTACGGCCTGTTTCACAAGCATGTAAGGGAGTAATGCAAAGGGTTGGGATGCACCTCATTTTGGATATATTAATATTTAAATGTCCATATGGATAAATAAATTGGTATTTGTATTGTGTGTAGTATAATGACATAATCATAGTTAGCTTTAGGTTTACAGCTAAAATACAGGTCTTTTTTTAAATACACTGGATGAACTAATAACTTGGGAGATACACCAAGGTATTTTTATTTTTATTTATTTATTTTCATTTCAATTAATTTAACCTTGAGGGCAGGAAATTCATTGTGTTACTTGCCTACACCAAGGGAAATAACTCATATGCAGGGAAGGTTAATAGTGCCAGTGTGTTAAAAATGTTTAGTTGCTGATTCCAGAACCAAGGAAGGTCACTGAGACATTTTCCTTTCTCCAAAGAGCTATTTCCATGACACTTATCAGGATGTAAGGGCTGTTTTGCTAAAGTGTCCTTTTCTAAAAAATTGCTAACCGCAGCTTTAATGTGACATTCCTGATCCCTACTGCACCATAGAATAAGAAATTAAATGCCGAGTTGCTCATATCGCTTTGAGATGCGAATTGCATTTGATGAGGATGGATTAGACTGAACCTGGAGCACAGTAGCATCACACACACACACACACACAAGCACCCCCATTATCCGTATCATTAAGTACTCCTTTCTCATCTGCAGCATCGGAGCCCTCCCGCTCATTACAATGAGGTTTACGTTGAAAGGCTGTGTGATCAGTGGCTCAGATCTCGACTTGAAGGACATTTCAATCACACAGGCTACAGGGAGTGTTTCAGCTATACATCACCCCGAGACACAGAACCCCACGAAAGGGAAAGCACTTTAAATTGTGTGTGTGTGATGGATAAATACCTATATTTACTTAATTGATTGAGTAAAGGAGATTGGATTGGTCTAGCAGCCAGCCACAGCACAGTGCAGGAGTAAAGAACAGCAGACAAGAAAAAATGAAAGGATGTGATGAGCTAAAATGAGGGACATGAAAGAGGTAATATTGTTCTGTTACACTGTAATACTGTTCCAGAATAGTAAATGTAACTATAAAAGAAAGAAATTGATAAAGGGTGTCTTATACACTTATAACTTAACTTATACCTAAGGTATTAAATAAAGCTGTAATTAAATTGTTGTCATGTAAGAAGGAAAAAACTAGCTGTTTTAGAAAAAATAATTAACTTCCACAGGAACTCTGCTTTATCACACCACCCTGGTGTTGATTGTTACCCTTTAACAGCATGTTTCTGAAGGGATTTATTCATTATAATTATTCATATTAGAACAAAGCTTGCTAATTGACCCTACGCACTTTCCCTTGATGTGACAAGATGTTAATTTTTTACTAAACTGCTACTTTAATGAACCCAACATCAACCACTAAACTAGACTATATTATGTTTTCTGTAAAAAGCTTTTACTATACTCAAGAGGAAAAAAACAGTCCATTTAATGAAAGCTTAACACCGTGCATTAAAAGCCTTCTATTTTAACACTTCTTGTGAGCATCCGGAGTGTTTGAAAGCATAGAGCTGTTTACACCTGCATTAACGTGTGATCTGTATCAGGACGTCAATATCAGGATAGCTAACAACATAGTCCTATCCTCTCCTTCATTCCCAGAGGGCTTGTTTGGAAAGATATGCATTTAAGAACGCTAAATGTGGATCCAAACAACCATGTAATAAAAGAAAACTAAACAAAAAATTCTAAATCCTTGCTCCCTGTGGCCTGATTATTAATCACAAATCATCTTTAAATCATGCACACTTGAAAGAGCACCATGTGAGTGTATCAGATCCTAATTGCAATCATTTCTTGATATCCAAATTAGCTTGATTTATGTGGTACAAGACAGCTGCCGTGCTTAGCCTGTGGTTGTTTTGAGTGCAATACCAAGGTAAGTCGTTGACGCAGTGCAGCACAATGTGAAAATGTTCAAGCAAACAAGCGCTGTGTCTTAAATAACACACTTGTATACTATTCTAGATGGTTTAAATTGAAGTTAGATATTCTAGACCACTAAACATTTTTTCTATCAGGGTTGGAATTCTTAAAATCTTATCATGTAGCTCAAAGGCACAAGCTTCTGATCAGTAACCAGTAAGCCTTAATCATTAAGCCATTGCTGCACCAGTCCGCTATTTTTTTTTTTTTTTTTTAAATAAGAGCTAGAATTTTTGATTGGGGACACAGCTCAGGACAACCATCTGACACCAAGGGAAAGTTGAGAGTGTCTTGCACTAAACCACACTGTAAGCCAACCTTATGAGAGTACAACAAGCTCTGAAGATTCACTTTGTCTAAAAAATAAAAAAAAAAGGGCTTGCCTGTGTTAAGAAGATAATAATAAACTATCTTTGCAGAAATTGCAATAGGAATGACAATAAGATTGATAGATGTTATTCCTTTTTATTCCACAAGGTTTTTTGCATGGTTCCTTTTTTATTTCTCCCTTTATTTTGATGATGTAGTATGCCAGCGATATTCATTTGTACTCAACTATCACGCGTTGCTTTGTTCAGCTGACCTTTTAGGATCCGAAGACAGCAACACCACTGAGGATGACCATGCAAGCAAAAGGAGGAAGCGAAGAAGGAAGAGAAAGGCAGCTACGTTCTCTAAAGGGAATCCACCTACTGCCGATGCTGCTGACAATGATGATGAAGATGATTACAAAGGCCAAGATGCTGAGGAGAGGAATAAAGGGAACGCAGAGGCCTCAGAGTGCCTCAGCAAAAATAAGAGGAGGAAGATGAAGAAGAAGAGGCACAAAGAGAAGCTGCTTGCACTTGGCATCATGCCTAGATCAATGGCCCTCGAGTTCACTTACAAACAAGGAGAGAAAGAAGAAGAGGAGGAGGAGGGAGATGAAAACAAGGTAGAAGAGGTTCTGGACTTCCTTCGATCGACACGAGATCTCTACGTGTCAGATCGTAAGTTTATTATGAGTATAAAAGTATGTTGGAACCAAGCTAATAGTGATTATTACATACACACACACACAAACAAACACGAACCACACAGTGTTTTTAATACCCTAAAGAACAAGCCAAAGGTAACAGACATTAGGAAAAACTTCTGGAGATTAAATGCGAGGAACAAATATTGGACTTTGTTTATTAATTAATTTTAGTAAAAAATGAAAAAAAAAAGTGTACAGTGATCACCTGTAAAGTGCAAAAAAAGCTTGGGAGCATGAAATGAACAATTAGGGTCTAAAAGGCAAAAGTGGAAGTTATTTTCACCTACTTCTAAATAATTAAAAATAGAACTGTTTTAGAAGAGTCAGAATACTGGTCTACATCAAGCCAAAAAAAAAAAAAAAACAGTAAAATTGTTTTATGAACCATCTAATAATGTACATCATTAAAAACTGGAAGGATAGTGCTGAACCATTAACTTCAAGAAAAAAATAGTAATCATAAACATCAAAGATCATTTAAACGTGGTGTAAATTGCACTGTAAAAACTGACAATAGAAATCAGAGCCATGTTTAAAAGTGAAAGTAAGAGCTTTCCCATACACACACAATGTGATTAGAACTCGAGGTTTGTGATTAAAAGGCTGTGCACCCATCATAGATGGTAAACATTGTACAAGCGTCTTGAGGCAGTGTTATGATCTTGGGTTGCTTCAGTCGGTCAAGTCTAGGCTTAGCAATGTTATGTGCCAATAAACTGAAGTCAGCTGACAACCTTAATGTATTTAATACAGGTTTGAAGATGACTGTTTTTCTTTATTTCCTTCCTTCCTCCCAGGCTCCTGCAGTACAAGTGATCCCTCTATCTTTCTCAGTGCGACAGACTCACTGTTTTCTTATCTGTCAGACGGTACCTCACCCCGTCCTGTTTTGTCCATCCTGCGTCGGCTCAGAGCGCTCCTGCGCCAGAGGGAGGTGGAGAAGTTGCACACCGTGCTGCAGGAGTTCAAATACACTTCCACATTGCCTAAGGGTGAGTGAAAAGAGGAAGTCTAGGGACAACGTTTTGACGTCAAAAAGAGTCTTTGACATCAAAAAGATTTTTTCCAGCATCGAGTTGTGCTCTGTATGTAAATGAATTTATGTGATGGACAAAAACAAAGATATACCGTACACTACTGGTGTTTGTGATTCTAAAACTATGTTTTAAAATGAACTCCAAGAGTACCTGAAGCCTCCATTAAGAAATGAGCAAGTACACAAGTCGAGTTACGCGAGTGCGCATATTGAGTGATGTGTTGAGGGATTTGCTCACTGCAGAATCGCAGAGCGAGACATCATGCTGTCAGAAATGTTGTCACGGGCCATCATTCTGTCAGAAATAAAACTCTGTCCTTACACCAGCCTCAGAACACAAGCACTGAGCTTTAGCTATACAGATTAATCGTCTCATTTTTTCACCCTTTCCATCAAAACGTGAGATGGATAGAAACATCACGCTGAGGCAATATCATGCAAACACATTTTGTTATTCTTTCACAAAGTTCTCCAGATATCTCCTGTGTTGTGAAACATTTAGGTTATACTTAGCTGCTTTTAATGCTTTTTAAAGTGTTGTCATTCATGTTAGTCCATGGATGGTCCCCAAAATTCTATCTTACTTTGTTGTAACAAACTAACACAGGTCTCAGGACTTTCTCAAAGTGTGTGTTAATGCTTCAACTAAAATACTCTTCAGTATTACAGTATCAATAGAAATACTCTTCAAATGCACTTTAAAACTTAAAACTTTTTTCAGTGATTATGTAAATGAGCTACTGTTGAGCCACGTCCCTTCAGAGAACAGCAGAGCTGAGCAACAGGCTTGAGGAAGGGTCTCTTCTTACAGTATATGACATCACATTAGGGGAAAATCTCATTGGCTTGTTTAAGCCCTGGCCAATACACACACACTGTTGGTCCATGAATGTCTAAAATGACTACAAGAAGATTTCGCACAATAGGTCTTCTTTAAATATAGCTAGAAATGGGTAGAAAAAGTACACATCAACCTCTATTAAAATTACAATTGCATTCATTGACACATTGCTGCTGTATGAGAACAAAAACACCTTGTAACTGCACTTTCACACCATATTTTGATTCATCCCATTCTGCCATGTGATAAAGTCCAATGGCTGCGTGACACCATGTGACCTTCATCTAGGCAATAACTGAGCCTCATTTTAAAATCCTTAAAAAAATTTAAACATCACAAACCTCTGTAATTTGTCCTTCAGTTGTTGTTGTTTTTTTAATCATTTAAACCCAGCATCATTTACTTTCCTAATTAAACTCTATTTATTTACATCTTATCATATTTCTAAAACTTTTTAAACAAGTTAAATTCTGTGTCATTATGACTTTTGAAGACTCCTTCAAAGAAAGATTGGATCCACATTGTGAGGGAGAAACTGAATACAAGTTACGACCTTTTGTGAAAATCGCATGAATGAAGATCGGTGCGTGTTCCGTGCAATTGAACGTGTCATTTGGTGCATTATCCCATACATTATCATGTCATTACTGTCAGGAAATGCACACCGCACCATTTGCGAGTCCATCATCCATGATTAAAGAGGATCATTCAGAATAATCGCCTCAATTTTTTTTGTTTTTTGTTGTTTTTTTCCTGAGCGTGGCTGATGGAGGATCTTGATGTCATGGTGAAGCAGACGGGAGTTTAAGGGGCTCTCAGCCGAAACAGATGTCACTCCTCCCGGAGTATATTAGGGCATTTTGTCAGTCTCCCCTCACTCTGCACTGATAAAGATGCTCATTTCCATTGACATTGCTGAGAGTCATTTGCATAAATGCGCAATACATAAATTTGAAGTAACCTAAAGGTTTTTCGGGCATATTTCAAATGTTCAGGTGGAGGAGGTGAGGAAGTTTGCACAGTGCTAAACTGGTAATGTAATTCAGCACACAAAACAGAATCCTAATCTAATCCATTCTTAAATTGACTGTTAGTTACTTTTTTCTAGCCACATGAAAGGAATATAATGGGCAAAAATGAAAAGTACGTAATTTCCTCCTTATTGTTGTTTTATGTTTTTTTCAAAGACTTTTTTGAGATCCAGGTGTAGGTGGTTTATTATGGACCACAGAAATTGCAGAGAAGTTGAGAAACACATCTTTAAACTCTACAAATGTAAAACTAAAATGTTTTGTTTTGTTTTTTTCCAGTAAAAAACTGATTGGTTAATAGCTGTAATCAGTCTGTAGATTCAATTAGATTTTTTAGCATTGTGATTTTTGATTCAGTGGCACTAATTAAGTTTTTAAGGAAATATTAAAAATGACGTAAAGTGTCTTCCACTGTGTAGACACTAGTGTTGGGTGTAACGCGTTACAAAGTATTTGGATTACTTTTTTGATGTAACGAGTAATCTAACGCGTTAGGTCCGCCATTTAAATACTCAGTTATTTGGTTATATGTTTAAAAGTGTAATCCGTTATTCAGACAATTTATGTAGCCTAATCCTTGAGCCACACAGCAGTGATTCCGTTAGTGTGTGTGTGTTGTCCTACAAACCCTGATAGCCTGCCCCCCTCTGTTATTCCTGCTGTTAGTAGTTAACAGATTATGGGCCAAACTTCGCTGAATGATGATGGTAGAATAATTATAAAAGCCTTGACTAAAACAACATGCATGAGGAATCACAAAGCAGTTTTCATTTTCCGCAATGAAAAAGTACTCTAACTAGTTACTTTTACTGATTACTTTTTAATGACAGTAATTTTGTAATGTAATTAGTTACTTTAAAAAGTAACGTCCCCCAACACTGGTAGACACCTTATGTCATGTCGTGGCCCATCAAAAGCAATAATCTTTCCTACTGCCAATCTTCTGCTCCATCCTCCAGTCCAGTAGGTGGCACTATTGTAGTCATTACTCAAACTTAAAATAAAAAAATAAAAAAAATTATTAATTGCAAAACAAGAGTATATGAAGTACGTTCATTCATGTTACCAACCTGAAGTGACTCGAATCTGTTTATTTTACCTTATTTATAACGCAGATCTGATCTGTCTGAACACACAAATCTGATGTTTTTCAGATTGGATCTGAGTCATTTTCATAGCATAGGGGATTTCATAGCAGTTCTATCAATAGCTTTATAAACAGCTAAAGTAAGGCATCTGGGTTTCTTCCTTTTTCTGGACCTCTACAAATACTGCTGACTAACTGGTCGCCGTCCTCCAGAGCATGTTTTTGCTAAAATAGCAGCCATTATTTGAAATGAGTGACTGCTTACACAAATATGACGAGTTTTACCCCAGATGGTGTGAGCAAAGACAGTTAAACACACTCTTCTTTAACATTCCCCACAAGTAACCATCAGGTGGTGTAAGATTGGGGGAATGGGAGGGGTATGGGGAGGATTTGTTCTCCCACCTTTTTTAAACTCGGTCCCCATTCATGAGCACTTCTGTATGAACAGAAATAATACTCAACTGTTAATTTTTTTTTTTTCTCCATCGACCCATTTCCAAGTACAACACATCCTTTTCACTACTGGGAACACGTGTGTCTGGAGCTTTGCCCCGTTGGCCTATGCACATGCATGTTCGGAATGCGTGAATTTCAGTACTGTATATTTTAAATCTTATTATACAGTAGGCTGATTCCCAATGACTCAGTATTGGGGGAGAAAAAAGTAGTAGAAATCATTAGTTCTCATTCCAAATGAGTGACTTCACTCGTCACATGTGGAGGGTGGGTAGAATTACAGTGGGAGGAGAACATATGAGTTTAGCTGAGGAAACTCGTCTTGTACAGAATGAAGATCTCTGATTTAGTGCTAAAAGTCTATCATTATGCTTTACAAGGCACAACGGGTTTCAGCACTCGTACTCGTTTGATGATTATGGCTAGCATCCTGCTTGTTCTGTGCAGTGATTGCATGGCAATTCAGGTCCTTCAGATGTTCTTTATAGCTCACTAATGCTTCTCAGCTCTGTAAGAATCAATGGACTACAGCATCTGTGCCCGAAGCTTATTTTTGGCCCTTGGAGGGAAGACCAGTCAGGAGCGAATGCAGCCGTTAAGTGCTTGCTTTATTATGGCTGTAGGTTTCAGGATCCTTCCATTTGTTTGAAAGTTGCTATAAATGACCTGAGGTGCAACTAATGGCTGCAAGTAATAGTAAATTTGCAAAGCATTCTAACCTAAATGTAGTTAATCAGGCGACACATGTTTGGCGTCCAGAACTTGATTTTAATGTTGGCTAATAGTGTAAGGAAACATTGTGTAAATGGCTAGCAGTTATGCCTCAGGCCTGCTTTTGTGAATTCTGGCACTGGATGAAAAAACACACACAACACTGTTGAGTTTTAAAAAATGTCTTGAAAAAGTTTTGAAGCCAAATTTCTTGTTTTCAGCATTTTGTAACCTGGAAAATGGCGACTTTACCATTCTCTAGGACTTGCATTACCCTTTTCTTTCCTTCACATAAAGAGGTGACTAAAGTAATTGTGCTTATTTCTGTTTGTCCTTTCAGAGGAGACTGAAGTTATCTGCACTCTCTTTCACTACTGGATATCTGAAGTTCTGCCCATGCAAACTGAAAAGAAGACGTGACCATGACATACTCACATACTTGCATGCTCTGCAGTTCATTTGCTACTCCTAAACCAGCTGTTATTTTTAATATTAAGTGGAATGGAAGGAGGAAGCCATTTTATGTGAGGCAGATTTATGCATGAATGTGGTAATGCAATTACTGCCATTACAATTTAGATATTTTGTGGTTTTAAAATGCATTTAGGGGTGTTTTGTACATGCTAGTGTAGTGGTTCTGAATGTCAGACTAGTAAAGTATTTACATTTTTTTTTTCAATTTATTGAAAACTTCGAAAATAGAGGATAACTTGAGGTTCTGGGTTAAAAGCCTAAGAGTGGCAGCTTGGTGTTGCTAGGATAGTAGGTATTTGCTACTACTTCCTGAAGCTTGACCAGAGGGATGGTGTTTTTTGTTTGTTTGTATTTTTATTTAAAGTACAAGCTAATATATTTATTATTTAACATATTCGACTTATCACATTCAAAACCTTAATAACTCAAAAGCAATCAGGCCGAGATATACTTTCAATGTATTCTAGCTGCTATTTTCAGGAGTTTAAGAAAAAGTACTACAACTGCAGTAAATATTAAAAATAATAAAAGGTTATGTTAGGAGATGATTTCCTAAAAGATAAATATGAAACAGGTTGTTTCCTGCTAGCTAAGTTTACCACAGGAGGTTATTCTCTTTTCTAGAAGTTTATTTCTTGCTAGTTAAACCTGCCGCAGAATTTTACTTCCTGCTACAATGTAATTTTTTTTGCTAGCTAAAGTTGCCACAGGAAGTTACTTCTTGCTACTGTAGGTAAAGTTGCACAGGGTGTTGGAGCATGCTAGCTAAACTTGCCCCAGGATTATCAACTAAAGGCAAAACAAGTTTCTGTTACAGGTATTGCTCATAACAAATGAGGAAATGTTAAATATATCCAATGCTTACATTTATTTTCTTTTTTCCCAAATCAGAAATGATTTTAAATACATTAAATAAATACACAAACAATATAATATTCCTGTAAACATTTACATAATAATTTCAGGCTCAGGTTCTAGTTTAAACTGTTAGAACAATATCCTTTTAGGACTTAATTGGTGAACAGGATCTTGTCCACTATGCTCTTGGGCTTTCATGTAATGTAATCAAATTAGTGCAGGACATTTACTTGACTAGGTTTTTATTTTTCGACGCTTTGATATAATATTTGGATAGATTGTACCGCTACTTGTACTAACCCCGGTCTCCTGCCCAGTGAGATAAGAACCTTTGGAGGGATGTAAGGGCCAAGACAGCTGAAATAACTTAAGCCTCGGATAAAGTACTGTATTAATCCCAAAGAGTAATTATCTGTGTGAAAAAGTCAGTTCTATGAGGTTCAACTTGAACTGTCAAGAAGTTCCTTAATGAGCAACAGCAGGTGACTGCACATGTAATAGCTGCCTTATAAACAGAAATGCTATAAGTGTCTTCATTTTAAATTGTGTTAGTTATGGACCAAGTTAATGAAACTTAAAAAAGAGTGTAATTAACAGACTTGTGAATTTTGGGAGCACATTTCAAAAGGATTCAAGACTGTCAATGATGCAACACGAGTTTTTTGACTTTATTGTTAGCAGCTTTCAGATTCACATGCCATGACCTTTCCTGATTCTGCCTTAGCTAGCAAGCTAATTCTTCTCCACAGAATGTTCCTGCCACCTATGAACAATTCTCTAATTCTCTTTTTATTCTGCAAAGCTGCTTTGCAACAGTGACCATTGTTTAAAGTCCTATGTAAATAAAATTTACTTGACATTAAAGTGAATTGAGATACATTTGACACAAGGTTATTTCTTTCTGGCCTAAGTTGTCACAAAGAGATATTTATTGCTATAACATTAAATAAAGGTTATCTTCCTGCCACAGCGGCTTGTAACTTGCTAGTCGAAGTTACTTCAGGATTAGGTTATCAAATCAAGCTTCTGTAACAGGTATTGCTTGTACAAAAATTGGAAAATATTAGATATCTATTAAGCCCTCCTTCCCCAACATCAGAATTTGGTTTTGTCAAAATGAAATTATTAACTACAGTTACATCTTCTGTCATTGCTATGTGATCACAATCAATATCAAGTATATAAATCCATTTCGCCATGTTGTTT
The DNA here is from genome assembly GCF_024256425.1 of Clarias gariepinus. Lineage (NCBI taxonomy): Eukaryota > Metazoa > Chordata > Actinopteri > Siluriformes > Clariidae > Clarias > Clarias gariepinus. The sequence continues at coordinate 8,153,691 of NC_071112.1, read as the reverse complement.
TTATTTTGAATATAATTTCTCAGTATTCCAGCTGAGCTTGGACAGCAGTAGACCTTTGATTTATAGTCAAAGTTTAGGAGTTCACTGAATATTGGTGTTTAAATACTCAATTAATGCAGCAAGCCTTATTTTCCACATCACCAAAAATAAGCTGATGTTTATCATAACCTTAGTCATCAGAAGACCTTTTAAAATTTGCACAACCTGTCATTTCACTGTTTGTACTGATTATAATCTTTACAATAATAAGCTCATAAACATAATTATCAATCAAAACTTCTGGCCCATTCATAATGAGTAGCCTCGGGCTTAGCCTCTTGGTGGCTAATTATCTTAGCAGCAAATGTCAACAGGCCTTCGCTACTCAATGTCCTCACTGCTTAGATGGTGACATTTAGTCTCTGGCGCAGGTCCGAGCACTCATTATCTCCATTCTGCTCACACAGTCCAACCAAAAATGAAGGTCATTGTAAGGACAACTCATGCAGACAAATTACAATAAATTATTCTTGATTCGGCAAAGGTTTGATGTAATGATATAAAACTCTCTATCCTGAACTACACACAGAGTTGGGAAGTTGGCTAAACCGTTATGCAAAAATCAGATTGGGGCCAACCGGTATTTTTCTGTATAAAAATTTGAAAAGGCTGTTGTGTCCACGATGGGGGTGCCATGTTTTTTATTTCTTGAATTAAAAGTAAAAGCTTTTTATGGCTGAAGGCTTGAACCATCACCAACTAAAAACAAACCATGGTATCCTTTCTTTAGCTGTAGTGCTGTAATGATGAAGTGGAATCGTTTTTCTTTTTTTTTAATTAAGTAACATTTAACTTTATACTTATTCGTTAAAAGTTAACTATATTTAACTCTAACTTATTAATTAAATATAGTGTTCACTATTAAACACTATATTACTGTATGTAACAGTTTACAACTTTTAGACTTTTTTCCTCTGTTAAGATGATGTGTTTGAGAGAAAGCTGCTTTTTTTATCTGGTTGAACTTGTGCCAATCTTGCCAACTAACCCCTTCCATTCACTCATTCAAAAGTTTTGAATAATTCTGTCTACTCCCAAAAAAGGTTCTTACAAATCCCACTAGATTTTGCATGGAACCCTTAACCGATCCCACCTCATCTGCATAAAGCATAACCAATCCTTTAAACTCCTTCATAAAGCTTAACCAATTCTACCACTCCTGCAAGAAGATTAATCAATCCCACCTACTTCCAAAAACAATTAACCTATCCCTCCAATCCTGCATGAAGCCTCACCAATTTCAACACTCCCAGATAAAGTTTAATCAATTCCAATGACTCCTGCAAAAAGATTAACTCAATCCCACCCACTCCCACACGCACTAGCAGGAAGCTTAACCAGTCCCACCCAGTCCTGCAGTAATTTTATTCAATCCCACCCACTAACAAATTTTACCCACATTTGCATAAAGGATTAATTAATCCTATCCATTCCTTTAGACAGATTAACCAGTCCCTCCCACCCCTGAAGAAAGACTAACCCATACCTTCTACTCTTGTAGCAAGTATAAAACCTGTGAATGAATGAATGTGGTTCAAAAATTTTGTAGCACCACACAAGCAATATGCTGCATGGCTACCAGGGTATGTGGCTCAGGGACAGAACAAACAAGAGTGACTCTCTCTCTCTCTCTCTCTCTCTCTCTCTCTCTCTCTCAGTAATAGGGACTTAAAGCAGCAAGTGACAATGTTCTGGAAATTTTTGTACTCTCATTAAAGCCAAGTCACACCATGTCTCTGCTTCATTAAAACCAACCCACCTTCAGTTACATGAGCATGGTGGAAAGGCAGCACCAGGTGCACAGTGTGTGGTGTGTGACTACAGTCCTATTACCAAGTTCTGTGTGGTGAGAGACGAGCACCGTTTTTATTTATTCGTGGAAAAAAGTGATGAAAGATTCTTTGAGTATACTCACATTGATAGATGAGAGGTACAGTATTTAAAATATAAACAAAAAGAGAAATATGTGTATAGCTGAATCCATACACCAAAATAAGTGACTTCAACAATGTTCAGATACTTCATGTACACTCCGTACTAAAGAAGCAGATTGGAAACCATCATCAGTGGAGCTTGATGTGCAAAGGAGCAGACTGTTCCTGGATTTCTAGGATTTGATGACAATTAACTGCCAGATGCCGTATGTATCATAAGTGTGTTATTATTCATCTCCAGGAATGTGTGAGTTTTCATTTCATATCTGCTTTACTCAGACGTACAGCTTCCAAAAATGTTTAAATGCTTAAATATTTGTGCAGTTTTAAATTACAGCCCTGGGAGAATGTAAATGAATATCATATTCTTAGTCATGACAAAATCCTCCAATTATCCAACAATCCTTAAACAAGCTTCAACCAGGCCTCCACATGCTCCAAAAATCTAAGTCCTAAATATATATATTCAATCATGCAAAATTCCAGCAGCTGTCTCTAAATCCTCAACCATCATATCAGCCAACACTCCCAAAAGACTGACCAACCCCACTATTCCTGTGGAAAGACTGACCAACTCACTACTCCTGTAGAAAGATTCACCAATCTCACTAGTTCTTTGGAAAGTTTGACCAAGCCCATTACTCCTGCTGAAAAGATTGACCAACCCTACCACTCCTTCGGAAAGACTGACCAAACAACTTTAATTACCTTCCTGCAATTCTCAGCCTGACAGATTCCTTAATATATCCAAAAATCTCCAAACAAGCCATAACTAATCCCCAATGATGCAAAATCCCCCAGCGATTCCAAAATCTGGTCACCCTTAAACATTCCTCAAAAATCATTAAAAAGCAACATTCTTCTAAACGTTTGGTCACATCTCTCTCACTGTTTCCACAGTTATGGAACTTTTTAAAAACAAAAGCCAATTAGTGCATCTACTTTGTGTTGAATGTACTGTAGGTTTAATCCTGATTGTACAAAAGCATAAAACCACTAAGATTATCATCACAGCCTCTGTAATCACCCGACCTGGCTGTGATATCAACCGTCCCAGGAGTTGCTGAGTAACGATTTTTAGCAGCTGAAGAACTTTATAAATCCGGACTAATAAGAAGGGCCTTAATGATAACCAAAGATTCTTTACGAAATTAATTCAGACGAGTGAATATTTAAACATGTTCATTAGCAGCCCTGTTCTGCAAATTTTTTCAAAAAGGATCTAACACACTTTTGCCAGTCTGGTCTACACTACAGAGTCCAACCAACGATTGACCGAGGATGATACAGCTACACTGTGTATTATTTTCTCTTTTAACTAATTGACCTTGTGGTATATTGTCATCATTTTAGTGAGCCTTAAAGGAGATTGACAGACAACAAAATGTTGTCACATAAGTCTTCTTTAGCTATTTTCACTAACCCCCTGTAATATTAAAGAAAATGGTGTAGTTTACATTTCGGGCATTTCAAGGTCATTAGAGTTGACCTGCAGCAACCTTGTTACCTAATAAGCTGGTCCGTCAGGTGTCATTAGCTCACATCAGAAAGCCTGTCTGGAGATTTCTGCATGGTCACAACAGGGTGACGTGATGCTAGGGTTGATTGTTTCCCGTCTTTCCACATCTTTGTTTTTGGTCAAATTAATAGTTGACTACTTGTGAAGATGGAAGATCTTGTCATACATTTGAAAAAATGAATCTGTAATATTTATGCGCCCTATTGTTCCCCTGTGGAGTGTGCTTTTTGGGAAGAAAAGAAATGTGTAATTTTAGATTAAATTGAAGTGCTGTGCCATTATTTTCAGTTCAATTCCTTTTTTGTGTGTAACCCTTTTATCAATGGACGTTAGCACAATGCAGCTTTTCAGAAATCCAGATTGACGATTTTTTTTTTTTTTTTTTTTTATGTAGCGATGTAGTTAGTCAAGCTTTCTGAGCCACATTTAGCTCTCCACATCTTTCGATAAGAATGTTTTAAAATTCCCTTTGCTACTGTCCCTTATCAGTCTCCTATAACCCTTACACAAGAATATTAAAACCCAGCAGCAGTACTTCAGAGCTGGGTGTATTAATATCAAGAGGTCCAGCGGCAGAGCCATGTTGAGTTTGAGCATGCAGAGACCAACCTTGAAGATGAAGAATTAATAAATCAAGAACAGAGACCTACGGCCCTGGTATATTAAAACCCTATGGAGGGGCTTCGTTATGCGGATTTTAAACCAATAAGAGATCAATGAGTGAGTGAGCAACATTAAATTTATTTAAGCTTAAATAAAAGTGTCTCAGGGTATAATTTTCTCCACGCTGTTCATTACACCAGAGTACTGTATTTGTGAATTCTCCGTTCTGATTTTCAGAAAGTTTGTTTATTTATTTTGTTTAATATGTGCTTAGACAATTATTCTGGCTGTAATTTTAATCACAGTATTGTTTAGATGTCGACTTTCTACTGTTAAACATTCTATAGTAAAAAATTGGACAGAGACTCCCACTGTTGATGTTGCTTTATAAAAATGGAGAGAAACGCTTAATCCTTCGTGTTTAAAAGGAGTCTCAAGTGTCAAAGTTAAAACTTAAATTTTCTGACATCCACCCAACAAAGAAGTTTACATTTACGATTTCTTTGACATAAAAAGCTTTTTTTTCTTACATAAAAATGAGCAGCTGGTGAAGCAAGCAGGAACTAACTTGTTCAGCCAACAATCAATAATATTAAATGTCACTGTGGAAGGATTATAAATTCAAATTTCAAATTCAAATTTTATTTGTCACATACACAGTCATACACAGTACGATATGCAGTGAAATGCTTATAAACTACATCAGGTTGCTCATAAAAAATTATAATAATTCTAATTATTCTAACAAATTTTCTGTGGTATAAAAAAAGATTAAAATAATTCAGGGAAATGCAGTTATAGGAAACTGATCAACTCAAGGGTGAAAATAGTATCTCTGCTTCCTGTCAGGCTACATTAGACCGACAACCAGTCACTTGGTTATTTATCGATAAAAGCATCCATAACAGCAGTGTTTTATTCCACACATATTTAAAACTTCTAAAATAAAGTCTCATTCATGCAGCTTATGAACAGTGGACTCATGATCTACTTTATTTCAGTAGTATCATAAATTTTAATTTAGACAAGGGGATCATCAAAAGACAGCCGAGGAAAGAGAAACAGTTGGGAACTACAGAAAAACTAAAGTGACTACTGTGCCATGAAAAAGTATTTAAGTAGTAATTATTCAGATCATCAAACAAATTTCAGTATTACACAAAAGTAATCCGGGTAAATATAAAATGCAGTTTTTAAATGATGAATTCATTTATTTAGGGTAAAAAGCTTGTCCCAGTTGTCTTGACATAACAATTTGGCGCATGTTAAGGTCATTTGGATCCTTACTCTTGCCCATTGTCCTGCTTTCGACAATTTTAAGAACTGACTGTTTACTTGCTGCTTAATACAGTATATCCAAATCACCTAAGAGGTGCTGATTGGTGTCGGGTTATGACGGTTGATTTAACAAACTGTCTTTGCGTTAACATTTTGTGTGTATGTGTAATAGATGGATGGATGGATGGATGGATGGATAGAGGTACACCACATCTCTATATGTATAATGTATAAGCAGTCAATCACATAACAGCAACTTGATGCATGTAGGCATGTAGACATTGTCAAGACAATCTACTGAGCATCAGAACGGAAAGGAAAGGTGTTTTAAGTGACTTTGAACATGGCATGGTTGTTGGTGCCAGAATGGTTGATCTGAGTATCTGTCAAACTGATCTACTGGGATTTTCACACACAACCCTCTCTAGGGTTTACAGTATAGACAACGATAGGAAAAAGAGAAAATATCCAGTGGGGATAGTTCTCTGGGTGAAAATGCCTTGCTAATGCCAGAGGTCAAAGGAGAATGGCTAGGTTGGTTCGAGTTGATAGAAAGACAACAGTAACTCAAATAACATTTTGTTATAACTGAGGTATGAGCATCTGCCAAAAAGCATCTCACAACACACAATACGTCGAACCTTGAAGCAGATGGGCTACAGCAGGAGAAGACCACACTGGGTGCTGCTCCTGTCAGCTATAAACAGGAAACTGTGGCTACAGTTTGAATAGCTCAACAAAATTGAAGAACAGAAGATTGGAAAAACGTTGCCTGTTCTGAGGAGCCAGGATTTTTGCTGCGACATTCGGATGGTAGGGCCAGAATTTGATATAAACAATATGAAATTGTGGATCCTTCCTACATTGTTTTGATGGTTCAGGCTGCTGCTGGCGGTGTAATGGTGGGGGGAGAACTTTAGGGTTTTTAGTATCAATTGAGCATAGTTTAAATGCCACAGTCTACTATGAGGCAAAAGTGGCTCCAACCCAGTAAATGCAAGGTGTCCTTAAAGAAGTGAGTGTGTCCTATCTTACATAACAATTTAAACGTATTACAATGCATATTCTTTCTCTGTCAGCAAAAACAGGACGTCTACTTTACACGAATTGTTAAAGATGTGCACAAGTGTTTACATGTTCAGTATTAAATAACGTTCCATGAAAGCCGGCCCACATCTCTTCACGTGACGTGCACACATGGGCCCTGTACTGTAGCTTCCTGCCAAGGTAAACAGGTAATCTTCATTTATGTGACTTTAATTAGACCAATACACAGCAGGTAATAATATATATCTAATATATAGTCAAATTAATGTTTTGTCAATAGAGCAAGACATTTAAGTCTATGCATATACACTTATTTTAAGTTGGTAGAATTTGAAAACCATGAAATTTAACACCTCACTCCAACCCTCTTCCCATTGTCGCACCATTGTCATGAATTGGAAGTCTAGCGATGGAGACTAAAACCTTTTTTTTTTTTTTTTACCCCTACCAGTCTGTGAACATGTTTATTTCTATTGTAAAAGTGAGCATTTTAACATTGAGCTCTACAGGGATTACTCTAAATTACTTTTGGAGTCTAGTGGTCATTCCAGGAACTGCACCTTTCGACACTTCCACATTGGACTCATTTCAGATCCGGAGGGTGCCCCTTGATGCGACCCCATGTTGATGAGTTGTTTTTTGAAGTTTTTACTATCCGGTGGGAAATTACAAGCTGGAGCATCACTTTACATACAGAATTCAATGACTGTTTCTTATTCCCTAGCTCCTTAGCCTAATCATTAGTGAGTAGATCTTCTCTTGCTTTTTCACATATCGGAGTTGTGTTCTGAGCTGGAGCATGCCGTGGGCCCCAGGATAACCTTGCTCTTACCCTGGCAACTGTCGCCATGGCTGCCAGGTTTTCTATTTTAGGTATTTGGCTTCATCATGAACAACAGCTGAACAATTATTTGGTTTAAATGTGTCATACACTTGAGTGCAGACATGACATACATTCTTTCCATCAAAAACAAATTGCAGGCAATTTATTCCCGATGCTCCCTTGTGTGTTAAACCACGACTCAAATCAAATGCCTTTTCCTTGCCACTAAATTTGATAGTCCTAGATGTTGCTTTTCATGGCTCCTAATGAAGCACAATGTGTATATGAATACAACGGTTCATACAAATTCCTGAAAAACTCTTCTGAATTCATGAACTGGATTATATCCCAAGTGCTACTGTGACATGGACAGGCTTGTATAAATATCACTTCTTCTAATCACACACACACTTCCTCCTACACAGTGGAAATCAACACACCTCTGCATGCAGCTAAGTACAGTACATCATTGTCTTCTCAGGAACAAGGAGATCTGAAGAAGGATTAACTGGCTTTGTGACAAACAGAGCTTCAATTTAAAGTGCTGTAAATGACTCGCTTCGATTTCCACTTTTCATTTAACACCAACCTGTGTTGTATATACAGAGATATTAAGTACTGTACTATATTCTATATTGTACATTATGCAATAAACCGGTGTGACTGAGACGTTACTAGTGTTTATTACACAAATACTTTAGCATTAAAACTATCTAGTCTATACACTTAGCTTATGATTATTGAGATAATTAACTTTATATATTAAGTGCAAAAGCTAAATGATGTCAGTTGAAAGGACCATTACACGTGTTAAACACAGCTGGCTCATTTTCACCAGAGACTTTGAAACAATAGTCGTGTTACAGATGAATAAAATTCGCAGTAGTCTTAAAAGGACAGAACCATAATCAGATTGCCTGCTCTACTTCTGGAATGCTGGCCTCCCAGGAATTCCTTTAATGCCCCCTAATTTACGTATGTACTGCCTTTTTTAAAACATTGGCACAGTTCAGGCCGTAAGAGCCTCATCACCGTACTGTGCTTGAAGATAAAACTTATTGAAATATGTTAGGAATAGATAACTCTATTAAGCACTACACTGTGCTGCATGCATTTCTTAGACTTGATTGTTAATGATTTGTGTTATATTATTGTAAAAAAGTGCATACATGAATTAAGTAAAGGTATATTCCATCACCACTGCTTCCACTACTACATCTGTTGAGTTCTTCTTTCCTCTTATTCTTTATTTTGAATCTTGTACTTACTTAAGCACTCAATTTTACTACAGTGCGGTCAGAAGGTGTGCATTTTTTTTAATCACACAGCTTAGACTAATTAAACCAGAAGTTATCGCTTCTTGTTCAAAAAGATTTGTGCAGATTTGGTTTCCTGGAACTTTATGTTTATATATGTGCATGGAGTTTGCATGTTCTCCCTGTGCTTGTTTGGTTTCCTCCTGGTGAGCTGATTTCCTTCCACAGTTCAAGGACATGCAGATTAAGCTATTTGACGTGTGTGAATAAGCGTGTGTGTGATTGTATGTGATGGACTGGCGCCCCGTCCAGGGTGTACCCCGCCTTGTGCCCCAAGTCTCCTGGGATAGGCTTTAGGCCCCCCGCAACCCTGTAAGCGGTATAGATGATGAGTGAGTGAGAGTGGGTGTAATTGTGTGCATGCAGGTAGACGAGTTCAGTCTGATACAATTCTGCCCCCTATTGGCAATAAAAAATATGAAGTGTGTATAGGCTATATATATATTTTTTAATATATATTTCTTTCTGATAACCTGAATATTCATTGTAAACCAGAGCTTCCGGCATGTAATCACATATGCACGGAGGTTTTCTTTCAGGGCTCATGGGTTGGGCAGATACAAAGGATATTTAATTTTATTGCTGTTTAAATATAATACATGATTATAACCTAGGCTAGAGAGGAAGCTAATCAAACCCATATATCCCCAAAATCCTCCAAGTATGGGTCTCAAAGATTTTGATATTTGTATTTATTATTGTTGTTGTTGTTTTTGTTAAAATAATAATAATAATAATAATAATAATAATAATAATAATAATAGCCCTTCGTATGGTGCTTAGACATGGTCAATACCCCAGCACAATTATCCATCTCCTGTCTGCATCCTAGTCCAATTCTGTAAACACATACAAGTTTTAATTAAAAAGGGAAAATGAAAGCAGGGGGTACCGGACCTGGGTCTTATCTAAACTCTTTTTTCTATCCCTAATCCCCTCTGCCTTATTATCATCTACTGGCCAGAGCCTAAAGCTTTTCCTCCATTATGCATGATTCTTGTTCAGGATGACTTTATTCTTTGTGTCCTGGTGAGGTCGCCAAATGACTGATTTGCTCTGTAGAAGGCCAAAAAGCTCAAAACAACAACCAGAAGAAGTTTCTACAGTGAAATACAGCTTGCAGCACAACCCATCTGTACTGCATATTCATGGCTCATCAATACAAGTCATATTGAAGCAGCATATTACAGGAATTACAATGTAATGATGGTGGTTGTGATTATTATTTTTAGTAGTAGTAGTAGTAATAGTAATATTAGTAGTGTTGGCATGGTAGCTCAGTGATTAACACTGTCGCCTCGCACCTCCAGGGTCCAGATTCAATTTCTGCCTCGTTGCATGGAGTTTGCATGGCTAATTGGCGTTAACAAAATGACGATAGTGTGTGAATCCCTGTGTGAAGGTTGACCAGAGGTCCTAACATGGTCGTAAAATGGGAATATATACAAGTTGGACTACAGAGGTTCCTAGATGGATGGATTGTCACATTTAGAAACACAAAATAGAACATAATGTCTTTGTATGCTATATCATGACAGTTTCTTCTCTCTCTCACTGGAACTAAGAGGCCTGAATCTGTTCCTGCATGATATTGCTACTGTGCAGAAAGTGAGCTCCAAAGAGTTGGTGTGTTAAACAGAACCTATTAAACAAAATTCATTTTCCATTTTCCCCCAGCGTGTGTATACACAGACAAAAAAAAAAGACAAAATATAAAAGAGGGAAAAAAACATCTCTTTTTCTTTTCCATTTTTGTTTATAAATGTGCCTGAACACCTTGTTGCATAGGTCCTTCTCTTGCTAATTCCATGGTTTTCAGTCTCATTTTCTGTGTTCTGTTTGGCTTAAAAAATAAACCTCTATAACTGGACATAGGGGCACTAGCTCATATTCATTCAGACTCTAAAACAGCTTGTTTGGAAAAGGAGTGAAATAGAAGGATGTTCATGACTGCATGATCTGAGTGGGATATCAGCGGAACCTTTACAAGATATATATTTATTTTCTGATATTTTAAGCTTTCTCAACATACCAAGATCAATGATGCTCTTATAGCTGAATGAACAAAAATTCCCACAGGTACGCCAAAATCTAGTGGAAAGCCTTCCAGAAGAACAAAGGACACCCACTCCATATTAAGGCTTCTGGTGTGGGAAGGAATATTCAATTTTTTTATATGGGTGTGATGGCCAGATGTCCACACATTTTTCACCAGATAGTATAAGCTAGTCACTTTGCACTGAAAAGACCTGACAAGAACAAATAACAAATTGAGTTAAAAAGTACTCAATTTATTTAAAATATAAAGGCACCTTTAAAGACTTAGGGCACGAGGTGGGGTACACCCTGGACAGGTTGGTACACACATAAACACACTCACATTCACACTACTGGCAATTAGCCTAATATGCATGTCTTTGGACTTTGCGAGAAAACCCACCAAGCACGGGGAGAACATGTAAACCCTATGCACACCGACCCGGGACAGGAATCAAACCTGGACCCTGGAGGTGCAAAAGACAAGTACCACCAAAGATGCCATGCTTTAAATATAAAATAAGTAGAGCTAAATTTAGATAAATGAGGACCGGAGAATTAACAGAAAATTACAAAGAAAAAAAAAATCTAATAAAAATTAATATTATTTTTTTTATGTTAGTCCTTCAAATACAATTAATTTGCTTAGAATACACTGCAATAGAATAACTGATTTTTTTTTCACAGGTCACAGTTTTTATTTAATGGAATCTAAAGTGGATTGCTTTTTTTTTTTTTTTATCATTTATTTATCATAAAATCAACACTTTATCTTCATCCTGGTCTAGGTCGCAATAAATCTTTGGGGTAATTAGGTGGATCCACCCCGGACAGGATATTAGTCACCACATACACACGTTCACAATTAAAGTAACCAGGAAACCTGAAAACCACGAGGAAGCCATTACGAACACAAGGAAAACATGCCGAACACAGACAGTTAGTGAAAAAAATCAGGACTGACCCGGGAACCCTAGAGTTGTGACCTGGCTTATTTTAAGTTAGTCTTTGGTTTAAATAAAGCTGGGTGCTTTTCTTCAAGGCTGCGTAGTTAAGGCTCTCTTTTTTTAAAAGCTGGTTGTTTGTATTTAAATGTTTTATTTATATCTTTGTAAAGTAATTTTGTTTAATAAATTTGTTTAGAAAGCAAGTGCATTTGACTTAATTATGTAATGAATGTTTGTTATGGTTGTGTGACTGTGTGAAGTATTGGAGTTTTGCACCCATTGGCCTTCCACATCCGCTTTATTTTTCTCTCCCCTGCATTCTGAAGCTCCAGTGCAGCTGAGAGTTTCAGAGGAAGGCAGGATGAGATGAGGGGCAGAGTCACTTTAAGATTATGGAGAACTTCTAGAGCTTTTATAAAGCCAGAGACCACTGGAAGCCTCTTAAGGAAAAGGTTTGTACATCAGTTCTTTCACAACAGTTATGTATTTTGTGTGTGTGTGTGTGTGTGTGTGTGTGTGTGTATTAGATAGAGCATAATCTTTGTGCTTTCTGTGTTAGACTTACACTAAGCAGTCATTTCAGTCAGTTTTACGCTGTGTGTTCATTGTGTGTGTGTGTGATTACTTACAATTTTGTGCTTTTTAATCTTTTTCAACACATTCATGTAGGCTGCCTTTAACTTCAGGGTTCTTCATATGCCTCATTCCTATGGTTATTATTATGCATTGTAATTGTCAGCCTCTAAAAAGTCAGGCATGCATGTACACATAATTCGTATGCTTCTTCATGTGAATAAATACTCTACGAGACTCGTTTGGCAGGTACTCTGAAGCTCTGAGACACTTGTACGTACTGACAAATGTTGAATTAGAACATCACCACACCCAAAGTGACAGATGTCACTCTCTAAGCCGTCATTTCTCAGCGTCAATTCCTATTATCTGAGCAGGCTAAAAAAAAATTAAAAAACCATTAAGTGATTAAGGATGTTAATGACGTGTTAGTTTCGGTCTCATTCAGGCTGTGATGTCAAAAACGCAGGTCAAACATGATGGGAATTTCGGGTTAGTGATTCATTGAAAAAAAATTATAACGCAATTTAACAGATTAACAGAGAGAATCTGAGCTATTGGGTTGTGTTATTCATAGTTGGAGCTGGATAAATAGGGTAAATAGTTGGCAGAAAAGAAGAAAAAAAAAATCTTCACCCATCAGATGTATTTGCCGTAATGGAAACACAGGTGTAAATGTAACACATTGGCAGGTATTTGCCTTTAACCTCATAATTTCTCTTCACACCATAGCTTCACCAGTGACCAGTGAGTCCAACACAAGGAGAGCAATAAACTCAACCTGAGCACTAAGAACATTATAGATGTGCCTTGTAGTTTAATCCAAAATTCGTACTGTATGTTCCTGGACAAAACGTTGATGTTTTCAGAAGTGCGTCAAACAACAACAACAACAAAACTATATACGTCTACATGGACAATATTTATTCAACCTGATTAAAATCAATTCGATTAAAGATTACAAGTTAACTGTTTACATGGAGGCTGATCTGATAAGATTAGTGTTTACATGCTCAAAGCATTAAATCAGAATGCAACTTTTTTAACTTTTTTGACATCTGCCTGCTGTGAAGCGTTTAATTTTCCAGTAATACAACAGAAGAAGTATTTTTCTTTAGCTTTTAGGTTAGGATAGATAAGGCTAGGCTTCCAATCTTTTTTTGATGAATCCGACTCTTTGTGTTATGATTGGTTATAGAATTCAGTCACATCTATGATTGGTTAGATGCTTCTGTGCGCCAATCAGTGCAATTAGCCAGAGTTCCTGATCAGAAGTGGAAGCAAATTTCCCTTCTGGATTCTTGACATATCATCTAATGACTACCAGAGCACACACAGGTGAGCTTAAAAATCCTTCAGAAAACCTATGGGTGACATTACGAATGGTTTGTTCAGATCTTTTTATACAATTTATGGACCAGCATTGTCTTTTTGATGTGCTAAATTCTTTCCCATTCAGTAAACTTGAATTTCTGGGTGGTACATTTTAGAGGTTTTGCTGCATCTCTGTTATCATGGTTGAAGATTATAAAAGCCAAAACCAAACAGCTATTGTTAGCGCATCTTACAGTATAAACCTATTTGGCATAATTGACGGAAATTTTGCCAAAAGGCATATTGAAAACAGAATTGACGTGCGGTAGAATTTGGTTATGCGAATAATCTATAATATTACACTAAAACATCCTTTCCTACTTGTTGTTAAAGGGGTTCTCTTGAAACATGCTGACAGCCTTTTGCATTTTTATGCAAATTCAGTAATCTGGATTATTTAAATCCTGCTTAGTTTAGCCAGAAACATATTTCCTGTCAGTACATTACACAGAAACAGCTTCATTACGTTTTACAACACATGCAGAGAACAGAATTCTGTAATGTCTCTAATATTTGATCTTGGAGTACTTTATTCTATAAATCAAAAGTATTGCATGACCTAATTCCCCTAGAGGTTTCATTGCAGCAATGCAATGCAAAGGCGGCTAGTTATCACTGATGGTTTTAATATGTTTTTTATTAAAACACAAGATCCACTTATGAAGCAGCTGCTTCATTTCTAACAGACAGGAAATAGACAGACACAGTATCTCATCTTCCCTTAGCTTGTCCTCTCAGTTATACAATAGCCAGTGATTTAAGAACCTAGCTAATTTAAGGTTCCATATTAGGTATGCTAATGTTAGCTAGTTTTTTTTTTAATGTTAGCTAGTTTGTCAGCAAGCTTGACTATTAGCTTACATAATATAAGAGACCAGTGTTAGCTAGCTTGCTAGCAAAACTGACTAAATGTTTAACTTAAATAATAGTTACACTAAGCTTAGCTAACATTAACACTATGTTATCATTAACACTAATGTTAGTCAATGTAGTATGTATTTAATTCCAAGTGCTAGCTGACTAAAAACCTATTTAAATTACACAGTTGTTGTTCTAGGGTTAGCTAGCTAGCGTGCTAGTGCTGCGTTTAAATTACATATCACCAAGTTTACTACAAGCTAAGCAGCACTAAATGCCCTGTTAGCTAGGTTTATCTTAAAATAGGATTGACTTTACTCTCTGTTATCATGTTTTTTGTTGGTACATTTGTGTGCACTGATAGATAATGGTCATTAGCTAAACATTTTTTAAAACCCCACAGATTTCATAACCAATTTCATGAAAGTGCTTTTGTATTTTGTGCCATCCCCTACACAAAGGCCAATTCCACCATTAAAAAAAATAAATTCCGCTATTCTGCATTTAATACTGTATATTTCACTTTTACGGTTTTTATACATTTTATTTTATTTAAATGTTCAGGACCATGTCCTAAGCTGTTTTAGAAAAATAATCATTGGTATGATAGGGAGCGCAAGGGACCAGTCAGTACGATGTTATTGCGGAACCTCAGTGCCGATTCGATTTGTATTGTGATTCTGTAAATATCACGATTTTATAAATATCCCTATTCTATATTATTAAATTAACAAGTAATTTACTTCCACCACACAGGTTGCTTTGCTGCCTGCCCATGTGTAAATAGTTTAGAGCACAGCACCTGTAAGATTATAGAGGAACCTTTAAAATTTGATCACCTCAAATTCATATAAATATAAAAAAAAATCTAATTTGTGTGGCGATACATGAAAGGCCACACAAAAGAACCACAATGCATAACTGAATTTTTGGTATGGTATAGAGTCACTGTTACCAACCTGAAATTATTTATTTTCACAGGATATGATTAAATATTATAATCCACTAGTACAACAGAAATTTACAAATGCTAACACACACAACTACTTGGCACTGGTTTTTCTGACGCAACCCTCCCATTTTATCCGTGCTTGGGACTGGCACTGCATCGAGTGGCTGGGGATTGGGCGTTATATACATATATATTGTTATATATATGTAAAAGAATGACTTGTTGCATGTTTAACTTGTCATTGTAATTTTAGATTTATATATGCCATTTGGCAGACCATTTATCAGACCACTGTCTTGGTCAATAAAGGCACCCTGATACTGGTTCACTACGAATAATAAAAAAATTTAAATAATAGTGCTATCAGTCTGTTATGGAGGTATACACAGACAACTGACATTATCAGAAAGAAGTTTTTTATAGAAATCTGTATATAGATTTACAGTGGCAAGAAAAACTTAAGTGAAACATTTGCAATTTGCAAAAAATGTGATCTGATTTTCAACAAAGTCACAAATATAAACAAAAACAATATTTCTAAGCTAATAAAATGGTAAAATGGTAGAAAAAGTAAGTAAAACAGTGTTTTAATATTTGGTTGGAATTTCTTTGGAAGCAGTAACCTTAAGCTAAAGCTTCCTGTAACTGTGGATTAGACTTGCACAACATTCAGGGCATTCTTTGGACCATTACAGAACTTAGAGAACTGCCTCAGCTTAACAATATTCTTAGAATGTGTGTGAACGGCTCTCTTGGGGTCAGCTTACAGCATCTCTATCAGGTTGAGGTGTGGTTTCTGATTGGGCTGCTTCATAAAGAGAAATTTTCTTCTGTGTTTAGGGTCATTGTTTTACTGCATGACCCAGAGTTCTTCCAAAGTTCAGATTGCAATCAGCCACCATGACCTTGTCTTGTAGGATGCCTTGATAAACTTGGTAGCAATTTATTTTCCCCTCCACAATGGCAAGGACTCCAGGTCCAGAAGCAGCAAAGCAGCCCCAAATCACGATGATGATCTCTACTATACCTCTGTGTTGGGATGATGTTTTAATGTTGGTATGCAATTCTATTTTTATGCCATACATGGAGCTGTGTGTTCTTCCTAAACAATTCTATCATTTCAATTCATCTGTCTACAAGACATTTTTTAGTAGTGTTGTGAAATGCCGAGGTGGTTTTTGGGAATGGCTTCATTCATGGTGACCTGGCATGGATACTGTGCGTGTTCAATGCTTTATGTATGGTTGTCTCATGAACTATCATGTTCACCAGCTCCAATGAAGACTTTACCTGTAACCCTAAGGTTACTTCATTCAGCATTCTGTGTTGTGCCTTTGGAGTGATCTTGGCTGGGCTGCCACATCAATGGAGAGTAGCCACATCGTTAAAATTTATAGACAGCTTGTCTAACTGTGGACTGATTGATATCTAAACTTTTTTAAGGTGACTTTGTAACATTTTCCAGCTACATGCAAATCAAGGACTCGATCATAGGTCTCCTGCGAACTCTTTTTTTGTAAGGCATCATCTAATGCTACATACGAATAGCACAAATAACTTGTTTTATAAGTTAAGTTAGCTCTAAACCACACTTCTATTCTCATTTCATTAAGTAAAATGGTTTGCTAAATACCCGACTCCAGTTGGATTTTGTTGAAATCAGAAGCATAGTGTTTCACTTAATTTTTGCAGCATCACTTTGCATGTTAGATAAAAATCAAAAAGACTTATGATATCATGACTGTTTTATCAGCTAGGAAACATTGTTTTGGTTCATATTTGTGACTTTGTCAAAAATTAAGTCAAATTTCATATGCCATTTGTCAGACCATTTATCCAGACCAACGTACAAAACTGCCTTTCAGTCTTGGTCAATAAATGCACCCTGATACTGGTTCTCTATGATTAATAAAGATAGTATGCAGAATAGCCAGTTAATGCAGAAAACAAATGCCATGGTTTACTTGCCACTATACTGTATAATTATGTAAAGCATTCTCCGTGTTAGTTGTTACTATAGAACCACACCTTATGCTGTCTTTTATCCATATTTATTATGTATATACTGTAAAATATAGACAGGCATACATGTACATCTCTTCACAATGCTGTCTCCTTCACAATCATATACAAAACTATACAAATGTCTTGAGTCCCCCTTATTCCTTCATATTTTGCTTCCAGACGTTGCATTTTTAATGTAGTCTTGAGGAATAGTTCTCCAGGCTTCCAGGATCTTTTTTTTTTTTTGCCTCTCAGGAAACTAAATAATTCCTCAAAAACTCAGGTACATTGACTGGACTGAATATGAGAGATATATTCAGTCCAGTCAAGGTACCTTAGTTTTAGAGAATTTTTTTTCTTAAGCCTTACAGTGACCTATGAATCATTCAAGCATCCTAAACATCCAACCTAAAGCATAACCCAGTAAGAAATAAGTGCAGATGATGACGGATGATCAGATGATGCTGAGTGCTTGGAACAAACAAGAAGGGAAAAGAGGTTGCTGCAAAAACAACCAATTTTTAAATTGTATCTTTAGGCACTTTGCAGCCTGTCGCAGTAAAGCATTTGTTACCATTTCGTTAATTCAATTTTATTTAATGTAAAATGAAAAAAATAAGGGCAAGACTTTGGCCCAGAAATGTGTATCTGCCCCATATATATCCTTTATATTAAGCCTGTGCATAAGTTCCCCCATAGTCTTTATCTGCATACTGTATGTTATTTATTGTAAATGAGCCACTTGGCTATGTGCATGTACTTTGCACAATGACAATAAGGTTTAATCTTGAACCAGATGCATTTCTATACCTTTGCTATACACTACTGTTAGAGCTGCTGTTATAGGAAACGAATCAACACATTCTTACCAATCAGAATCCAGAATTAAACAGTGCTATGTTAAAAAAAAGAAGAAGAAAAAATCACAATCACATTCAGTCTGTTAAACAGACAGCTATTGTGCTTTATTTTTCAGTTGCTTTTTACATACCGTAATCATTATACATGGATTGAAGGCATGTCATAACATGAGTTTCAGTTTTTTCTGTTAGCATAATGCAACTTTATCAAGAGTTTTACTTGGTGACTAAGAGAAAGGAAAAGTGTAAAAGTGAGTTTAGCGTAGGTGTATGAGGTGAACTTGTTAAAGCTACAGTAAATACATGTGTAAGCCAAACAGGTAAATACCGTAAGAATAAACACTAATGTAGGATTTCAGGAGTATAACCTCACCACAGTGCAGCCTAATGTACTTTTATTGTTTAAACATATAATGTCGTGAAGTAGTTCAGCAGCAGAGGTTGATGATTTGTGCAGTGTGTTGTTGAGAAGAAACCATCATGTACTGTACACTGTGCGTCAAAACCATGATTTTAAATCTTTATGACGCTAATTCTTTCTTAATTGAGACAGTATAAAAGGTAAAAATACTCCCAAATACTGTTAAAAATTACTCATAATTGAGATGTGCCATGCAGTAATGCTGGCTTAATAACCCTTTTTTTTTTTTTTAAGAATTCCTTAACTATTAATCCATAAATATGATGTGATCAAGTTGGGTACAAAAACAGATCAGATCCAAAACCAATGGGTGTTAAAGACGGAGCTGGAAATATACACACAGGAAGCTGGTATGCAGCGTTATCTTCAACTTTTACGTCATACTCTGAGCGAGTCACACTTGTTACACTTGTTTCCCCGAATCGGACTGTTAAGCGTCTACAGCGACAGCGTGATCGACAGGCTGAAGTAGGGGCTACTGACACATTACCGCAACTTGCCCGCACACCAGCGTGTTACAGGTGGACCTAATGTACTGTAACAGTAGTCAGAGTCATCAACTTTTATGTCTTCCTGTTACGTAACAATACGCCTTGTCGTCATCAACTTTACCGTCATACTCATCCCACACTGAATGCACCCGTGGCGCACATCAGGCCGAGCTCATAGTTAAAGCATTTTGTAGGTTGGTGTACCCAAAACATGAGAAAGGAGGAACGAATAGAACCGAAGCGAAAACGAGTATATCAGACCAAGCTCCTAGCTACTGAAACCCCGGATCAGATGCAGAGCGTCTACAGCGAGAGCGCATATGACAGGCGGAAGTAAGGGTTGGCAGAACATCAGGACATCCCTAGCCTTATGTGAATAAATGAAAGCTCTATTGATGTGTGTTTTATTTTAAAATACTTGATAAACCTGGCTATGTTTGGTGAAGTGTTAATTGTTGGTGTGGTTAAGGCTTGCACAAATGTTAGCTGAAAACACAACGTTGGGTTTTGCTTCAGAAACAGTTCTGCTGAACAGCCCCTTTACTTACACGTTCATTTGTTCCATATGCACCTCAACCATTCCTTCATTTTTAAAAGAGTATTACTAAATTACACCTGACTGTTAAAAACAAGTGAGCGTGAATTTAATGCACAATATATTTTAGATAAACGTGCAGTTAAATCCTTGCTTCTGGTGGTAATTCATCTCTTATAACAGCAGCTCTGATATTCTGAAATCACTGCTTTATATTAATGCACAGATTCATTTATAGTGAGGCAAAATGTATTTAGTCAGCCACCAATTGTGCAAGTTCTCCCACTTAAAAAGATGAGAGAGAGACCTTAAATTTTTATCATAGGTATGCCTCAACTATAAGAGACAAAATGAGAAGAGGCTCTTTAAGAGGCTCCTCTGTCCTCCACTCGTTACCTGTATTAATGGCATCTGTTATCAGTATAAAAGACACCCTCAAACAGTCACACTCCAAACTCCACTATGGCCAAAACCAAAGAGCTGTCAAAGGACACAAAGACCTGCACCAGGCTGGAACGACTGAATCTGCAAAAGGGAAGCAGCTTGGTGTAAAGAAATAAACATTCAAGTCCACTGATAATCTCCCTCGATCTGGGGCTCCATGCAAGATCTCATGCTGTGAGGTCAAAAAGATCACAAGAACTGTGAACAAAAATCCCAGAACCACACGGGGGGGCCTAGTGAATGACCTGCAGAGAGCTGGGACCAAAGTAACAAAGGCTACCATCAGTAACACACTGCGCCGCCAGGGACTCAAATCCTGCAGTACCAGACGTGTCCCCCTGCTTAAGCCAATACATGTCCAGGTCCATCTGAAGTTTGCTAGAGAGCATTTGGATGATCCAGTAGAGGATTGGGAGAACGTCATATGATCAGATGAAACCAAAATAGAACTTCGTGTTTGGAGGAGAAAGAATGCTGAATTGCATCCAAAGAACACAATACCTACTGTGAAGCATGGGGGTGGAAACATCATGCTTTGGGGCTGTTTTTCTGCAAAGGGACCAGGACGACTGATCCGTGTAAAGGAAAGAATGAATGGGGCCATGTATCGTGAGATTTTGAGTGAAAACCTCCTTCCATCAGCAAGGATATTAAAGATAAAACATGGCTGCAACAGTGTGTGAAAACATTGTGAAGACTTAGAGAAAACATTTGACCTCAAAGGGTATATAACAAAGTATTGAGATGAAATTTTGTTATCAACCAAATACTTATTTTACACCATAATTTGCAAATAATTATGATTATTTGTACAATGTGATTTTTTTTTCTTATTTTGTCTCTCATATTTGAGTATGATGATGAAAATGACAGGCTTCTCTTATCTTTTTAAGAAGGAGAACTTGCACAATTGGTGGCTGACTGAATACTTTTTTGCCCCACTGTATTTTTACGTTATCGTATCTATAGTAACAGCTTTTTGACAGAGATGTGTACAGTGGATGCTGTGAGATGCATTTAGGGAACATGTAAAGAAGGAGTCTCTAGACTCCTTGAAACTTTAGCGATTAAGCTGTGACTTTAGGGTTCAGGACAGAGGAAGTTGAAAAAAAATGTGATTTTTTTTTTTTCTCTTTAAGAGAGAGAATAAAATAAAGTCTGCAAATGAATGTAGCTATGATAAATGAACATGGGTTGTTTTACATGTACATGTAAATGTAACCGTAAACAGATAAAAAGTATGACGTTCTATACAGCAATTACTCAAAAATGTTTCCTTGGTTATATAATTTTTGAGACGTTTTTTAAAATGGAACGCAGACGTTAATAGACATGGTTTATTTTTATGTTTTTTCAGGGAGACAAGCTGAAACTTTGCAGCATGGGGAATAACCCTGGGAAAGAGCGGCAAGGATCCATCGGTAACACACACACACACACACACACACACTCACACACGCCTCTGGCTCTTTCCTGGTTTAACCCCGATGATATCCAATAGGAATTCAGCACCCGATCATTCTGAGACCAGTCTGAGAAATGTGGCTGGCAGTTGCTGTAACAAATCTAATATTCCAGCGACTCTTTCCCTCTCTCTCTCTCTCTCACACACACACACACACACACACACACACACACACTCTGTTGTTCTGCATTCACTTAGAGATTAGGCTGTGAAGCCATCAGGATTACTTTTTCACACCCACGCTTCACTCCGTCTCTCCTTTCCTCCTGCTCATATTCTCACTCTTTTTCTCGGACATTCTCTCAAATATACCAGAATTTGTCTCCTCTCTCAATAGAGGGAGAAAAGGAGAGACTAATGTTAAAGACACTAAAAGAGCTCCACACATCAGCACGTCTCCATCAGCAGACCCACAATGCTGTTCTGGACAAAACCACACGGAGCTGAACGCTAGCGAGATCTATGCAGTCAAGGAGAAGACAGTCATTTAGTGTTCTTTATTCTCCTCATGCCCTGCTGACTCAGCACAATACACTCCCACACACACACACACACACACAAAGAAAGACAACACAAACTGCACAAAATACTGTGATTTTTAATTCCGTAAAGTGGAACAGATAAAAAAATGAATAAAATAAAGACACTGGCACAAATGCAGCCCTAGTCTTCTTAACTGGGATTGACAGGCGCTGGCCACGCCTCCTCCACTGAGGCTGACCGGTCACGTCTCCTATGCTGGGACTGACGGAGGCCACGCCTCCTACATACCAGTAATGACAGAGCCCATGACTCGCTTCCTTCACTATGACTATCACAGTAGCCACGCCTCCTACACCAGGGCTGACAGAGGCCACGCCTCCTACATGGCGACTGACACAGAACCCTCCCTCCTACATGGCAACCGACACAGGACCCTCGCCTGTTTTGCACAGTGCAGACCCACAGTGGGCCTGACAGAGGCCACGCTTTTAAGCTTGGCACAGAGAATAACGAGGCCAGACCTCCTACACTGGGACTGACTCAGAGGCCATCCATCCTACACTGGGACTGACTGCACCACGCCTTCTACACTGGGACTGACAGGTGCCACGCCACTACGTGCTCACTCTGTCACTTTTCTCCCACAGGTACAGCTGATGCGTTTCAAACTCCTCCCACATCTCCGACCTCTTCCCTCCCTCCTGTTTTACCTGGAAACGCCCAACTTCTCCCAAGCCCCACCCACACAGACCCCACACCCTCTCCTGAGGCAACACACTCCCCCACTGCAACTGGCCCAGACGGCTGTCTATCATCAGACGGAGTTCGATATGAAAACAGAAAAGCATCTGTATCTCTTCAAAAGCCCAGTGATGGTTCAATAATCCCCTGCGAGCCAAAGCCGAATTCAACGTCCACATCACCTGTGCAGGTGGAGACGCCCTCTGCTGTTGAGGGAGAAGTGGAGCAAGGGCTTCTACATGAGTGTGTGGTTTCGTTAGGGCTCTGTGTGACAGATGAGAAGACACACACACTTTCGGGTAAGTTAGCGTAGTTTGCAATCTTTTCATTTCTTCTAGGCTCCACCTTCCAGATGAGGGTCAGGAAGTGATGCAAATGACAACGCAGTTCCAGATGTATGAAAGATTGTATATTTGTGTGTGTGTGTGTGTGTTAGATCTGCTGCGGTGCTTTCTGACTGAGAGGGAGCAAATGAAGGACGAGTTGAGGAGTCTGAAGGAAAAAATGCAGGTGAGTCAAACCTACTCTTTGTTCTCCTGCCACTTTCTTCTCTCTCTTCATCCTTCTTTCTTTTATGTCTTAACTTTGATGTCTTTGAAATTCCAAAAGAATTTAACCTTCAACATCTTGGACACTAAAACCACCTAGCACTGTACTGAACCTGATTACACATATAGCAGCTTTCTGTGTGTGTGTGTGTGTGTGTGTGTGTGTGTGCGAGAGAGAGAGAGAGAGAGAGAGAGAGACACTAATTAAGATAGAGAGCCTGAATGTGCTGTAAACATCCCATAATACTTAGAGACAGAACAGAAGGATTGTCAAGACAAGAGAGTGAGGAGAAAAAGGGAAAGTATTCTCTTCACGTCATGCTGAGTCAGCACAGCACCACACACACACACACACACACACACACACGTTTGTACTGTACATTCTGTACCATATTAGATGTATTACTGCATACTACTAATGGTATAAAATAGTACAGGCAGTATTATATTAGAACCTGCTGAACGTTTGGTAGCCGCTGTGGTACCTAATATTCGCTAGATTATTGTTTATTAACCTTTGGAAAGCACTATAACAGAAGAAAAAGGACACTGCAGAGGGTACAATAGCAGGAACCTTGTAAGTACTTTGGCACTTGGAATAATCCCACAGTGGCACCAAGCTTGGGAAGTTATACAAACATGATACCAGTTTTACCATACTATATACATGTTATATGGTACGTACAGTACTCCAGTAGAAGATATTTCAGTCGGTATCCTGGTATGTATTTTAAAGCTATTGCTTCTTAGCTAGTGGTAAACAGTGTAACCCGTGTCGGCATAATAATCCATCCATCTATCTATCTATCTATCTAGGTTCTTCTGTAGTCTAACTAGGCACCCTGGAGGCCAGTGGTGACCATTGTATTTAATCCCATTTGTACAACCTCCGGTCAACATTCACACATTACAGGCTAGTTGGAAATACCAATTAGTCTGATCTGCATGTCTTTGGACTGTCAGAGGAATTCATAGAACCCAGAGAAGACCCCTTTCCCCAAGCATATGCAAACTCCATGCACACAGACCGGACGCGGGAATCGAACCCAGAACCTGGAGGTCCAAGTCGACAGACAGTGCTAACCACTAAGTTACCGTGCCGCCAGGCATAATAATGATTAATGATTGTTCTGGACTCTCTTTTTTTTGTTTTGTTTTTGGATTTATCCCCGATTTTCTCCCTAATTTAGTCATGTCCAATTCCTCCCCGTCACTAGGGGGCTCCCACATTAAGGCTACTTCCCCTCCCTCCGCCTGCGTGAGCTCACAGACGCCCCTGATTGGCTGTAGAGCCGTAATTAATGTGGGAGCACTAACTACCTCTTATCCCAACCCTCTGAAAGAGCTCGGCCAATCAGCTCTCTCTAGGCCTTCGGCTGCGAGAGGTTACAGCATCACCCGGGAATCGAACTCGCAATCTCCGGATGAGTATTAAAAATAACCTTCATACGGGAACTCTCTCTCACACACACACACACACACACACAGGTGGCCATAAAAATAGACAGAGAAAGAAGAAGAGAAAAGTCTGATGATGGAGGGATGATGATTAAGTACGTCTAGCACTTTAACTATCTATTTACTTTAACTATCGCTTGAAATATGAGAAGGAAACTGCAGGAAGTGATGTCATTCCCGGAAGTGCAGGACAGAAAGACAGGAGATAAGGGGTTGTTATCTATGGCAAAGTCCTATGGGACATGTGCACCACAAATAAGGGGGTACTTCCTGTTATGAGTTCTGTGTGTGTGTGTTTGTGTGTGTGTGTGTGTGTGTGTGTGTGTGCTGCTGATCAAAAAGCTCAGTGTTTTGAGGACGAATAGAAAAACAGATAGAAAGAGGATAAAACAGAGAGAGAAAGAGAGAGAGATGCACAGTGAAAGACAGATTAAAAAGAGAGCGAGACAGAGAGACAGAGTGTGAGAGAAGAAGAGAGGTTAAAGAACTGAAGTACTGATTTGATTGACAGAGTAGAAAGGAAATGTGGTAGAGGACCTAGAGGACAACGGAAGAAGGGAATGCTAGGGGAAATGGGACTTTAAAAAGGGAGAGACAAAAAGAGTGAACATAAGAGAAAGACAGACTATATGAAGAAAAAAAAGGGTGTTTATGGTTATGATGGTCAAAGAGAGAAAGAGAGAGAGAGAGAGAGATCAGGAACACCCAGAGGGACAGAAAGAGACAAAAGTGAAAAAGATGAGAAAAGAGAGCGGAAGATAGACAGAGAGACTGTGAGAGAGAGTGGGGGAGGACAGGGAGAGAGAGAGGGAGAGAGGGAGAGCTTATTAGGTTCCTCATGTTCTCTGAGTGGAAGCGACATTTCTTCACCTCTCTCTGTCTTTTGTTCTACACTAATTTCCTCTCCACCCCCTCAACTCCAGCCCTGACCCACCCGTTTGTGTGTGTGTGTGTGTGTGTGTGTGTGTGTGTGTGTGTGTGTCTGTGTGTGTCTGTGTGTGTGTGTGTGTCTGTGTGTTCAGGCCCCTCTGACTCTTTTCTTCGACACCGTTGGCTGATTTGTGCCGGACTTTGGACAAATGGAATGTAATATCACCTCTCTCTCTCTCTCTCTCTCTCTCTCTCTCTCTTACATGGTCTCCTTTAGGTCCTGTACCATCATTTCAATAACAAAAAGAATGAAGAAGGGTAGTGTGTGAGTGTGTGTGTGTGTGTGTGTGTGTGTGTGTGTGGGAAGAAGGGAATTCTTTTCAGCTGTTGCGAGAACAAAACTTTTTTGTTTGGTGAGTGTGAGGGGGCAGCGGACGACCGTCTAAGGAGCTACATAGTGTGTGTGTGTGTGTGTGTGTGTGTGATTCCCCTTTCCAGAGCCTCACACAATGTTCAAGAGCACAATCAGTCATACTGTGGACCCCAGCTAGAGACTGTGTGTGTGTGTGTGTGTGTGTGTGTGTGTGTGTGTGTGTGTGTGTGTGTGTGTTATAGTAGCTATAAACACTCCTTCCTCCAGTTTTAATTATGGTCTGAAAAACATTGAAGCTGTTTTAATTAGACAGTGAATAAAGCCAGTCAGTTACACACACACACACACACACACACAAACACACACACACACACACGCTTAACTCCTCCTCTTATATCAATACAGTTATAGCAGTACAGTATGTTCTCTCATCCCAGCAGCATTTGGGGTGTGCACGGTGTGTTGTGGGTGGTCATGCATATCCATAGAGCTACATATACACACACGCGCACACACACACATACACACATACACACATGCACACACACACACATGCACACACACACGCAAAGGATCAGTTCCAGATGGACACTGGTGGTTTCCAGGAAGAGCTTTCTGTTCTCGACCAAGTTTACATAGAAAATGAGTCTTTAAGATCAGATCAGTGTGTGTGAGTGTGTAAGTGTGTGTGTGTAAGTGTGTGAGTGTATGTGTGCGTAGACCAACTGTCCCTATAGTGACTAGTCTCAATGAAGATTTATATTAGCAATAACTTAAGTATTGGATGTTTAAGGCTAAAGTGTGTGTGTGTGTGTGTGTGTGTGTGTGTGTGTGTGTGTGTGTGTGTGTGTGTGTGTGTGCGCGTGTTTATTAATCAAAGGCAAGAGGCCAGGGTGTGGAAAGAAATTACCCCATAGATGAAGATCTCTCACACACACACTCATCTTAGTCTATGCTTAAATTTCCTCTGTTTGTCACGTGTGTGTGTGTGTGTGTGTGTGTGTGGGTGTGTGTGTGCGCGTGTTATCTGTGTTGGAGTGGGTGCGGTTTTCCTGAGTTTTCCCAGTGTGTCGGTAAACTTTCTTAAAATGATCGTCCAAACACACACACATACACACACACACACACACACACAAACACACACATAATTTTCTTGTCTGTGTGTGCGTGTGTGTGTGTGTGTGTGTGTGTTTTATGCCACATTTGTCTCCCTGTCATCTACATGTTTATACAAGGATGAGATAAAAGCTGTAGATTACAATGTCTTTTAGGTATGCTTGTACAAGTGTGTGTGTGTGTGTGTAAGGCGATGTGTCCCCTAATCAGCTCCAGCTGTGAGCTCTATAAAGACATTAGTTATGATGAGGAGTTTCGCTTTGACATTTCCTTTTCCTTATCCTCTTTCTCTCTCTCTCCGTTATTTCTTTTCCTCATTAACACTCACATGAAATATAAAAGAAAGTGAATCATCAATTAAGGTTTTGATAGTTTTAAACTAAGGACCTAAAGTTAAAAGCTGCTGAGAAATTGTAAATTTAGGGTTTTTTTTCTTTGTAAATAAACTTTATCAGGATTAATATAAGCCCAAGATTATAGACTTTAGACTGTAAACAATTAGATGCTGCTTGCATCTTCCCAAGTGTAAACTCAAAAGTAGAAGCTAATAAATATATAACCGGATAATCAGTAGAACTGTGAATCAAAGGTAGACTGTTGACTCAATTCAAAAGCAGTAATCGTTACCTGATTTGTAAATCAAGCAGCTAGATTTCTTACAGGTTTTAAAATATTTACCACAACTAAAACTATTTAACAGTTATTGAAATGGTATGTCTTTTTTTTCTGCCAATCTTCTGGCCATACTCCAGTCCAGTAGGTGGCGGTAATGCACCATCTCCTTCTAAACTGAAAAAGCAGCGATACTTTTTCAAAATGCGAAAAGCTGTTTGTACAATGAACGTTCAACTCCAACTGGGCTGAAATTTGCACAATCAACAATGTACTGTATGTTTCAATTGTTTTTCAAATTAGTCTTTTAAATTTAAGATCATTTAAAGCCTAAGTAATGTAAAAATAAAAAATATAACTGCGCAGCTTAGACATTTCTGTAATATAATAATAAATAAGATTGGACAATTAATCGAACCCTGGGGAACACCATGTAACACATTCTGTCTATCAGATGCCAAATCATCATCTTTGAAACCAGCAGACAGCCGGATAAAAAAGGCATATATATATATTTTTTAGGCTTTCTTGCTGTTCATTATCAAGTGAGTCAGTGACATCGTTTAGTGCCTTTATGACTGCTGATGTTTTGCTGTTTTCTTTCATATAACAGATTAAAAACCTGCTATCACTCACTCACTCATTCTCTATAGCGCTTATTCTATACAAGTTTTGGGAGGCCTGGAGCCTGTCCCATAGAACTCGGGATCACTCTGGATAGGATGAAAATCCATCGCAGGACACACATGCACACACATTCACACACTCTCACACTATGGGAAATTTGAAAACACCAGTCTTTAAGCTGTGGGAGGAAACTGGAGTACCCGGAGGAAACTCCCCAAGAACAGGGAGAACGTGTAAACTCCACGCACACAGTATGCCTGTGTGGATCTCAGCTGAAGTGGCTTGTAGGCCACTGCAGTCGTTCCTGTGAATATTTAGCAAGTGGAACACCTGATCCAGAAAAATCGATGGATAACTTGTCGACTTGCATAAGAGACACATCTGTCTGTGGGAACTGTACACACAATCGTTCACCAATACCACTTGCACATTCCAGAACCTCAGCTGGAAGTTATAGTCGCATCCCTCATACAGTCCTAACCTTGCTCCAAGTCATTCCCACATGTTTTGGGCATTAAAGGAGTTCTTGGGAGGCCAACATGTCCGATGTGAAGTGGGCAATCTGACCACAGCTCCAGTGTACTGAGAAAACTTTCTACCCTAATGGTATCCAAGCACTAGTGAAACTCTGGAATAAGTGCATAGCAGGGGATCATTTAGAGAAATAATGAAAGTTTGACTCGACTTCCCCTTGTAAATAACAGAAACACGTGCCTCTTTCATGTCCCACATCCGTCTTGTTGTAGCCCTTTTTATTTGTGCCACATACCATTTATTCCTTAAATTTTTATTTACTTTATTCGTAGTTTTTTAGTTAGCATCTCAGGTCAGTGTGCATTTTACTTTCAACACGAATGAGTGTGTCATCTGAGTGCTGTGTTATCATTTGTGAGTCAAATCCTGCCTACAATATTTGCATTTGAACGCTGCATAAATATGTTTTATGTGTGTGTGTGTCTGACTACAATATGGCACATTTTTCCATAGCAGTATTTCATACAGTTACAGTAAGAATGGCAGTCAGGTTTAGTCTAAGCAAAATGGCAAGGCTTCTTCCTAGGAAGCTGATCGAGTGTCAGTTTACAGGTGATGTTGAAACTCAAACACAGCTGTTAAAATTGGAATACAGCAAAGCCAACTGCAGAGCTGAAAGGGGTGTGGATATGATATATAAACACAGCACAAGAATAATAAACCAGTGTGGACTTAAAACATTTCACTCATTAGTGTTTCATTAGTATTTCCCGCTCTCTAGTACACCAGACTGAGCGTGTGCAGTGTAGCTGTAGCGGTGCGTAACACTCGCATGCATTACAATGCAGAAAGTCATAACTAGATTCAGATGGTCTGAGTGAAGCAGCTGATCTCAGGTCAGTTTCTGTTTGAGTAATATTCATGTTACATCCCCAAGAGGGAAATAACTGTAAAACAACACATTTATTCTGAGTGATTCAGACTTGATTCATGCTTCTTATTATGTCCTATAACTATTAACTAAATCCGACGTATTAATATTTATATTAAAGGCCTGAAGTTGAATTTTCCATTTCGTCTCTGCATCATCCTGTCCTACACCCTTTTATTTTTCCATTCGTCTCCTTTTGTCTTTCTGTTGACTGTATGTCTTTATGACTGTCTGCCCGTCTACCTCTACTATATGCGTCTTTCTGTCCATTTGCCTGTCCCTTTGTCTTTCTGTAGATATTTCTATCTGTTTCCATTCTCATTTCCTGTCTGTTTATATGTCTTTTAATCTGTGGTATGTTTTGCATGCATCTCTATTTTTGTATTTCTACCCACTGTACGTCTGTCTATCTCTCTAGCTGCTGTATTTGTGTGTCTGGCTGTCTATGGACTTATGTGTCTCTGTCAACTCTCTGTATGTGCCTGTCTGTCCGTCTATCCCTTGCACCCCTCTATGTGTATACCCGTATGCCAGCCTTTTGTTTGTCTGTCTAATGTCTGTCCATCTGTCTGACTGTCTGTCTACTTTATTTACCTGTCTGCTTGCACGTCCTTCTACACACTACCTGTTTGACTCTTTGTCTGCTCATGTTCTATTATGTCTGCCTTATATTTGTCTGTGGTATCTACCTGTCCTTGTCTTTGTTGGTCCGCTATCTTGTCTGTCTATCTTCTGTCTGCCTGTCTGTTTGTCTGCATACTCTGTATATTTACCTTAATATATTTATCTTTCTGTCTACTGGTTTGACAATCTTTTCATTGATCCACTTGTCTATCTACCTGTCTTTCATATCGAACAACATCTGGCATTTCAAGAATTGAGTATTAATCATGCAGTATTTCTCCTTCAACGAACAACGGCTAAAAATATTCTCACCCAAGGGTTCTTGGTGCAGTTAGGCATTGTATATTTTCTAACACACTAAAAACAAACACTTCGTGTCTGCTTGTATGTGTGTGTCCAGACAGACCACAGCGAGTGGCTCCAATTCCAGTCTGACCTGCAGGTGGCGTTAGTGGTGGCAGACCGGATGAGAGCCGAAGCTGAAGAAGAACTGAGCGTGCTCCGAGCGGCACGGGAGAACTGGGAGAGGCAGCTGACCAACTCCCAACAGGGTCAGCGAGAAGTTGAAGGACAAGTGGAGCGCCTAAAAGCAGAGCTCGAACAAAGAAAACAAAGAACTGGCCAAAGGTTGGAGCCTCCCAGTCAGCAGGGGGCGACAGAAGGGTGTGCAAGGATCACTGTGGGAAAACAGGGGGATGAGCAAAGAACAGGGGAGGAAAAGAGGAAAGAGAAAGTGATGGAAACTACAGAGAAACTAAAGTTAGTATATGAAGATCTGTAATATATACAGTTTCCATCCACTTTAAACTGCATTTAAAGAGAAAATGATGTAGTGTGTGAGTGTGTGTTATGTTGTGTCCATGACTTTGGCTGTGTTCAAGGACTGTATTTAACTAACTCTTCATGGTGTCTGTTCAAAAGTTCCCCTTAGGAAAATCCCATTTCATTACTTTTATTACATTGGAACTACTGAAGGTCAGTCTTCTTCAAGGGTTTAGGGAGCAAGTCGGCACAGTTAGATCTCAGCACAAAAACTACCCTAGAAAGTTTGGCAATCTGAAGCATTTACCTGTTTGGGCAAGCTGGAGAAACTTTTCAGTAAGGTAAACAACATGGGAACATGAAGGTTTATGAATATTACATTTGAGGGATCATTTGACCAATGGAAGGTGGAGCCCTTGGAATATAGGGTTTTGAGAACATAGAGGTTTTAAAATATAAAATTTGAGGAATCATATACCCATGATAATATGGAACCCTGGGAATGTAGGGATTTTGGAATATTGAAGCATGGGAATATTTGGGATTCGGAATATACAGTAGGGTTTTAGGAACTTTGGGCCAAAAGAACATGGAGAATTAAGAATATAAGTTTTGAGGAATCATTTCACCATGGGAAGATGTATCCTTTGGAATAGAGGGCTTTGGGAACCTTTGGGAGGACTGGAAATATGAGTTTGGGAATGTTTGGGTTTGGAAATATTTTAGGAACTTTGTGCCATGACAACATGGAGATTTAGGAATTTAAGATTTGAGGGATCTTTTGACCATGGGAAGATATATTTCTTGAAAGCATGGACATATGTTTTGAACATATTGAGCCCTGGGATGGAATGGAAATGTATTCTTTTGGAAACATTTGGGTTTGGGATGATAGGGTTTTGGGAACATATAACATTTAAAATATAAGGCGTAAGGGATTATTTAGTCATGGGAATATGTAACTCTGGGAATATAGGATTTTGGGAACATGGAGGCATGGAAATATGAGTTTTGGAAATATTTGGGTTTGAGATTATACATCTATGAGAACTTCGGGCCATGAGAACATGGGGATTTGGGAATATAAGGTTTGGGAAGATAGAACCTTTGGAAATTCAGGGTATGGGGAATATGAAGGCATGGAAATGTATGGTTTCAGGGCATGGGAATATAGGATAACTGGGCATGGGAATATAGGATCTGGGATCACTGGCCATGAAATAATTGAGCCGTTGAAATATAGAGCACTTAGAACATGGAATCATGAAGATATACGACCACAGGCACAATTTTTTTCAAAGAAATAAAACCTTCTGGTGAAGTTCAGTTAGTTCTAAATAACTGAATCTACATTGCTGTATTTATCTCAGGATCCTCAACTGGTTCTACTCTTATGGTACATCCCATTGTTTTTACAGAAAACAGTCAGCGTCTCCCTCCAGCCTATTAAATGGTACATCCCAGACTCCTTTAGCACTGAACACAAATCCTCTGAACAAAGTAAGAACAGATCTGTGTTTTTATGTGTCGTCTATGTAACAGAACATGTTGTACACTTAAAACCATGTGAAACTTTGCATTTTGTAAAACGTCCTGTGCTTATTTCAGAACAACAATCTAACAACAACAACAACAAGAGAAAGACCAAATATGGACCAGCAGGACAACTTGATTAATTTATATAAAGGTATGCTTTTTACACAAACCACTGCTAATGTATTGAATTGAAAAGATGTTAAAGTTTACTCTGTGTGTGTGTGTGTGTGTGTGTGTGTGTGTGTGTGTAGTAGATAAAAAGGAGGACAATCCAACTTTACACCTGTCTCCTGTTATAGACCTTTCTCCAAACAAAACTAGCAAGATAAAGTGAGTGTAAAGTAAACATCCTTTGTTTGTCTCTTCCTGTCCTGCTCCTCACTCCCACTTTCCCATCTTGCACTTCACTCACAAGAACACCGAGACTGTGAATCTTCACTTGTACACATTCTGTAATTTATCATGACTCATATTCAAGGTCATGGAGCCGTTCTTTTCTTCAGAACATTCTGACGTCTTGGGACGACCCCGGGGTCAACATGGAGGATGTTTAAAGCGCATGAGACAGCTAGAATGTAGCGTGTAGTTGTGAACTTCTATAAATATCATGTTTGTGGTCAGTAGGTGGAAGCCCGTGTGTGTGTGTTAAAGGAAGGATACAATAGGAGGCTTTTTTTTTTAAAGTCTTCTAATGACCTTCTAGTGCAACACTACTGTACACACAGCTAATATTTTTAAAAGGCTTCGGTGTTGTTGTACAGATTTAGTAAGCTGCAGGTTGAAAAAAAGTGAATGAGCTCAGTGCATGAGCCCTGTACTGTATGTATCTGCTCCTTCTGGATTGCAGCTGAATTTTAGGATTCACCTCTCGTCTTTTAACAGGCCTCAGGAGGACTTCAGTAAGCTGCTCAGACGTCACGGAGGATCCAAACGCAACTCGCTACTGCGCTGGAGTCAGAACAGAACCAGCGGATATAAGGTTCACTACTTCGGATGAATCAGTACTTTAATATTTGAATATTTGAAATCAATATGGCTTTTACAGAAAGTTACCAATCAATAATTGATTATTAAAAGGCGGCTCAGTGGTGTAGTGGTGAGCACTGACGCCTTGCACACCTCCAGGATCGGGGTTCGATTCCCACCTCTGTGTGCATGCTTGGTTGGTTTCCTCCGGGGTCTCCAGTTTCCTTCCACAGTCCAAAGACATGCAGATTACACTAATTGGTGATGAGTGAATAAGTGATTATTAAAAGATGCAACACACTTTTTAATGGTTCATAGTTACATTTCATGTTGAACACACACAATACAATAGATTCCTATAATCATTTACATTATGGCAGCTATAAACAGTTCTTCCCTTATTACCCTCTCTAGTTTCCTCTCCTGAAATGAATCAGACAAAAACATATTTAAGAAACCTTTTTGTGTAAACTAGTCTAACATAAATGTGGTGAGGCCCGGGTCCAGACTTACACTGAAAAAAACAATAAATCAGTGGTGCTGCGAATTTGCAAACTATCTGATCTCTAATCAGGAGATAAAGTCACAATGTGACACGTGTGACATGACACGTCTTTGCATCCCGTGACAGTGTAAAGACACCAAAATAACTGACATAACCTGCATGTTTAAAGGTCTCTATGGTTCTCCGGTTGCTCTCTTTGTCTTATTGTTCTTCTTACTCTCTTTCAGAACATCGAGATCACAAACTTCAGCAGCAGTTGGATGGACGGCTTGGCTTTCTGTGCCGTGTACCATAGTTATCTCCCGTCACACATCCCCTACAACACACTCAGGCCGGAGAACAAGGTAACACACCCACTCATGTCGAGTGTTTGCAGTTGACATCACCACTTAGCCATGACCCAGTTCCAGCTGTCTGTTTTCTAGACATTTAATCTCATTTCTAACTTTGTGTCTATAAAACCACAAATGCCAGACAAGTGTTGCACAAAGAATAAAAAAAACATTGAGAAGTAAGGAATCCCTGCTGAGTCTGACCCAGACCACAGACCCAGGTGGAAGTGATTATACTGGTCTGTTCAATATCTCTAACCTGAGGGACCGCAGGGGACGTCACTATTTCTGCTATATGCTCTTCCTGGACTCCTCGCTTAGATTGTAATCTTATGAACATTCAATGTGGTAGAGAGGTGCCCCGACCTGTTCATATACTCTACAATGGCTGTACTAAAAGTAATACAAAAGTTGGCTTCACGTTCTGACGAAGGTTATTTTTAATTGGTTGACCCAATTCTCAAATTCTGTTCGGAAATCGTCCCTGTTGCAGTTGATAGTTTCCCACTGCGCCATTTGTCTTTAGTGCTGCTTTCCCCTTCATTAAACGCCTTCACCCATCTGTGCACATCTTCATAAACGTTCTCCAGCACAGTGGGAGAACATCAATATTTAAGAATAAGTTATGCACACTTTTGCATTGCTTTTGGTGCAGCGCTCGAACTTTGTTATACTAAATGTACCCACAACTTCATTCATGTGGAATTTAATTGCACACTCATAAATGCGTTTTAGAAAATGTACGGCGCCATCTGTAGAATTTTAAGATGAACTAATGTTTTTTTTGAATGATAAGGGCGTTTTCTATTTAAATTTCAAATGAGCATATTTTTTCTTCCCGTGGGCTAATTGCAATGACACAAAGTATATATGTTACCTTAAGCTCGGCCAAATACACCTGGGAAACCCCTATTTAAATTTGTTCAGTAGTTTTTATGTGATGTGTGCACAAACAAACAGACAAACTCATCTCCCTCCATGTACAGACATGCCAAGTTTACAGTTTTATTATGCGTAGTATAGAAGAAGATAAATGAAACTTTTAACACTTGGAATGTCTAGTGGATGGAATTCATTGGTCAGCCTGCTGTTGGTCTTCTCAATTCATTTGAAGTTAAGTTCACAATTAACACAGTTACTTATTTAACAATGTTGGTGATTGGTCAAAAGATGCTGATTGATTGAACGACATTTTTACAAAGCAAAGGTTAATATTAATGTTCTCGATCTGATAGTTTTTGTAGGAAGAGCTTACTCACAGCGACCTGTATAGCAATAAAACTAATTTAAAAAGTGTAATTGTTGACGAGCCGAGGAAAGAATGATAAAGATGATGATGATGATGATGATGGTTTTACCCCCAGAGAGAAAACCTCTTGCTGGCTTTTCGGACAGGAGAGAGTGTGGGAATTGCTGCGTCACTTGTAAGTCATTATACACCATGAAAGGATTTCTATGATGCCTGTGAACTTTAACCTAATTGCTTTATTATGCCCAAGAATTTTATCAACTATGATCTCCCTCATAAATCTGCATGTGCTCCTATAAATTCCTTAAATATCTTTCGATAATAAAGATAATTAGTATGTTTTAATCTTTTTCATAATACTACAAGGGGCGTTCATGTCAAAGCGGGACTTTTGATTGCGCAGAATAACAGAACACAGTTATGAGATTAAAATCTCTCTTTATTTCTCTTTATATAATCCCCGGCAAAACTAATACAATTATCCCAGTGTTTCATTAGTGCTTGGACACAATCAAGGTAGAAAGTTTTCTCAGTATGTCAGAGCCATGATCAGACTGCTGCCTGCTTTATTTCTAAAATGCTGGCCCCCGAGGAACTCGCTTGGAGTGAGGTCAGGACTGTACGGGAGATGTGGCAATAACTCCCAGCTGAGTTTCTGTAATGTGCAAGTGGCGTGAGTGAATAATTGTGTGTACGGTTACCACAGAAAGCTGCGCCTCTTACACACGTTGGCGAGTTATCTGTTGATTTTCAAGTTCCACTCGCTGAATGTTCACAGGAACGACGACAGTGGGCTCTGAGCCACCTCGGCCGAGATCGCCGTACTGTGCTTGAAGTCTCCCGTAAATGTCAAGCGCTTTTATGCCTTTATAAAAGTTCTCTTCATAAGGCATATCACAAGTCTCAGTTTGACTTGAACACTCCTTATAAATGGTCCATGTCCTTATTAATGCAATGCTTAGGTACATTAAAGTACACTTACTTAGGATACTTTATTTTAGTTTTAGTTTCACCACAAATGCTTTCTCACGAACGATAAAT
Organism: Clarias gariepinus; assembly: GCF_024256425.1. Classification (NCBI taxonomy): domain Eukaryota; kingdom Metazoa; phylum Chordata; class Actinopteri; order Siluriformes; family Clariidae; genus Clarias; species Clarias gariepinus. The sequence continues at coordinate 8,116,923 of NC_071112.1, read as the reverse complement.
GTACACACTGCTCTCTAAATGCCGAGTTCGTAACCAGACTGTTTTTTTTTTAATCTCTTTTGTTTAAGACTGCAGATGAGATGCTGAGGACTGAAGGCCCCGACTGGCAAAGGGTTCTGGGATACGTAGAGAGCATATACCGCCATTTTGAGATGTGACCCCTGGAACATTAATTACCCCACATTGTTTCCTTTGGATTCATTTTGTTTCAAACTACTTCTCAGACTTCGGCGAGACGTTCTACAAGCCGGCTTTACATTAGAGCTCCACCGTGTGGAGAAATTATTATAATGTGGAAAAAAATATATATATATCAACAAGCAAAGTAATCTGGACTGAGTTAGAGCACAGAATAACACAATTTTCATATTTCACATTAGCATTCCTGGTATAAAAAAAAAAAAAAAACCTATAATATTAGGATGAGAATTAATCAGTAAGATATTTTTACCTTATTTTCATTGAGGTAAAAACAACACGTTCATGTTTGTAAAGCATGCAGTGGAGGAACTGTGAGTGTTAAGTGTGTGATAAAGCCACTTCAGAGTGTGTTAGAAAATAATAATCAGCAAAACATGTGTGTCACAAGGCTGGGTTAATATTACACTATCAAAGTGCATTATTTTCATATAACAGCAAATCCCAGGTTGCCAGATCTTAATGAGTAATCCCCCATGGGCCGTGCTAAAAAACCTGCCCACTGGGACTAAAAACTAGCCTAAATTATATCAGTACTATAACATGTACTGTAACATAGGTTTAAATTTAAAACATGCATTTTCATATTTAGTTTCATTAAAATTTACCTCATTTTTATTACCTGCTCATGACATTTTTCTAGTGCAAGGTGATAATAAGTAGCCAAACTGGGTTGGTGTTTTATTTCTCTTCAGCCACAGTAGTTTCCCATGATTATTATAATTTTTTTATTAAACAAAATAAAACATCAAATACGTGACATACAAAAACAAGTTAGTTTCTGTTTTCACTTACAGTGCAGCAGTTACAAACAGTTATTTAAAATGATAAAATTAGGATTATTGACCATTTAAATCCCTGCACCTGACCGGTTCCTGTAGCCAGGAAATCTATTAAGATAATTGTCACCTATTTAATAAACTAAACAATTCAGGCAGAACTTGGTAAAGATTATTTTAAAGCGGATTTCCAAAAATATAAGTAATATCGTACTAAAGAGTCGATATAGCACTGAGAAACTAACCCAGGAAGTGAGCTAGCAATCTGACGATGGTGACCTCTGGTGGTATGATATGGCCTTTACCGCGGGGGTTCGTTTTTAAGAACACTGTTTTGGCTATGGATTACTTTTGGAAAAGCAAATTTCCAAAGAATGTTAGGGCAATTTGTGAAAGACTACACTATAGATGACTACTGTACTGTATCCAACAGTAAAGTATCCACGGTATTGCCTGCTAAAAATACTGTGATGCTCTGTTGTAGCCCAGTGTCCATGCATCATTATATCACTCGCGCCAAGCATGAAAGTGAGCGCCAGACATAACTGCGTTCAACCCTACAAATGCATTGGAAAACACGCTCCTGTGACATCACGTCAGTACGTTTAGTGATGCTAAATAGTTAGCAGGCATTTGCAAACATTTGCGCATGGCTGTCTTTAGATATCATTTTACCTTATCTGATCATTAACTTCATTTAACTGATCAAATCTAACTTAAACCCCACCCTTGCAGACCCTGAGGCGCTGGTGATTTGGCTGTCGTTTCAGGCCTGGAGTTTGTATAAAAGCTTGCATTTGGTAGGAGTCAGGTAACTGTGAGTCACTTACTGGTGTATTTTCAAAGGTATGAGCACTGATAAGATTCTTCATGTAAAGACAAGTCCAGGTGTTGTTATTTACGCACTCATTTTCATTTCACGCCACTGTTGGACTGACTTCACTGAAACAGCCTGTTTTATGCAGTTACAAGCATTCCCACACTTCTACGATAGTTCATGTATGGCTTTTGTAGTGTGATTTATCAGAGAGGATGAGTGTGTTGTGACTTTCCACTGGAGGAGGACGGGATGCATCATGTTTGGATTCACGGCATTGTACAGAAAGGACCTCCTGGAAAACATGGACTTTAGAATAAACTCCTTTATTGCATTTCTTGTTTGTCTTTGTGTATTAACAATTAAAGTGCCTTTAATGTGATGTTAAAACTTCAGTCTTGTGCCAAAGTCAGTAACATTATTAATAAAGAAATATTTTCTTTATCATGTCTTTATACTGTTTGTGATAGACTGTTTGAACACAACCTGTGAGCTAATTTAATTTTTATTAATTTTTTTCGTTTTTCAAACGAGTCGCTTCCTTGAGTCGGCTCTTTTAGAGGAACAATGTGAGTCGACTTGCATTATGAGTCATTCTACAGAAAAGTTGAAATTTGTGTGATAAAAATATGCCGGAATGTATTTCTTCTCTTCCACTATAACTCCTTTAATAGCAATAACTTAAAAGTAAAGCTTAACACGTTTTAATTATTGTACATTTAATAACTGGTGTTACGTCTCTTCCTGGTAACACCAATGACGGTAGCATCAATGATAATTTAGAGAAAAATCCCAACTATTTACAAAATACTTCCTTGTGTAAGACCACATGGTTTCCAATTATGTCCAAATCGAATCAGTTTTATAACCTGTTTTTGATTGTTATAATTATAAAACGAGTAACACCAATGACTGACCTAATATCTTCACAAAACATTGCGAAACAAATTGTGACATTTCTAAAGAAATGAAGGGAGACATCTGACATAGCTTTGGCATTTATCCAGTACTCTTCATGAACAATTAAAAATTTTCCCGGTGTATTTTAAAATAAAACTATTTTCGTGTAACACTAATGCCATTGATATAGTTTGGGGTGTATTATTCACTTTAGTCAATTATTGTTTCATGATTTTATGGTTTTTACTTCTTTTATAATTTTTTTATGTTATTGTGTGCGGCACAGAGGCTTAATTGTTAACACTGTCACCTTGCACCTCCAGGCCCCGGGTTTCCAGGCCTCCCTCCCTGCCTCAGTTCTGTGTGCATGGAGTTTGCATGTTCTCCCTGTGCTTGGTGGGTTTCCTCTGGGTACTACGGTTTCCTTCCACAATCCAAAGACATGCTGATTAAGCTAATTGGCGTTCCCAAATTGCCTGTAGTGTGTGAATGGCACACATTTTGATTTTACTTTAATTTAAATGATTTTGGCATCAGCAAAACTAAGTGACAGCATGTCCACCATTTTTGTAGAATGACCCATATATAAGATGTTTATTTTCAAACATAGACTGTATTTTTAACCAAATTATTTAATGAAGACCCTAAACAATGGTGGTGTTCGTTATTGTGAATCGAATCGAGTATTTGACTCTTTTTATGGATGAATCATACCGAGGTGGATTTGTCTGCATATGTTATTTATTATTTTCTTTATTTTTTTTCTTTTTGTAAGCGATAGTGAAGTTTAATAAAACTGAAAATTTCAGTCATAAGAACAACCGCCACTTTTGTCCTCAGGATTTGTAAGCCAGAAGAGTCGATTCTTTTTGGTGAGCCGAGTCCAATTATATGATTCACTGAAAAGAGACCAACTTCTTTTCGCTGCTATTTTTTATCTGTTTGTAGAAACGACAAGAAAGTAGTTACTATAAAGCGTTAGGTGAATAAATATACTTCAGGGTAGAAATTCAATATTAGTCTTATTTAAGAATAAATGCAGAACTTTGAAAAAGAAAGGTTCCTTTCGTGCAGGGTTGGTCATGCGCTACTTCCGGGTTTCTCCAGCATGAGACTAATCACGTGGCAAAAGAGTGAAGCTCCTGTTTACATGTCAATTTTTTTTTTTTTTTTACATTAAACGAATGAGCTGTACTTCATAATAAAAGCTGTAATTGGGTTATAACACCCATAATACTAGACTGAATGTGTAACTCCATAAATTAATATTTATACATATATTTCATACATGTTCTTATCATGTTTGTCATAGAGAATTTATATTTATGAATCAATTGTACATCACTTATATAATTGCCTTTTTGTTGTCAAACAGGTACATTTGATCATTAGCACTTACCTTACTTAAAACAAAATTTTCCTTATTGATAAATATTCAAATAGATCTTGATTGCATTAGTTTTTTCTTTACATATTTATTAGACATAAATAATATTAGACATAAATATAATCAAATATGACATGATGGTGGCTTAGTGGTTAGCACTGTTGCCACGCACCTCCAGGGTTAGGTTAAATTCACACCTTGGGTTCTGTGTGCATAGAGTTTGCCTGTTCTCCCCATGCTTGTAGTGTCCTCTGAGTACTTTGGTTTTTTCCCACAGTCCAAAGCCATGCCGTTTAAGCTTATAGGCATTCCCAAATTGAACGTACATTGTTAGCGTGCATGTGAAGGTTGACCGGAGGTCCTACCATGGTCCTAAGCTGGGAATAAATACAATGGTCACCATTGGCCTCCATGGTCCCTAGTTGGGCCACATAGGTTCCTAGATGGATAAAAAAAAAAATAATAATAATAATAATAATAATAGTAATAATAATAATAATAATTATTATTATTATTATTATTATACATAATAATTATTATTATTATACATAATAATAGTGGTAGTAGTAATAATAATAATAATAATTATTATTATTATTGGCCTGTTAGTGATACCTTTATTTTAAAATCCTCGTGCAGCAGTAACCCGGACATGCGTGACGTTTCGTAGTTGCTTCACATCTCTCCACGTCGCCATGAAATCCCGGAAGCGCGAATGAATAAACCGCTTGTGTTCCTTTAATTAACCACCCGTTTTCCCACAAACCCAGCCCTGCCGCGCTTTGATTGGCTGGTTCAGACGTGGACACAGGCCTCTAAACACTCATAGTGGGGGAAAAAAATCTAAATCTAGACAAACATCGAGCTAAAGAAATGAAATAATATTAACGTAAAATATTAAGCTTTATAATAATACCGGAGTTAAGACGTCGAGTTGTTAGGGCAACGCTGCGTGTGCAGTCAGTGGCCAATCAGAACAAAGGGGCGTGGTTTGTCACAATACGGATGCGGAAGAAATAAGGCTGAATAAAGTTAAGAGCTGTTTGGGGATGGTTATTACTCTGTTCTGAAGAAGTTCGAGCTCTATACGTTATTTGGAGTTTAAAACGGTTGAGACTTTAACGTTTCGTAAGTGTTTTTTTTTAACGGTATTGTTTTTATTAATGTTTTCTAGTATTTGAGATGTTTTCTGTATATGTAGGATTTAATGCTACCTGCCCTGTGTGTTACCTGGAGGACTCTTAATTAATTAATTGTAAATGCCAACGTGGTACCTGACATCTGGGCAGATGTTCTTAATACACAGGCTGTAAGGAGATATTTGACTAGATTTTATACTTTTAATTTTAATTAGGTTTGAATTGATGTCACAGAAGGACATAAATGAAGGATCTGACCTGTCCTAGATTGCATTTATTTATCTTTTTTTAATCTCTACCCCCTGACAGGTTTATTCAATTAAATTTAATATTATTATACACCACTTTTAGCAATGTTCACTGTTACAAATCAGCGTTACAGAATTAAAAGGTTATGAAAACAAATTAGAGCATGTATGAGCTTTTTGTATATTATTATTATTATTATTATTATTATTATGAACCAAGCACTATGATGGCATAGTGACTATAAGTGAGATAGTGTTGATGTCTCATAGTGTGTGAGGGCCCTATTGATTTTTTAAAAGATTATTTAAAAGATTATTTTTTCAATCATCCAGACCTTTTGCGAGGTCTTAGGTGTTACACCAGAAAGACACGTCCAGCCATGCAGATGCCTTAAACTTATGCTTAAAAGTGTGCCTTCACAGGAGTTTTAGCTGCATACAGTAGCTCATACACACTTGCACGTACACATGTCAAACTAGGTACACTTCTAGATCTCACCGAGCTGAACGATTTTCATTATATATATATATATATATATATATATATATATATATAATTATTATTATTATTATTTTTTTTTTTTTTTTTAAGGCTCAACTTAACAGGAAGTCAGTTATTTTGGGTTGTTTGCATAATGCATGCAATGGATTTTCATATACTCCTCCTACAAAATTTATATGATTGCCACCAAGCCTGGCCCATATGATCTCAAAACATTAAAGATGCAAATTTGTGAAGCGATTTTTGATATCTCAAACACTTCAGCCATGGCGAGGCCTTAAACTGGTACAGAGAACTGGCTAAAAACGTCCTGGGTGAAATCGTATTAATTGACAGCAGCATCGGGGGTTTTCTAAGGTCTAAACATGCAAGCACACAGGTTGTGTGGTGCGCCCTGGTGGCAATGGCACAGATGCTTGGACCGGTCATTGTTGCTTGCAACTATTATTATTATTATTATTAAAAATAGATCTTATACTTCTGATCTGCTTTTAACCATGCATGTAAAGTGCAAAATATTAACTTAAAAAACATAACTATATTTAGTATCAAATCTAATAATAATAATGCAATTAGGCTAATTTTGGAAGTAAGTCATTACTTTAGTCTGAAAGGAAGAAGCTGGTAGTCGACCTGCTGCACACAATAAGCTCTTTAATAAGAGGGTGGTGTGGAGTTATAAAGTATGAGTAATGAAACGCTGTCTCGCCCACAATCCCGTCTGCAAATATCTGCCTCAAACCCCGGGCCAGTTCCTGAAGGAGTCCTGTGTGTGTGTGTGTGTGTGTGTGTGTGTGTGTGTGTGTGTGTGTGTGTGGGCCTGGGCACACGTGTGCATAGTTGCTTGTGTGTCAATATTTGTTCAATTCAGTTTAATTTAATTCAGTTTTATTTGTATAGCGCTTTTAACAATGGTCCTTGTATCAAAGCAACTTTACAGAATCATTCTTTAATCCCTATGTACCACAGCAATCTGCTAATTTTATTAAACGACTTTTGAATGACTCTTTTTATTAGTTCGTACAGTTTTACCATTTGGAACTGCAGCAAAATCACTGTTCGAGGGGTGTTCGAGTCAAACCGAGACTTTTGATTACATGGAATAAAAGATTACAGTTATAAGAGTAAAAACTCTTCTTCATTTCTTTATATAATCCCCTGCTACACAAATTCACTAATCCACAAGGAGTTCCTGGGAGGCCAGCGTTTTAACCTGAAGCAGGAGTCTAATCCTGCTCCAGTATACTGAGAAAACTTTCTGTTTGTATGGCGTTCAAGCTCTAGTGAAACTAGTGAAAGGCACTGAGACCTAACATTTATAAGACAAATCTGTAGCTAATAGAAGATTGTATAGTTCTATGGTCCGCTAAAGCGCTCTATAAAGTACAACGTGTTCACTTTTTATGAGCAAATTGAAAAATACAATGTGAATTCTCTCTAAAATAATTCAGAGTCATAAAGGCTTCCATATTGGACGACCAGATTTCACCTCCACCTCCACCCCACCCCATTCTCTCTGCCCACTTGGGGCCACGCCTCACGAACTCTGAATGTGAAGCTGTAGTGATGTGGTGAAACATGGGTCTAGTTTAAACACTCTGACCTAATCTGATCTAATTTATTCTAATCTAATTTAGCAAATATAACACACCAGCTGTAGGATCTACCATGTGTTACCATGCATTTCCTATTGCTAAGTTACAAACACTTCAACACAAACATTTCCTGCTTTTCTTTTTGGTTTGTTTGTTTGTTTGTTTGTTTGGTGGTGTTTTTTTGTCAGAAACTGGTTCAGTCGGTCAGCATTCATGTGCAGTGTGTGTAAGGAACGAGATTTTTTTTTTAACGTTATAGGAGACTTCCTCTTTATTGACAAGCCATACTTTTCAACTCGTTGAGGTGTGGACAAGTTGTACACACACACACACACACAAAGCGTTTATTTTTTGCTCTGACCTAAGTCAGCGGTTACTGTATGTCAACAGACTTTTTTTTTAATGACAACACAAATATGTGTGTGTGTGCTGTGTGTGTGTGTTTTCAGGCTGCCAGCATGGCGCAGAAGGTGCTTGTGACAGGCGGAGCAGGTTATATAGGTAGTCACTGTGTGGTGGAGCTGATCGAGGCGGGATATCAGCCGGTCGTCATCGACAATTTCAGCAATGCTGTCCGAGGTAACCTGACAGGTTAATGGTGTACGTGTGTGTGTGTGTGTGTGTTGGTGTGTGTATGGCGGGGGGATTGTGTATGGAAAATGTATGTGGGTGTGTGGTGCAACCTTATTTCACCTCTACCTGTTTAACTGGTGTCTTCTGGTAGAGCGACACCTCCTTACTTTTTGAAACCCTTTAAATCCATTTGTTTTTTAGTTTTTATTTACAAGCTGAATATGTGGCCATGAGGTTCATTTTAATACCCTATTGTTTCTATATGTTTAGAGAAAAATGTAATTTTGGGAAATTGTAGGTCTGATTCCTTAGTAAACGACCCTAAGGGCACCACCACTAAGGGAGGGAAAAGAAAAAAAAAGATCAGAGTTAAGACACGTCTTATGTCATGGGACATAATTGTGTTGTTTAAGACGAAACAACACAATAATGTCACATGACTGGAAGGCTACAAGCCACAGGGAAGCGTCACACACACACTGGTGTAAATGAGATCTAGAAAGCAGAAGTCCCTTTGGAAGATGATTCGGTGTAATATCTGCACTGTGTCCTTGATGAACGTATTCGTCTGTAACCGCACACAGATGAAGTGAAGGCCATGTACACAGCTGGAGAACATCAGGATGTGTCAAACTCACATCCTGTACCGTTTGTTAGTTCAGATATGTCTTTCTGTTCATCTGTGTATGTATCCATCTCCATCTCTACATGTCTGTCTGTGTGTGTCCATTTCTCTTCTTTTTATCTATGTATCTGTCTGTCTCTCTATGTTCTTTAGCTTTTGGTCTATTTATTCACCTGTTGCTGTCTGTCTGTCTCTTCATCGATATCCTGCTAGTAATCTGTTTCTCATAATTGTTCTATCTACCTTTCACCTCTCTCTCTCTCTCTCTCTCTCTCTCTCTCTGTCTGTATCTTTGTTTGTCTAGCGTCCTGACTTTCTGTCTGGCTCAGTCAGTATGTGTCTGTTCGCCTGTCTGTCGATAATAATCTATATTATTATCGGACGGACAGACGGGTGAACAGACGCATACATACAAAGTTTATATCTTAAGAGCTGTCTGTCTCTCTATTTGTTTTGTCTACCTGCATGTCCATTTTTCTGTTTGTCTAACTGTCTCATCTGTCTCGTTGCCCTCTGCCCAACAGTCTGTCTATCTCGTTAGCAATACCTGCCTTTTCCGACTGTCTGCCTGTCTGTCAGTCTGAAATGTGTGTCTGTCTGCCACTTTGCCTGTCTGTCTGGCCGTCATAGGACATTCTGTTTCATTCTGATCTTTTTGTTCTTTGTGCGTGGGTCAGTGTCTTGATCGTTAGGGTGTTCAACTTGTGGAGTTTAATTGGCATTTTGCTTTTTGTTTGTTTGTTTTTGTTTTTTCGCATTGAGGAGAAAATGGCGAGCCTGAGAGCCTGTGCAGAATAGAGAAGTTTCTCAACACCAAGATTGAGTTCCAGGAGCTGGACTTGCTGGACAAACCAGGCCTGGAGAAAATCTTCAAGCAGGTACAAACACACACATGCTCACACTCACACTCATGAAGCTGAAAGGAGATGCTTTGAACACATCACTGATTCTAGTTAAAACCTCAATAATCAACTCCAGCATGTTCACACAGCACCTTGGAAAGTGTTCTCTCTCTCACACACACACCACTTTTCAGCAGGTAAGGTCGTCGTCATGATTAATTAACATTCACTTGTGTTCACATGTGTATCATAACTATTAGCCATGCTAATAACACACACCAGCTGCGCTATACATCTTAGTGTGTGTGTACACTGCTGCTGTTTAATTTAACATATGGACCTGTTGGTGCTGAATGGCTTTATTCATTTATTATATCATCATCATCATCATGTTCTCAGGTTGTTCTTGAGCGTGAATGTGAACGATTCTGTCACTCATTCTCCTTTTCTGTTTTACTATTCAGATCGCACATGTACATGCGGCGCTTCCGCTGTTCAGATCCGGCTTAAATGGAATAAAAGTTTAAATATGGAAACAAAAACAATCCAGATTTCTACTTTTAGACCTTCTGTTTCCGTCTGTTTGTAGATTTTCCTTTCTGTATATCTGTTTTCAATCCCTGTTTGTTTGTCAGACTATCTGTCCACTTGCTTCCCTGTCTGTATATTTTCTGTCTGTCTGTCTGTCTATTTTCCTGTTATCTAACTGTCAGTCTGTGCATTTTCCTACCTCCCTCTACCTCCCTCTTTCTGCGTGTATGTTCATCTGTCTATCTGTGGATTTTTTGTCGATGCCTGTCCATTTTGTCTGCTGTCTCTCTGCCTGTCTATCTGTACATGTTCCTCTCTGCCCAGGTGTCTGTCCCGGCTTTCCAGTGCTTGTCTGACTCTGTTTATACATTTTCTGCTCTGCCTGGTTGCATGTCTGCCTGTACAAAACCTCTCTGCCTATTTATACATTTTCCTACCTGTCTTTCTGTCTGTTTGCTTGCCTGTCTGTCAGTATGTTTTCTTTTGTTTCTGCTTTTCTGTCATGTCCTCTGTCTGTATGTCTGTTTTCCCGTCTGTCTCTACAGTTTTCTCTCTTCCTAATTGTCTCTGCTCCCGGCTTTCCCCTGCTTGGCTGTCTGTCCGCTCCTGGTCTTCCACTGCTTTCCCCAAATTTTCCCCTACTTGTCTCTCTGTCTGTTCGTCTGTCTGTCTGCACCTTTTCCCACTACCACAAAAACTGTTGTATTTTCTCCTTGTACATGACTGAATAGATTGTAAAGTCAGGTGATGTTCACTTTGCAGTTAAATATTAAATCTTTTATCTAAGTACACTTTTGGAAGAAATTTATCACTCGGGATGCTCTTTCACAGCGTGCACCTTGTCTGGAGCTCTTGGTCTTTTTTAGATTAGTCAGCAAAGTGCGGAGAAAAAGCAGGGGAAATGACACAGCAGAATGACTCAAGATGATAAATTATACCACCAAATGTGAGGGGAAGAGGATACAAACAAATACCACAAATACACAACATCATCTGGTTTATAATCTTTAAATAAATAAATAAATAAATAAAGCAGCTGAGATATTTTAGGAGGCTGATGACCTTATAATATTTTTACCCAGACACCCAGCTGTTGAAAATAATTTAAGAAATTGCACTCAGAATCTGAGGCATGAAATCAGACAGAAATCATGTTCGGTTAGAGTTTAAAGACTAAATTTGAAATAAATAAATAAATAAATGAAGTACAGTATGCCAAAGACTTCCTGTTTTTTTATTTCATTACTCCCATATCTGGAGTTACACATAGCCATATTCCTATTTATGGAGGTTGGTCTATAATCTGCACATAAATTTATATGAAGAATTGGTGGTTTGTTTTCTTTCTTCTTTTAGACATTATTTTTCAATGTCAATAAAAACTGTGTGATTAAATCGATTGTATGATTTAAACTAATAATTTGTGGGTTGATTCGATTGATTGATTGATTGATTGATTGATTGATTTTTATTTATTTATTTTTATTCATATTCAATTCCGTCACATTTATTCAGATAAACTTATCTTGTGGTTTCAAATGGATGAAATCCTTGCAAAGTACATGGGGTGTTCAAGTCAAACCCGGACTTTTGATTGACATTTAATGAAGACTTCAAGCACAATACAGTGATGAGACTCCATTAAACAAACCAACAGTGACATCATTTCAGTGCATCTTAAATACATTTAGTAGGAATTAGTACTTTAAAACCTGTTACTAATGTAGCGGCTTGAAACCAATTACAACAAACATTAATGCAATTAAATGAAGTTGAACGATGTCCAAAACTCTAGTGTACCTGTGATTCATGGCTCTTCACTTTGACAGATTTAACGTTTATCGGATCCAGCACCCTTCAGGTTTAAAACATTTGTTTTGCTCCTAAAGATCTGCAATTTGAAGACACATTAAAACATTATGCATAACTCAGTTCTGAATACAGATGCATCAGGTTTTTTGCTCAAACTCTGATCTAATGCATCCAATCCAGTTATGTTTGGGGATCTGGACGTTTTTCGATTGATTATTTTGAACATAATGCTCAATCTCACTTATGGAGTGCACATCAAGCCAGAATGTTAAGACTGAATAAGTTAAACCCTGAATACAATATTAAAGTTTCACTCTCAGATGTTGATACTGCCCGACTGTTTTTGTCTGTGTCTGATCTCCAGCACTCTTTCTATGCTGTGATGCACTTTGCCGGGCTGAAAGCTGTAGGGGAATCGGTGGAAAAGCCGCTGCGCTACTACAGGGTCAATCTTACGGGTACCATCAACCTGCTGGAGGTGAGCCTCATCATCATGACTTCATCACCACAATGGGGCAGCCAGTCAGTCAAACATGCATCAGTTTGCATACAGTTTAAATGCAGATTAATAGTGTCCCTCTGTGTGGATGTGTGTTTTTAGGTGATGCAAGCCCATGGGGTGCACAACATAGTTTTCAGTAGTTCTGCGACCGTATATGGCGATCCTCAGAAACTCCCCATCGATGAGCAGCACCCGGCTGGAGGCTGCACCAACCCTTACGGCAAAACCAAGTTCTTCATCGAGGAAATGATCCGGGATCAGTGCAATGCAGAGAAGGTATATAAAAGGAGAAATGTACTACTAGTTCAAAACAACTCTAAAAAGCAGTAGCAAGTGATCCATCAAGATTTAACTAATCAACTAAGAGCTGCTGCTGCAAACATGAAGACTGTCCTGTTGCTTATCCAATCCCACACAGTATGATGCAGATTAATCCCTGCTGTCCGTTATCACCCAGATGAGGATGGGTTCCCTGTTGAGTCTGGTTCCTCTCAAGGTTTCTTCCTATTACCATCTCAGGGAGTTTTTCCTTGTCACCGTCGTCCTCGGCTCACTCATCAGGGACAGTCTTATCATCATGTTCACATCTGATACAAACCTAAATAATTATTTAGATTGTCGCAAAGCAGCTTTACACAATGCCAGTTGTTAAAAGCGCTATACAAATAAAATTGAATTGAATTTTCATTAAAGATTTGAACTTGCATCTGATAATAATCTGACGAAATAACTAACTGAGTTCCTTTGTCAGGACTGGAATGCCGTGTTGCTCAGGTACTTCAACCCCATTGGTGCTCACATCTCAGGAGAGATTGGTGAAGATCCACAAGGAATCCCAAACAACCTCCTACCATATGTTGCCCAGGTAATCTTTCTGACCAATCAGACATTAATAGGAGTTAATACCGTTAAAAGTCATTGTCATTTCATTATTTAGGTCATGATCAACTTTCTGCTATTTTTGACATATTAATGTTTACAGCTAAGAGTGGCAATTAGAATAAATAAAATTCTATTACAATTGATATTTAAGTCAAATAAAACCATATACAACCAAATATATGCTCAAATAAGTCACCTCGGTATCGCTCAAACTTTATGCTCAAAGTTAACCCTGATTCTTAACATAGCCAACAAAATGATGAAACACTTCAAGGGATGCAAGATATAGGAGGGTTAAACATGGAGGAACTGTAATCAATACCATATTTATTGAATTAGGAATTATTCTTAGCATGGAAAGTAATCAGCTGTGCCAACCCAAATAACATATGGAATGGTTATAAAATATTTCTCCTGCGTTGAAATCCACTACAAGAAAAAGGTCCAGTTGACATGACTTAACTTCCAAATAACCTCACCTGGATGGATGAGAATCTTCAGACATTTTAAGGCTATTTGGAATATTTATTTAGAATTTCAGGAACGACTGATTTGTTTCTTTGGTGTCCCAGGTGGCCATCGGCAGACGAAAGCATCTCAGTGTGTTTGGAAATGACTACAAGACAATTGATGGAACAGGTAAAAAAAAAAGAAGAAGGTTCTGGTGGTAGGCATGTAAAGTTGATCACATGTGTGTGTGCTTTACATGTCATGTGTTTCTTTACAGGAGTCAGAGACTACATTCATGTGGTGGACTTGGCAAAGGGACACATTGCAGCTCTGAAGAAGCTGAAGGACAACTGTGGCTGCAAGGTGGAATTTCTTTTTTTTTTTTTTTATCTATCTATAATTAATGTTTAAAATGGACTATACAGCCAAAAGTATCTGGACACCTGACAAACACTTCCGTATTTGCTTGTTGAAAATCCAGTTTCAGATTTGTTCCAGTTTGTCGCTCTGTTTTTCTGCGAAGGCTTTCCACTAGATTTTGGCGCATGGTTGTAGGAATATGTGATCATTCAGCTACATAAGCATTAGTGAGGTCGGAGACTGATTTTGGGATGTCGAGAAGGCTCTAGGTCCAGTTCATCCAAAATGTTAAAAGTTGAAGTCGGGGCTCTGTGCTGGAATTCAAGTTCTTCCACTTAACACACCATGTCTTTATGGAGCTGGAGGAGTTTGGGCTTCTTAGTTCCAGTAAAGTCGAACTTATGCTACAATATGCAGATGTTTTATATACAGGAAATGTGTCCTTTCAAACAGTTTATGTAAAGGAACCACATAAAGGTGTGATGATCATGTGTCCACATATGTTTGGCTATATAGTGTAAATGAATTCTCAGCTGTGGCCTACAGCGATAAATGTGTTAGAATGAGAGACATGAGAAAATAAATTGTACCTAATAATTATTTCATGCCGTTTTATCCATTATTATTTTTCAACAAAGTTCTAGTTACTGTATGCTGAACTGTAAGTGTAGCCCACAATTACATTTAAGCATACAGTAACCAGAAGTTTATTGGAAAGTAATAATGGATAAAACTCCATAAAATAGTTCTAGTTAGTGTATGCATAACTTTAAGTACAGGCTACACATGTTGAAGCCTATCCACTCCAACAGCTCACCAGTGCAAGGTATTAGATATACTGTACATCACATTTGGAGGCAGTGCTGACCTTGACCTAGTCAACACACATCCGTCATAACCCATCGTTCTTGAGAACAATACCAATAAGGCTATTGTAAGGGTTCGACTGTATGACGGCTAAGTACAGTAGGCCATTCATAGCTCTAATTTTCTTTGCTAGTTACTAGCATACTACTGGGTACACATAAAGGAAGGGGTTTATTTGAAGAGGTGCAAGGTATGTAAGTACTGTTTAGATTTTATTTACGTTGTTACCGTAATTAAGTACAGTGTTCACATGTCTGAACTTTACTTGAGTAGTTTTATTAGTAAATACTCTTTTTTACTACATCCCACGAAAAATAAGTGTACTTTCTTCTTCACTACGTTTCTGCATGGCACTGTGTTACATAAACAGAGTGGTGAGGACTATTTCAAGCAGTACCTGCCACCTGCTGACTCTTATGACAAAATGTTCACAGCATGTTCACAGTCAGGTAGCGCGCACACAAACACAAAGAGAGAGAGGGAGAGAGAGAAAGAAAGAGAGAGACTCTAGGACTTAAAGACTACAGTGAGCTAGAACAAGTTCAGTATATTTGTTACTTGAGTAAATTTGAAGGTGAGTACTTGTGCTTGGGTAGAATTATAAGTGGAGGACTTCTACTTTTTCTTGAGTAATATTTTAACTAGGGTATCTGTATTTTTACTCAAGTACACCAAAAAAAGGTTGTTTACAAAAATGTGTTTCAGGTAAAGATTTCTGCAGCAATCTTTAGATTTGATTGGGGCTCATTTTCCTCTGTCAGGGCTGTTTCACATCAGTGGTATTCCTTTAATCTGTCTATATCTATCTTTTTCTGTACAGGTGTATAACCTGGGTACAGGTACTGGCTACTCTGTGTTACAGATGGTAAAAGCTATGGAGAAAGCCTCAGGAAAACAAGTAAGAATTTAAGTCATTAATTACCAAATGATAATTCCTTATATTTGGGAAAAAATATGTGTAGATTTATCATAATCTCTGGTGTCTAGCTATTTTTTTTAAATTAACTAGAATGTAACTCTTTTAAGCCCTGAATTTTAATGTAGAAAGACATAGAAAATAAAGATTTCGAAAATAGAAAATGTAATTGTAACGTTTGTGAAAAGCCATGTAACAGTATTTTGCTAGTTGAAAGGGTTCCATATAGAACATTTGAAGAACCATATTAATATGTGTAGCTTCTAATTATTAATCATCATTTTATTCTTAATACTAAAGTATCTGCCACATACTTCAAGCAAATACATTTCACAATAGAGTTCTTAGTCGTACACAACTACTCTGTTGTAAGACAGATATCAACCAAAGAGCTTTTGTAAGCTTTCTAAATGTTCTAAGAGTGTAGTGATACTAACTGATGGTGTGCATATGTAGTCATGGTGATGTTGTGTTTTACCTAAAATCTATCAGGCATTTAAACTTCTTGGAGAAAATGGTCCTTAAATGTTTTATTAGTGTTTTATTGGATAATTAAAGGTTTAAAATGACATTTGGAGCTGCTGCAGTGCATTTGTTAAATCGTTAGCTGTCTGTTATGCATCACTTTAGCTAACCAGCTAATATTTTGAACATTGTAGTTTAACTTACCACAGGAAATGTAGGAGTTGATGCAGGATGACATGTAGGGTATGAATGAGTTCAATCAAACGCAAAGCAAGGTTAGCATATTAATTAATCCTATCCAGCTGAGCATTTTAGCTAAGCTAAAGCTAGCTCGTGATAACTGAGTTAAGTAGGCGTGTTCCAACCAACAGCCAGACTCTGTCCGTTCCACCTATTTGCCCACTTATGGAATAAACAAGGTTTAGGCTGAGTCAGCTCTTGCCTGAACAGCGATGTCCAGCACTCCCACAGTTTACATTCAAAACTGCTCTTCAGAAAACATATGGGTGACGTTACAGAGGGATTATCCAACTCTTCGTATACAGCCCATGATATGGGTTAACTCTAAGCCATTCAGTTAGCATCTAATGCATGCAATGCATTTTTTTTAGCACAATATTTTATTAGTAATACATCTAAGGAAAATGTTCTGTTCCAGATGGTTCACAGTCTCACTTGGCTGTTTGTGTAAATGATTTTGTAACTACATGACATGCTAAATATATTATTAGCATCAACTTGTGTTGGAACACTGTACATTTCCTAGTTCTTTAAAGAAACAATCTACATTTATGAGTATTATACTTCTCATTATAAAAAGAACATTAAAAAAACTCTGCTTATGAACTGTGCGTCCATATTGTTATTTTATTATTTTTTTCACCTTCAAGATTGCATATGAAATCGCTCCCCGGAGGAACGGAGACATTGCCTCATGCTATGCAGATCCTCGCCTGGCAGAGCAGGAGCTCAGCTGGAAAGCTGACTTTGGTCTAGAGAGGATGTGTAAGTATGAATGCTGCTCTTTCACTCATTCAGTATGACCAAATACTAAAAAAATCTTTTTTTTTTTATTTCCAATCCAATGCAAATATGCAGGTTGCTCCAGAATTGGCACCTTCAACAAAAAAAATTATGAAAAGTTTAAGCTTAACTTAGTGTCATTTTATAGTATAAAAATAAACCCTTAAGAGTCAAATAGAATTTAAAAAAAAAAAGAAGTAAAAACTTGTTTCCATTTTATCATTTATTTGAAGTTTATCTTGTTTGCTTTTAAATACATGTTTAAAGTTTGAGCAAAAACTCCCTTTATTTCTCTGTATAATCCCTTGCTACACTAATGCACTTATCCCAGAATTTCACTTGAGCTTTAATATCATTGAGGTAGAAAGATTTGAAATGCCTGAAGGCGACTTACTTATTAAAGCTCCAGATAAACTACAGAACTACAGAATTTTGGTTTTGTTAAATAAAAATATTGTAAAATGATCTTCATATGGGTATTTACTTGCTTTAAACTTCTCTTTAAATATTTTAAAACATGATGGGACATGGGGAACAGCTGTACTTTCCCTTTAACTCACTATATTCTCCACTTTTTATTTACAGTATAAAATAAATATATTGTGTTTGGATATTAATGTAAAAAAACATGGACTGGAAGTCTTGTTGCTATGTTTTTAAACACCAATCTGAGAATGTATTTTTTTGCACTTTTTTTTGTCCCCTAGGTGAAGACCTGTGGCGCTGGCAATCCAAGAATCCCACAGGCTTCACTAACGGCATGATGGAATGAATTGGTAACGTGGATATGATGACCAGCTGAAACTAATCTCGACTGAAGCAGAGCCATGGACCTCCTCTTTTTTTTTTTTTTTAACACACTTCTGATTCAACTTGAAGAAACCTTATGACACAATGAATGCATTTCTCAATGATTCTGTGCTTTTTCTATGCTTTTAAATTATTAGCAAACCATCATCTTGTTAATGAGTCGTTGTTTTTCTTATCATTCCTCAAGGTTATTTCTAATCTAAATCTTATACTGGGCCAAATGTTACTTTTTCTTTATACCTGTAAGGGAATTAAATTAATTCTTTTTAAAAAGAGCTTTTTCGTTGTTGCTCGTATTATTTTGCTATCATCATGATGCTGTTTTTTTTTTCAAGTTTAGACCACACCCTTAACTGACTGTCAAATTAAAGAGAAATGAAGGGAGAGAGATCTGCTTTCTAGAAGCTCTGAGGCATCTAGACGGTTGCAGTATTATGCTAAGCAGCCAAACCCTCTTCTAAAAAACACTTGTTAAAATCTAGGTAGGAAGTACAATAGGTGTGAAAAGAAGACATGGAAACAGCTGTGTGGTGTTGGAACCATAGGATTTGACTATCTTTGAATATGATGCTAAAGCAGAGACTATATGCTTAAATTACTTGTTACATTAGTTTAATAGCTTCAACGAAAAAAGGGAAAAGTCCAATTCTGGCTTATGAATGTGTGTTTGGTTATTGCTTTGTTTGAGTCTGGGGGGGAGGGGGAATTCCTTCTGGTTCAATCTTTCTCAAAGTAAGGTCCTGGTCCCAGTGGTCTGTGATATACACCAATAAACCATAACATTATGACCAACCATTTAGGAGCCAACCAGTGTTGAGGAGACACCATCCCCCCCCCCCCCCTCCCCCCAAACACACATACACTTCTAAAACCAAAACATTGTTGTACTGGGTCCTGATGCGTTTCTTTTGGATCCAGCATTAATCCTTTCAGCTATTTGAGCTACAGTAGTTCTTCTATTGGATTGGACTACAAAGGGCAGCCTTCGTTCCCCACGTGCATCAATGAGCCTTGGCTGCCCATCACACTGTCATGGGTTCACCGGTTTCGCCCTTCTTACAGTAGCAACAGTTTCAATATTTTGTTACAATTGTGTCTCAAATTAAGTGGGATATATTATGCAGCAAGTGAACATTTTGTCCCTAAATGTATTGTGTTAAAAAAATGGGCAAGAGTAAGGATTTGATCAACTTTGACAAGGGCCGAAATTGTGATGACTAAATGACTGGGTCAGAGCAACTTCAAAACTGCAGCACTTGTGGCATGTTCCTGGCCAAGGTCAACTGATGCACATGGCGAGCGAAGGCTGGACTGTATAGGCTGATCCAATAGAAGAGCTACTGTATTTCAAATTGCTGAAAAGGTTAATGCTGCTTGTGATAGACATGCACTGTGTGTGACCTCTTTCTGTTTTGGTGGCAAAGAGGACCTGATAAATCTTAGGCAGGTGGTCATATTGTTATGGCTAATCGGTATATACATTTTTATGAATGCTGATTTAAATCACAAGCCTCAGTTCAAAACTATTTATCGTTAAGTACGTACACCCAGATAGCACACTGCTTAAGGGTCCAATGTTGGCTCATTGGTGGGGCCAAAGATAGGTTGGCACAACATTGGTTCAGTAAATGATTACAAGTTTGGCCCAATGTTGGAACACATGCAAGGCATGGTAAAAAGCACTACATGCCATTAGGGCTGATGATGACGACATAGGGCTGATGTCATAGTGCTTGGGCCCCAATAATCCTTGGGAAAACAACAGGGCCCTTCACACACTATGACGACATAGGGCTGATGTCATAATGCTCGGGTTCTAATAAGAAGAACAAGAGGGCCCTTCATACACAATGACATCAGCACTTTCAGACATCAGCTTGTCCGCCTGTCTTTCTGTACTGAAGGACTCTCTGCCTTATTTATTAATACAAAGGAATAAACTGCTTTAAGGTTGAGAATCTTACGCCTTGTTTATGCTAAGTTCTACTTTTTTCGTCGTCAGCTAAATACACTCCCTTTTCGGTAATCGGAGTGTGATTTACAGATGAGAAATCTAAAAAGTAGATCAGATACATATTAACTTTTGTCTTAAAACAACTCCAGCATGATAAAATTCACTTATACCATATTAACTAATCCCAGGAAAAATATTCAGTTTATACTGTATTGTTGTTCACAGTTTATATACAGTTCTATTGATGCCGAGGTGTTCGTTTACATTAAGCAAGTAGCTTATAAGTAGCCTATTTTAAAGTAGATTATTCAATGCATTACATAACATCGCTTTTACACAACATTTCATTTATGGTCAGGTTAAACATCAAGCAGATATCTTATTACTGCAAATGTTTCAATAAATTCTGTCCAGTCAGTTTTGTTTGATACTGTGACATAATCTGACACATAACTGCTCAAAACTTCACTTCTTCTCAACATTTTGGTTTTAGCTCACAACACTGCGTTCTCAGTTCGGATATATTACATGCCATTACCTTGGACTGCTGAGAATATGTTTGCAAATTCATTGATCTGTCCATTCATCTTTGAGGATTCAGTTTTCATAGTCTACTTGCCTCTTTGGAGTAAGCCATGCTGTGTTGCACATTCATCAGGGTTTGCTGAGGATTGTGGCACCTTGTAGGCCCTGCATTATGGTTGTTTCTGTTGCGTTGATTGGCTTTGTTGAGTAACGCATACTTGAGGCAAAAATGCTACATTCATCCAAAAAAAGCGCTAGATGTTGTGACAATCTGGCACATAACTGCTCTTAACTTCACTTTTACTAAAGATTTTAATTTCATCTATGGTGCAGGCTTAACTTGAAGTAAATATCAAACTGATACCAAAGTTTCATTAAATTCTGTCCAGCCAGTTTTGCATGATGCTATCGGCCAAAACATGGTGTTAGTGCTATAAAGTGACTCACCTAAAGGAAAAAGTGAATTTTCAGATAGAATTATATAAGACCATTTTTCATAATACTTAATGCTTCTTATCTCTCGATCCATGCTTTGTTTTTTGTAAATAGGTATACACATTTATATTTTTATTAGACAAAAAGAAACATATGTGCTAAATAAATTATTTTATGTAGTGTCCTTAACTTTTTGGAATTTAAATCTTGGAATGATCTTAATTGTCCTGTTACCAAAAATGTATTTAAGCAACTATTGTTACAGGTCATATGCAGAAGCTTAAGCAAATTTTCATATCAACATTCATAAAGAAATATAAATTATTTGCATTTAAAATGATTATTGTTTGGAGCGAGACAGTATAATTCTGAAAAAGTCCATTTTTGGGGCGCATATTAAATCAACTCTCCAAAACGGCTGAAGTTAGCAAATTAAAGCTTTAAGGGAAGCAAGATTGGTCACTTACAGACATAAACTTCAGAAGTAGCTTCTATGGCACACATTTATTTTTTATGTATAATACAATATAAAAAATAGCAATACTGTGTTTTGGCCATGTGACAAAATCTGGCTGGACAGACAGACACACAGAGAGACAGACAGAAAATTTTCTGAGACTGGTTTTGGGTCCTCCAAAGTATGTAGTGTAAAGATATCATTGAAAAAGTGAGTTGTGACCAGTGTACAGACAAAACCTTTCTAAAAATTTATATGCAGGTGTGTGTATATATCCGGTTGTGTAGTGATTAAAACTGTCGCCCTTGTACCTCCAGGGTCCGGGGTCAATTTCTTCATGTTCTCCCAGTGCTTGGTGGGTTTCCTCCAGGTACTCTGGTTTCCTCCCACAGTCCAAAAAATAGGCTAACTGGCGTACCGAAATTGCTGTACTGTATGGATAAATGTTTGTGTGTGTGCGCTGCAATGGAATGGCACCCCATCCAGGGTGTACCCCGCCTCATGCCCTAAGTGTTCTCGGAACGGCTACAGCACCAGAACCATATGGCGTGAGACCTACACTTATAAAAACAGACACCTATAGTTTTATGATTAAACTTACGCATAAGAACATGCTACATTTAAAGCTAGTAAGATTTAGCTATTAATACATATTAAAACATATATTAATAATTTGATGATGACTTTAAAAGTAACTGCTTGCCTAAGCATAGAATGAGAGGGTTGCTCTCAAGAGAACCTCATATCAATAGCACAAAGATGTCTTTCAGAAGATCCGGGTCAGCCAGGTCCTGACTCTGCTGATTCTTTTACCCTTTTTCTTTAAACTGTGCTATAATTCTGTTAATGATAGAAAGGGGGATTTCAGGATTCCAAGCTATTTGTCTCTGGGACTGTGCAGTCTAAAATTGACCAATGATCTTGCTTTGTTAAAAATCAGAAATTTCTTTGGGATATAAATTTTTTGGTGTACTTGAAGGCTAATCAATTCCACTCTTAAAAGTAAGAAACCAAAACAAATGGATGATAATAATAATAATAATACATAACATTATGAGGGTCTAGTTGGGCATATCATATGTACATACATTCCATACAACCTAACTAGGGGTGGGTGGGAGCGGGAACGTCAATCTATCCCGTTTACTGCAAGTTCTTGCCTTTGCATAAGTAATGGCACCTTTTATCCAAATGCAGATTAAATCATTACAGCCGGGTTGCATGTCTGTAACTTTAAGCGAGTCTTACTGCCCCAAGCGGGCTCTCTGAACGCCCACGTCAGCACACTCGGGTTTTTTTTTTATCCCTCCCTCCTCCCGCACAACCGGGTTTCGGTCTTTCGGGCTGAGCAGGAAGCGATCGGTGGGGGGAGAGGAAAAAAAAAATACTACTCCTACTAGTACTACCACCAGCACCAACAGCGAGGAAAATGGAGATGGTGTGTGAGAACGGTACGCGGCGACCGTACAGGACCCAGAGCGAAGCGGATCGGCAGTGAGTAGCGGAGTTAGTTGTTGTATTTGTCTCGGGGATGTGAGGCGGAAGCGGGTGGGCGGCGGGACGGGCTCTGAGTGCTGAGGTCGCCGCGCTATTGCGCATTCCGTGCGCAAACATGGAGCGCCTACACGGCTCCCTGCACAGCCTCCGGTCCACGGGGGGGGATTTCTGGAGAATGAATCGGGTGCTTCGGTTTATAATCAGCGATTTAGGCACCTAGGCGTGCACGTGTTAATAATGTATACACCAAACCACGACTGAAATGGTGCATTTTATTCTTCCTAAAGGGCGAGGTCGGAGGGGCTGAACCGCACACGGGGTTCACTTGCCCGCTTTTGCGGCGTTTCTCCACCTGAATGCTCGCTGGTAGTCGTGCATTATGTGCGTGTTTTATGTGCGGGTGTACTCAAATCCTGTCGATGGATGGATGGATGGATGCACGGGCTCGTTTACTTCTCAACACCGACCGATTTTAAATCCCCCTCGACAGTATTGTAAAAAAAAAAAAAAGATTTAACAATAAAAATATATATATCACCCCTCCTTTCTTTAAAGTTCCTCGTTCCTATATGAACAAACCAATTCTTATTATTTATGGTAAACTTCAGCTCGCCTTTCTCCGCTTTTTGAGACGCGACCCGACTCGGGTGTAGCCCCCGCCCCCTGCTCGGTGCCAGCGTTCGACTGACATGCGCTTCAGCCAATCAGCGTGCGCGCTTCGTTCTACGCTCCTCCTTTCTTTCTCCCTTAAACAAAGGATGGCCTGGGAGTGTTATTCGGAGAGGATAACCCAGAAATTGAGTGCTCCTTTAATATTCACGGATCCGGAACATATTTACGCGGATTTGTTTTCTAACATGTCCGTGCGTATAGTTTTCGACTGAAAGCTAAACATCTGATCAAGCTTATGCCAACTGCATACTGGAAAATCTCACCTCAGCTTGGGATCTTAAATAGATTTTGTGGCATGTGACATGACAATGCTATAATGTGGGCCATTAGCTTCCATCCTGTAAACCATTTCCTTCAACCCAAGTTAAATAATAAAAAAAATAACACCAAGCACTTCAAAATGGGGAATAAATGAGGAATAAATCCATAAAGTGCAGATTTTTGCATGCATTTGTACACATCACCCATTCACTCTTCCTGTAAATGGAGCATTTTGTTGATATGCAAGTCTAAAACTGCAAAACCTGACACTTTTACTAACCTAACCAACTAATAAAACATTTTGATGGCCAATGAGCTTTTCTAGATCTGTGTGTCTGGAAATGGGGTCAGTGGACCCCTAGGGGACTGTGACGTGTAGTGAGGTGGTCTGCTGTGAATTTATTACTATTATTATTTCAATAACGGAGACGTTGGTGGACATGACAAAGAATTAGTATCGATGTTGTTATATTAGTTGAAGTTAAGCCTATCTTATTATTATCCTAACTGACTGGTCACTTGAATTAAATAATTATATTTCCTAATCTCATTCTTAATATATTTAAAAAATGCTTTAATATAAATCTTACTTGACTCTTGGGTAGCACATACACTGCCTAGGCAAAAACAAACAAAAAAAAAAACATGTCGCCATTTCAGAAGGGTTAAATTATTGGGCTGCATCAAGCAAAGAAACAACGAAGGAGATTTGAAATTACTTAAATTGGGTTGAGAACCCTTTAGATATATTTGTGGAAGAAATGTGGTCGGACAAAAAAAAATCATGAATGGAGATGACTTCTCATCAAAAATCTGAGCCATGTTTATTAGTGAAAGTAAGCGTATTTCCATGTGATGGGAACTCACAGGATTGCGAACTAACCAGCTGTGTCTTCATAAGAAAACCACTTGTTGGTGAGATTAATCAGAAGAAAATGCTTCATTTTGTAAGAAAACAAAAAGTTTGGACCTTGGAGCAATTGAAAAAGGTCATGTGTTAGTTTGGCTCAGTGGTTCCCTTCTGCCAAGTGGAAGCCCTGGGTTCAGTTCCCACCCAATGCCCAAACCCCAACGACTGGATGCGATTCCGGTTCCCAGCATGGATAAAATGAGAGTGTTGTATCAGGAAGGGTATCCAGCGTAAAACCTGTGTTGTGTGCGGATTGGATGCAGATCGAATAATCGGCAGTGTCGACCCCTCGACAGGGGCAGCCAACATGTTGTCTGATGCGCCCATCTGGAATAAGGTCAGTCTGGACCTATCAGGGTAAGAAGGGAAGCAATACACCAATCATGCGTAGTGCCCACTGTACAAGCCTCTGGAGACAGTGTTCTGGGGTTATCTCAGTTGTTCAGGTTTAGCAATGTTATGTGGAAATAAAAAAAGTCAGCTGATGACCTGAATGTACTGAATGACCAGGATATCACATCTATGGAGTTTTTCTTTTTTGCTTTTGGAGAGAATGAGGAACTGGCCACATGAACACATGAACTGGCCACCACATTGTGTGCTGTAATCAAAATTAATCAAAAGGTGACCGAATGAAAGTGTGTGACTTTTTTGGCCAGGCAGTGTATTTAAAAAAAAAAAAAAAAAAGCTACATCCATCAAATAAATATAAATAATGCAAAAAAAAATAAAAAAAAATAAAAAAACACACATATATATATATATATATATATATATATATATATATATATATATTATCAGTATGTACAATCTAAAAATATTTTACATTCATAACTGAAAAAGAACTGAGAAAAAAACTGTTTAAAAAAAGACTGTTTGAAAACATTTGCTCTATATGTAAAAAAAAATAATTACATAAAAAATATATTTAAAATATATTTACTTACTTTCCACTTTCTGCATGTTCTGCCCTGGACACCATCTAGCATTTGTGTTCTTAAGCATTCAAAAATAAGGACGGTTGAACGGGTAGAAGAACATGGATGATAGGTGTCTAGTTTTCAGACATCCTACTATACTGTAGCTCCCACTTCTGAAACCACCTGCCTTTTAATTTCCAACCATTTCCATACACCTTATCTGCCCTATCCTAATAACTCAGGGTCACTATTTCAAAAATTCAGACAGCTTCAAACCTACCACTTCTTATACCTGCCCCAAAGGGTTTATGTTATTCATTATTCCCTTTATGGTGACACAGTGACGTAGTGTTTAGCACTGTGGCCTTGCACCTCTAGAGTCGAGGGTTCGAGTCTATGTGTGTGCAGTTAGGTTAGGTGCATGTTAGGTGGATTTCTTCCTAGTTTTCTGTTTCCTTAGACAGTTGATAAATTTGGCTTGTTAGTGTTTTCGAATTATCCGTAGCGTGTGTGGGTGTATGTATGCTTGTGTACCCTACGGTGGACTGGCACTCTTTCCTGGGGTTATGCCCTTTGTCCCACTGGAATAGGCTCCAGGCTTCCCACTACACTGTAAGCGGTGTAAATATTCAATTCAATTCAATTCAATTTTATTTATATAGCGCTTTTAACAATGGTCATTGTCCCAAAGCAGCTTCACAAAAAAAAAAAAATTAAAGTTTTTTTTTTTTTTTTTTTAGAAAAGAAAAGAAAAGAAAATATTTGGAAGTGTGTATGTGTGAGAAAAATGTGTCTAGATAATAATGAAATGAATGAATGATGAATGAAATGTCTCTGATGAGCAAGTTAAGGGTGACGGCGACAGTGGCAAGGAAAAACTCCCTGAGATGGCAATAGGAAGAAACCTTGAGAGGAACCAGACTCAACAGGGAACCCATCCTCATCTGGGTGATAACAGATAGAAATAACATCAAGTGTGAAGTTGTGTAGATTCAGTTCAGCAGTAGGTGCAGAGGGCAGATGGGGTCAGGATCACTGGAAACACAGGAGCAGGATGTGTAGCTCCAGCCATCATAAAGCAGAATCTAGCTGGAGCAGGTCCTTCTCAAGATGCCTTAGAAACCTCGCAGGGTTGGCCTTTGTCTACTGAAGCTGGCACAATCTCCAGATGTCTCAGGATGGGTAGAAAAATACAGAAAAGATGGAGAGAATTAGCGTAGTTGCCATTCAGGATAGGTGTACTGGAGTATGAGGTTATGGGATGAGTTACGCGTATGCCAGATTAAAGAGATGCGTCTTGAGCCTACTTTTGAATAGTGTGTTCCCTTCATAAAATCATACAATGCCTCAGATAATTGGTACAAATGTTTCAGAATATTTTTGTCCTTAGTATTCAAATAAATGTTTTATATTACGAATGACAAAGATACAGTATCTGTGCTATTTGAAATGAAATCTTTTGAGAATTTGTCCTAGACGGAGAAAATAAACATTGTTTCTGTTGTAAAAAGAGAAATGATTTGCTTCCATATAAACTTACACATAGTGTTTAAAGGTCCAGACTGAAAGGAAAACCTTTATGGACCCGAATGTACTCCACACCATCAGAGAACTGTTTTCCATCTGTGTATCATTTTTGGATGTTATTTCAGGCCGGTGCACAGATGGACGAGCGCCGACATGTCTGCCAACCACCACAGTTGCCTCCTGAAGCAGTTGGACCAGCAGCGGCGCCAGGAGCTGTTCTGCGACTGCAACGTGCTGGTAGGTGGACGCCTTTTCCGCGCACATCGCAACGTCCTTTTCGGGAGCAGTGGCTACTTCCGCATGCTGTTGTCTCAGGGTGCGCGAGAAAGCCTGGAACCCGCAAGGGCCTCGTTCGACGCCTTCGCCCCTGACACCTTTGCCACCATTCTAGACTTCGTATACTCAGGTCATCTGGCTTTGGGCAGCGGCAACGTGATCGAGGTGATGTCTGCCGCCAGCTACCTGCAGATGGACAATGTCATCGCCTACTGCAAAGCCTTCATCGAGTCCTCCCTGGAGATAAGCGCCAAGGATGCGACGGAGGACACCCTGCCTCCGCAAAGCATCTTGTGGGAGCACCAGGACGACACCAAGGAGGAAGACGCGTACGAAGCAGAGGTGACAAATGACCATAGCCCGCAGTGCCAGCAGGTTCTGGAGGCAGGCTTAAAGGACGACCAGGTGGAACAGTTTGACGCGGTTTCTGAGCCCAGGAGAAGAGGAACCAGGAAAAGATCAGCCACTCATCGGTACACCCCAGACGATAGTTCACCGATCGACCTCCAGAGGGCAACGGCGGGCACACAGAAAGCGGACGAACTCTATGCCACCCTGCCTACCATCGTAGGTGTTGTGGGAGTTTTTAACAAAGGTTAGCATCAATAATATGATGATATGATATATTTGGGTCTCATTTTGTCATTATCTCATCATTAAAGCATCAGTTAATCAGTGACTACATTCCATCTGAAATTAGATCAAAATCTCCTATCATTCTTATAAATAAAACCAAGCATTGTCTGGCAGATGATGTTTTCTCGCATTGTTTCTGATGCTTGTATGCACGTTTGGAAATTGTCAAGTTATTTTACTTGAGCATAAAGTAACATAATTTGACTTTGATAGCTATGCTATCCGTAATGTAATCCGATGTGATGGAGTAAAATCCAAGAGTTAAATGTTTACTTTTGCATGCTAAAAAAATGCCCAAGACAAAGAGATAGACAACTGAAAAAGAAAGTCATGCATGTCATGTTTTGTTTTTGCCTCACCTAGAGCTATCCTGATATGTCTTATACTGTAATGCCGTCTTCCTTCATCTTGTAAATCCCAGTCTCTCTCTCTCTCTCTCTCTCTCTTTCTCACCCTTAGACTCCACTCCCACTGTGCGCTTTAAGTGCCCGTTCTGCACACACACTGTGAAGAGGAAGGCGGATCTGAAGAGACACTTGAGGTGCCACACGGGTGAGAGGCCGTACCCTTGCCAGGCCTGCAGTAAGCGCTTCACTCGTCTCGAGCACCTGCGCAGCCACTTTGAGACCGTGAGGAACTTTTGGAACTTTCTATTTAATATTTCCATCAAATTATCTACTTAATGAGGCTAATTTATATGCTTATTGATTTCTTAATTTCTATTCATATGCCCTTTCTACTCCCTATTCCTACTCATACAAACTTACTTATTTCCTTCCCACCACCTTCCCTCTGCAACTTCTCTATTTCCTACATATCCTAGGTTCCTTTTTTCTTAATTTTCTAGATTTGCACTTTCAACACCTCTCAACACGTACTAGCTTCCGTTCTCATGCACCTCGTAGTTTCCATATAAAACAATACAGTAATAAAACAATGAACATCAAAGTGTCTTAATCATTAACTGACTCCACTGATTTATCTTTTTAGATCCACCAGGCACGTAAGCTTGTGTGCCGGAAGTGTAAGCGACATGTGACGGAGCAGAACAGCCGTGTGGTGTGTGAGGGCTCACGGCGATACAGACTCTGTGAAGCGTGCCTTCAGGAGAGTGGCCTGGTGGCGCGTGATGGCACCGACGCCAGCACAGAGGAGCCAGGGCTTTTGCTTGGCGTGGAGGAGGAACTGGAGGGAAGCCGCAATGCCTCGTGGGGGGTGGAGGATGAGGATGACCTTGCTGAGGATTCAGGAACTGACCTCATCATTCAGGAAGTAGAGGACAGTGACGAGGAACCCAGTGCGAAGTGACCTTGTGTGCGTTTGTGTGTCTGCGTGTCTGTGTGAGAGGGAGAGAGTGTGTGTGTGTGTTTGTGTGAACAAGTAAGTGATGTGCACCGAATTCAGCTTCACTTTTTCCAAAAATGGGCATCTTTGAATCAAAGAAAATGTTCTATACATGTATAATTGTATTATAAAAATTTAAAAAATGTAAATAATTTATTTCACTATTAAACTTGGTTAAATTATTCCCTCTTGCTTCTTATATCCTGAAATCTCGCAACGTAATATTTTGGCATAAAAAATCGATTTTCTTGCATTTTCCTATGCCATGCTTGAAATTTTTTGATTCACATTAATGTTTGCATTGGCAAATATTTTAGGCTGTTGTAAAGATTCTTATACGTTTGTCCATGTGACTTTCATTACATCTTCGTTGGAACAATCAAGCATCATATATTTTTCTCCTAATGTTTCATGTATAATTTTATGGAAATGAATACTCTTTGCACTTCTTTATCAATCATTCTTCTATTATTATTATTATTATTATTATTATTATTATTATTGTTTTTCTTGGTGACACATTGACCACATCTTGTTTTTACTTTTTTAATGAATAAAGATATGCATTTATTATTGCATTTGCTAAAAACAGAATAAAATTGTTACTAAAGTATGCCAAAAGTGATGATTTCTTTTTCTCTTTTTTTTTATACAAACACAATAGGAAGTGGTATCAAAAGATTTTGAGACTACTGTAGTTTTGTAATGAGGCAACAGGTGGCAGCACAACTCTGCACACACAGTCAGGGAGCACCGACCTTCATAAGTCAATTTGCGCAAAGATCTTGTTCTGTGTACATCGGAAGCTGTCCAACTGGTGTTATTCATCATGGACAGCAATTTAGGACTAGAAACGAATGTGAAATTCTGCATGAAACTGGGCAAATCTGCCACAGAAATGCTTGACATAATTCTGCAAGTTTACAGTGATGCTGCAATGAGTCGTCCAAGGTTTTTTGAGAGGCGCTCATGCTTTAAGAGCGGAAGAACATTACTTTAAGACGATGAAAGTTCAGAAAGACCTTCAACACGCTCAACCCTAAAATATCGGTGTGTCATACGGAACAGTCCAGGCAATCCTCGTGCTATCTGAACAAGCACCATGTTGCTGCCAAGTTTGTCTCCAGGCTGCTGACCCAGGAGCAGAAGAACCATCACGTCAAAGTCTGCCAAGAACTCGGTCAGCATGCCGTGGATGACCTGCCCTTCTTGGGTGTATAAGTATGACCCTGAGATAAAGCAACAGGCTTCAGAGTGGAAGAGCCCATCATCTCCATGAGCAAAAAAGGCGAGGCAGGTTCGCAGCTCAACCAAGTGCATGCTGATTGTCTTTTTCGACATTTGCTTCATTGAGCACAGGGGCCATACCATCAATAGCGAATTATACTGCCAGGATTTTAACCCGAAGACATACGGCGGAAAGACAGAGCTTGTAGACAGAGCTAATCTCTGAACTTTTTGATCCCACCTCGTTCAATGCACCGGTTTATTACTTAACTATGATATAAGTCCAGTCATAAGGCCTATAGTAGTATAGACATATCAAACATGCAACATTTTTTATGGATACTTTTTCTGTTGAATGTTGTAGCTTGTCTACCAACCAGATTGATCACACTATCACATTATAGAAGCTATGAACAGTCTTTTCCATACCACCCCTCTTTTTCTCCTTTACTTAATAATTTAAATGAGAGAAAACAGTTAAATACATAGCTTGTAATATTTCTGAGAATCTTGAAAGCTTACACACTGTCCTAAATACACTTTTTATTCAAAAGTATGTGAACACATGACCATCACAGCCATGTGCTTATTACTGTAAACATGTTATGCACAGTTTTTGTTCTGGGAAGGCTTTACAATAGATTTTGGAATGTGGGTGTGGGGATTTGCATTCATTCACTGTTAGCTATATGAGCAGATGTTGGGATATCAAATACACTCCAGTTCCTCCAGCATCAAGTTGTTCCAGTCCAAATGTAATGCTGAAACAGGTTTGGGAAATTGTAATTTAATACTAGAGCATACATGGTGTGCTTCCATCTTTGCAAGACGGAGCAGGACTCAGGTATCATTACATGGATTTTAGATGTCCATGTACTTCAGGCGTACCTACTGAAATGTTTTGTTACAGAAAACTGCACAGAATCATTGATTACAGGTTAAATTATGTCAAAGGTCAAGTAGCATCCTAGTGCTTGAGAATGATCTGTTACTATGGAAACGTTGACATATAGAACTACTCGCAGAGCTGCTGTTCCATCGTATAAGACTTGATCATGGGCAGGTTATAACGCTGTTATATCATATGCTGTGGGATTTATATGCGCTATAGTGATCCTGAGCAGAAGATGGCAGTGTGGGTGTTGTAACAGAGTGTAGAGACACTGTGGGGTTGTTGTGGTGGAACATGGCGGCGGTCAGGATGAGGATTGTACACACTGCGTTCCGGCCCGGCTTCTGTTTCTCAGCGGCTGGGGCCAAAACTGTGAGTTACACAGCGCACTTTATCTCACTTCTGGAGCTCTAACACGATTTTCATGGTCGACTACTTGGATCAGGAGGTAAAGAACTACTTAACTGTTTCCAGT
Source organism: Clarias gariepinus (assembly GCF_024256425.1). NCBI lineage: Eukaryota > Metazoa > Chordata > Actinopteri > Siluriformes > Clariidae > Clarias > Clarias gariepinus. Next base: position 8,084,692 of record NC_071112.1, on the reverse strand, counting down.
TTCAGCTTTTAACAGCAACAGCAACAAAAAAGGACAAATAATTTGTACGTCACTTGGATCCCGGAAGTGAATTAATTGTCAGTTATATGTATATTTTTTTACAGCTCGTTTGCAAAGTTATTATAATGATTTAAGTCTTACCGACTACTTCATTAGGGTTATCAATATGGTTTGGTTATGTTAATTAAATATTTTTAAGGTATAATCGCGAATGAATACTGCATGTCCCCCCCAAAAATACTACCGCCTCTCTACTGTATATCCTATTATTATTATTATTATTATTATTTTGCTAAATACACAATAAATCCGTTCATACCAATTAACAATAGTTTCCTTTAGTGATACTACACACCTTCAATTACACGATTGAAATTAATTATAATTAATCATAAGCCGAAGTATAGACTAACACGTAACCTTTTTACACATATATTTGGACTATTTATTATTATATCAATAAAAATAAAAGTCAAATGAATTTGTTTGAATAGCCAGTGATTCGTCCCAGCACTTTAAATCGATTCCTGAAAGAGTCGACAATATGCGTGGGTGAGTCGGTTCTTTAATTTTAAAGCGGTTGCCAGGGTAACCAAACAATTATGCACAATGAAGCAACACACCCACACTGTACATTATTCATCTTTACAAAGATTCAATTAGATGTTGACTTTGAATCGGGCCCCGGTGGTTGAGTTTGTTCCTTAGTTTTAAAGCGGATGTCAGGGTTAATAAACAAATCTCCATAATGTACTTCACACACGCACTTTAGAGTAAACACTTTTTACAAGGATTTCATTAGATCTTCTAAAGGTGTAAATGATTTGTTTAACTAGCCAGTGATTCGTCCCAGCACATTGAGTTGACTCCTTGAAGAATGACTCGCGTAGGTGTGTCGGTTCTTTCGAAGCGGTTGTCAGGGTAACTAACCAAATCTCCATAATGAAGCGCGCGCGCTCACACAACAGCCAATGCAAAGATGCGTACTCTGTTTGCTATTGCAATGCAAAGTGGTGTTTTGATAATTAGAAAGAAGAATAATTTTCGTGACAAGAGTCGACTCTTGTTGCTAAGCCTAGTCAAAGTTTTTGACTCCCCGAAAAAAAAAATCGAAACTCCCATCAGGACGGCTTACTTACAGCAAAAAGCCCGGATGAGACCGTGCGATCTGATTGGTTTTATCGAATTTTCTCTTGGTATGTACGTTCAAAAGAACGCTAAAAGGAACATTACTGCCCCCTACTGGAGTCCAGGTTAAATTGTTCATGATATCTTCTTGCTGCTATAAACTTCTATCTTCACACACACACACTTTCAGTGTTCATGATTTAACTATTTCAAATGATGCCTGAACAAGGCACACGAACATGGTTTACTGTAAAGTCTGTAATTTTTTTAAATCTGTTTTTATCTTTTTTAGATTAGTTTGTGTGCTACCAAGCCTCTTCCTGAAAGGGTGAAGATTGTGGAAGTTGGACCGAGGGACGGACTGCAGAATGAGAAGGTGAAGGTTTATGGTTACCAGTAAATAAATCCTCTTTCCTTTTTTTTTTTTTTTTTTTACATAGCAGCCCCACATTTATTTCCACATCTTAAGTCAAACACATGTTATGAATTGTGCTAGTTATTGAGGAAAGGAAAAAAATTACTTTCTCTGTCCATTCGGCTAGACCATTGTTCCAGCTGAAGTGAAGATCCGTCTGATTGACATGCTCTCTGAGGCGGGACTTCCTGTTATTGAGGCCACGAGTTTTGTCTCTCCAAAATGGGTTCCACAGGTACGCACCTCCATAATAATTACTACATAATGATTATGCATCGGGTTTAATGTTGAGTGAGCATGCAAGTGAGAAATACACATTTCATGTACAAAGACAAAATCAAAGGTATACATATAAATCTTAATAACTATTAGTCACTGAACCATAAACATATAATTCAAGGCTACATTTACAGTATGTTTATGCATTCAACAGAAATGCATTAATCATTAAATAAGGAACTAAAATGCCAATCATATATTTAACCAGCTTTAACAGTATGAAACTTCCATGAAACAAGTGAATGTTTTTACTTACACTATAGCAGCTGTAAACAGTTTTTCCCTCACAAGCCTCTTTTTTCCCTATTGAAGTTTCTCTCTCAAAAGCAGCTTGTCATGTTATTTAGAAACCATAAAACAGCATACCTTATCCGTCACATGTTATGTATGGAAGCTTTATTGCGTTTATTTGAGCTCCATTTTAATAAGTATACTCAATTGTTTTTCAGTAGTTTTGCTTTTTTCAGGTTAAAACCTTTCATTCCGATTAAGTAATTGGACCCAATGAACGACTCATGAATCATGATTAAATAAGACGCACCCTATTAGATATAATGTTTACAAAAGCTCAGATATCTGAACAAAATGTGCAGAAATTTGGGAATACTTTTATTTACTTGATTATTTATTTGACTTTTCATAGGTGATTATGAAATGCTAAATAAAAGTTAAAGTATTTAAATGTGTAATGAAAGTGTTAGATAGGCAGGTATTCATCAAACACTTTGGAGTAAACAGTTTGCCACACAGTGGCAGCGTTTGTCAGGCACCGAAGCTCTATCCAACCAATGTGAACCAACGACTCAGTGAATCACTATTCTAACATCTTTTCATATATTCTTGTAAATCATTTTGATTAACATAGAACCGGGTGGTTAAATTTGTAAAAACTATTATAAGCTGAAATATAGACTTACCTTTTTACACATATATTTGAACTATTGTTATTATTATTATCAGCGATAACATTCCACCTCTTTGTACATGTCATGTGACACAGGAGTAGTTAATTTGCGTGCCAGGATGGGCCAACTGCAGCATGACTGCAAACCCGGCTATTGTGTGGGACAGTATGTGTGTGTGTGTTTGTGTGTGTGTGTGCAACGTCACTTTCCTGGTTGAAGGGAGTTGTCTGTAATTATTTAAAATCGTAGTAACTAATTTGTAACCTTAGTTATGTTTGGGTTTGCTCTATTATTATAATTAGTTCATTAAACGGAATTAGTTACTCAGCTGATTAGTTTTCTGCCCATAGAGATGAGAGCCAACCAGCTGTAAATGGATTTTAAATGGAATTTATCATTTGGGTGTGCCAAATGCAGGTTAACTGCAAACCTGGGTTACACAGGCCCAGCCTGGCACGTAATTAACTACTCCCGTGGCACATGACACGTACAAAGATGTGGAATGTCATCGCTTTAAATGCTGCTCTAAGTGGCATAGCTAAGAATGAATTACAGTAAGTACAGTAAGGGATAATGTAATATGCTAAATAAAATCATTATTTAGGTAAAGTTTCAGAATATATGAGCCAGTCAGCTGTCGACGATCATCCTGTTGTGTTAATAATGTTGTTAGGCACAGAAAATAAAATACATTGACTGTAGCTCTACTAAGAGTAATAAATTTCCTATATTGACAAAGATAATAGCTTCTAAAAACCAAATCTAGACTTTTTTTTCATCCTCCTGCAGAAACCCCCATATAATACCAAAATATCAGCTGTATCCTCAATAAGTTGGCTGGTTGTTTAATTATAAAAATGGAAGGCTGCCTGGTCCCAAAGAGCTCTTCATGTTTCTCAGTGTGAGATCTGCTAGCCAATAAAATGTGAGACAGTAATCCTCAAAATAACTTCATATAGCTATGGCTCTGTTTGTGCTGCTACTACAGTATATGTAAAATGAACAGGTGTTGGTGTAGGTATTACAACATCCCTGTCCCTGTGTCCTTGTTCCAATTGCAGATGGCTGATCAGGAGGAAGTGATGCAAGGCATCAACAGGAAACCTGGAGTGAATTATCCAGTGCTGACTCCTAATCTGAAGGGTTACAGAGCTGCTGTAAGTACTGGCAAAATCCCCAAAAACACAATCCTGTTGATGGATGCTTTATTGATTCCAAAGGAAATTCCAGATTAGACCGTTACTAACGGGTTTTAATAAACCTGTTTTTATGTTAATCCTCTACCTGCCTGGTACATAGCTAGCACTATTATCGCATCACACTGTGAGTGATAGATAAAAAGAAACAAACACAGGTAGTCCCCAACTTAGGAACATTCAAGTTACGAATTTACAATTATATACAATATTTTCATTGAGTAAGTGAATGTATAAAATGTCCAGTGTATTGTATGTGTGCGCAAATCCTTAACAAAACAGAAATTACAGTCCAAAAAAGTGAAAAACTTTGACAGAATGGCGTCCGGGATTCCCCTCTCAAACTTAGTTTCCTCCTCCTTTCCTGTCAGGGCTGATTCTTTTTAAAGGTAAAGTGCAGGTTAATTCGTTTTTTTTTACTATATATATTTTCTATTAATAATTTTTACATGAATATTTTGGGATTGTGGGACGAATCATTGGAGTTTCCATTATTTCTTATGGGGAAACTCACTCTGGGACAAAATGGTGTTCAGGATTCCCCTAGTGATTTAAAGGTGCAGAGATAACACTTTCCTGTGAGATTCATTTCCTTAGGCACGATTACAGTGTTTGGCCATATGACAGCAGTTTTGGGAAGGGAGACTGATTTAATGAAGTGGATTGGTGTTTTTTGTATCGTATATTTGTGTCAGAGTCGTATAAGACTCCCATTGTTCAACTTATGAACAAAATCCGACTAACGAACATGCTCTGAAACAGAACTCATTCATTAGTAGGGGACAACCTGTATACTGTTTTTATTTATAAATGAATGATGATTGTATGTACAGGCGGGAACAAAACTGTCATGAGGTGAACCAGCAAGTTGAAATGGTAATAAAAGAGAGAATGAAAGGACAAGACCAGAGTGCAATGAAGACAGAATCTATATGAGGCTATTTATAGTAATTTCAGAGAAGGAGCTCCCTCTTTTAACACAGAGCAGAGTTATTGTAAAGTCTTATTGCAGTTGGCCCAAAAGACTTCCTGTAGCGTTCTTTATCACAGCGGAGCTGAAGCATTCTCTTGCTCTGATGTTTAGCCAGTAGGTTGTGGAGGGGATGTGCATGCTGGTTAACAGTTTGTGTAGCATTCTTTTCTGCACTACCAGCTTTAAACACTGCAGGGAAGTCCCCAATATTTCCCCTTAATAGTCACTACTTCTGATGCTGCTTTTCCAGCATTTTGCTACAGACATTAAAGGACCAGAGTTTGTAGACTTTGCTACATGTATACTGGACAGACAAGTGTCTGCTCTAATGTTACAACTTTTTATGCTTTTTTAAAATCTCTCTCTCTCTCTGTCTCTCTTTTTTCTAATGCATCTCTTTTCCGCTCTTAGGTGAAGGCAGGTGCAAAGGAGGTGGCAATATTCGGCGCTGCTTCAGAACTCTTTAGTAAGAAGAACATAAACTGCTCTGTGGAGGAGAGTCTACAGCGCTTTGAGGAAGTGATGGCAGCTGGCAAACAAGAAGGGATCCCTGTACGAGGGTGAGACTGATGCTCCGTCAAAGAACTACCATTAATTTTTTTTTTTTATCATGTGTCAAAACGGCAGGTTTGTTTCTGGAAATAGTGATTAGTGATTACCACTGGACAAACTGCTAACCCTGGATTTTTCTGGTTTGTATGGTCGCAGCTATGTGTCTTGTGTCCTGGGATGTCCTTACGAAGGAAAAGTCTCGCCGCTGAAGGTAGCCGAGGTGGCGAAGCGTATGTACGCGATGGGCTGTTACGAAATCTCACTGGGTGACACAATCGGTGTGGGTACGCCAGGCAGCATGTCTCAGATGCTGGAGGCGGTGATGAAGGAGGTGCCGGTCGACGCCCTGGCTGTTCACTGCCATGACACATACGGCCAGGCGCTCGCTAACATCCTGGTCGCTCTGCAGGTCAGGCCTAAACTGAGATACCAGAGCAAAAATGGCCGTTCAGGCCATGATGTTGATTTGTGACAAAGTCCAGTCACCAAAGTCCTGTACAAATGGAAATTCCATGAATTCCAAACGCTTATGTATTTTTCTGCAACCTTGTTCTGTATTGATGCATTATGTTTTTTTTTCCCTCTGACTGTACAGAAGGGCATCAGCGTCGTTGACTCGTCTGTATCAGGTTTGGGTGGCTGCCCGTACGCTCAGGGGGCTTCTGGAAACGTTGCAACTGAAGACGTTGTGTACATGCTGCAAGGACTCGGGATCCATACGGTAAGTATATATATCATCAGCCATAACATTCACACCACATAACATTAACACATTAACACTAATTGATTATGGCTGATGTACTGTATCTACAGTTCACGTAATATATCATATCTTCAGTACAAACATTACATGTTTATCACGTCTGTATGACTTTGTACAAAATATATTTCCAAACATAACTTAAAAAAATAAATAAATAACATTACATAAGAACATTTGCATGCCTGCAGAGAAAGTAACATATTATATGGCTTATAGGATTGTAGAGGAGCTGCTATATTTTGCCACTGCAAATTCAAAAATATGTAAATAAAAAAATGCTTAACTAAATCAGTCCTCTTCATCTCTAGTGTATTCCTCCACTGATTGGCATTCCTTTTTTGTGTTCGTGTAATCATAACACTTAAATATGGAGATTATGGGGTTCTTTCCAGGACCAGGATCAAGAACCTGTGGAGTTAAAAATTATAACGCATAGTTCTAAAAAATATGCATAGTTCTGCACGTTCACATCAGATAAAGTTCTTTATTTAGACTACAGTTTTTGTTTAAACGAGGAAATAAATCATTATCTTGAAGTTGCTTTTGCTTTTCCAGTGAAATGACACCCTATTGAGATTTTGAGTCTTGCACAAACATGTTTCGTTTCCATTACAGGGAATCGACCTGCAGAAGCTGATGGATGCTGGAGCGTTCATCTGCCGCTCTCTTAACAGACGAACCAGTTCCAAAGTTTCTCAGGCTTTGTGCAAACTGTGACCTCAACTTAGGAGTGTGTGCATATACAGTGCCATGAAAAAGTATCTGCCTCTTTTTTTTTTTTTTTTTGCAAATTTGTCACACTTAAATTATTGAGATATTGAAACAAATTTTGAAATTACACAAACATAACATATAAAATGCAATTTACTTTTTCATATTGGTCCAGGTAGGTTTGGACGGCTTTTTTCCCTTATTAAATTTAATCATCATTTAAAAACTGCATTGTAAATTGCAATTAACTTGGATTATCTTTGTATAGTATTAAAATTAGTTTGATGTCACATAAATTATTTATGTGTGACAAATATGCGAACATAAAAATTCAGGAAGGGGGCGATTGCTTTTTTTATGGCACTGTAGATGTGTGTGTTTTGATTCTGTCTGTTTTGGAACCATGTCCCTCTGTCCTGTTCCCTCTGATCAACTGGGTAGCCTTCATCATGATCTCTTTGAGCCTGCCATTTCCTGCAAAAGAACAGGAAGCTCACATCGCCCTGCAGGGACTAATGAACGGATACATGATATTGTGTACGCGTATTGTGAATCCTGTTTCCAGCTGATACACACTTTCCATTTAGTCCCATAATTGAAGGAAGCTGCCTAAATCAGGGGCTTGTTTTCAGAAGACACTTGCACTAGAAGATTTCCCATGACTAGGTCTGTCATTTTATATATACACACAGATGCACACACATTTCATGTCTGTTTATTAGGGAAGCGACTGCTTCTCGTCTGGGTGCCTCGGATTTGACGGTGTGAGTGTGTGTGGCTGGCAGTGAGCTCCAGTCTGGTATAAACATACAGAAGCAAGTGTGTAAAACTGTTTAGTGTCTTACAATTTAAGAAAGCAGTTCAACTTCTTCTTGATGGCGATATTGATTATTTTCAACACTAAACCTAAAATCAAGTAAAGGTGTTATTTCGTCATAAGGTGTTAACCTGAATAGCGCTCGCTTGCTGTTATAGTTTCCGCAAGGCAAGTGTTCATTGTTAGGTCATCGTAACTGCTGATCCATGCTTCAGTCCTATTTCAAGTCCTAATATGGTCCTGCGAATGCTGCATCCTTTCCAGAAGCCCTTACGGTACTCGGTTTAACAAGTTCCGTGAAAACGAAACGTCACGTTAATATTACTCGGTATTGCCAGGATACAATTTAAACCATAATAGAAACCTGACCTTAAAAATTATTAGTGTATAATACGCTGCAGTTTGAAAAAAACAATGACGTAATGTGCCTCAATCCAAACAGTGTTTAAGACAATTAAACAACCACAATGAATATTTGACACCAAAGCACTTTTGATGGTAGTTTAGATTAGTTTGCTCTAATAGTAGTATTATTGCTGCATATTGACACAAAGTTACACTATAATGCCAAAAGTATTCGCTCACCTGTTGTCACATGCATTCTTAATTCATAGGGTTTAATCCTTACAGCTATAACAGCTTCAACTCTTTTGGGAAGGCTTTCCACAAGGTTTAGGAGTGTGTTCATGGGACGGTAGTTTAGATTAGTTTTCTCTAACAGCAGTTTTCCATTTATATTTATCATAGATTCATATTGACACAAAGTTACACTATATTGCCATCACATGCATATAAACTTGAGTAACATTTCCTAATCCGTGGGCTTTAGCCCACCCTATACCAGCTTCAACTCATCTGGGAAGGCTTTCCACAAGGTTTAGGAGTGTGTTTATGGGAATTTTTGACCATTCTTCCAACTCCTAAATAACAACCCCACACCAGTTCCAACATGACTGCGCACAAGTGAGGTCCATAAAGACATGGATGAGCGAGTGTGATGTGGAAGAACTTGACTGGCCTCAACCGGATAGAACAGCTTTGGGATGCCAGGCCTTTTCATCCAGCATCAGTGTCTGACCTCACGAATGTGCTTCTGGAAGAATTTTTGAATGCCCATAAACACTCCTGCGAGCAAATACTTTTGACAATATAGTTTATGTGCAGCGAATGTGTCTACTGTAACAGTTCATTCACAGGAACTAGTACTCAAGCAAAAATGAACAAACAGATTTTTTAATGCAGATTTAACATTTTTGGACTGAGCCACTCCCAAGCGGAGATCACAAGCTTTATTCACGGTTAGTGTAGTGTAGTGTAGTTTGGCCGTGCTGTCTCAGGGGACAAGCTAGGGATGGTTTTATCACACTCTCAGATCAAACATAGTGACACTAGCCAACCTGTGAGCACATGTAAGCGGTAGGGGTGGATAGCCCTCTGAGTGTGTCACACAATTCCCAACTTTTATGAGCAACAGTTTGAAAAACAAGCGGTTACATGTCTTAGAGGCAGCGTGAGAGAGTCTTCACCCTCCCTGGTCCTGGTTGGTAGTTGTCACCTTGATGCAGGATTGCCATAACGGAGAGACTGCTGGAAATCGGCTATGAATAATTTAAGGAGAAAATCACGGTGAAATCTCCCCCCAAAATAATACAATTTAAAAAAATGTTGTTTTTTTCAGGCTGAGGAGGTAGTGACTCCACAGAGCTGATCTAGCGGGAACATGTGCTAACCCGTGTCATGGGTGTTTTTCAATGTCAAATGTGACTATAAGTGGATAGAAGGGACACTTTCAATTATCTTAATAACTAAAAAATTGTTAGCAAACTGCCGTGGGGGAATAAAGCACTTTAGGAAGTGCTCTTCTTAGAAAATAATCAACTTCAAATTTTCCTATTTTCTCACCTTATGGCTCAATCTGAACAGCTTCTTCTGTGTAATATGCTCTGTAATTCAGAGAGTGCAGTTTTTTTTTTGTTTTTTTTTACTCTTGAGGATGTGTTGCTATTTTCAGTCAAATGATGCTGCAACTGTTTAAGCAGGAATGCAGTTAGGAATTTTAAGCTGCAGTGGTATGAGAAAGACCCATGCAAGGTTTTCTCTAAAAAAGAAGTTTCTTGAGCCAGCAGTCGACTAAAGACACGCACCAGGATGGACGTTGCTGTGCCGTATAATTTATTTCTGCTCGTTTGTGGTTCTCACGGCCTGATGGAAAGCAGGCGCTTCATGCTGCTGATGTAACGTTAGGAGATAGTTTATTAAAGTCTACGCACACTAATCATATTTCCTTTCCGTTTATGGATCCTCAGTATATACAGTACAGACGTTGATTAAATCATTGACTATAATGACTTGAATTATTTTTGGAATAACTTCACACTTTACTTATGTACATTCTACATGCGTTATTTACTGGCTTATTAAATGCTTTATTTAAATAAATTGTGCTTGTGTAATAAATACAGATCGGATTGACTTTGTTCGGTGTGCCTGGTCATAATGTGTACAAGCTTTTTATAAAAAGCAGGTGATTAAAGAAGCAGGGGGGAAAAATCAGTTTGTTTACATAACATCTACATTAAACAAAATTTTATCTACTTCCTGCACAGATTCTTCTCAGATATTGAGAAGAAAGGGGACTATTTTAGGGAAGGAAAGCTAAAAGTAACAATTTCTGTAAACCGTAAACATGTATATCATTACGCACTTTTACAAGACATTTTATATAACTCCAAACGTCCTACCCGAGTCTGAAGCCACAGATGTTTAGATCCTTTACACTTTTCTAGATACTTGAAGTTTCAGGGTCTTAAAAGCTGCGATGTGATTTCTCTTCGCATTTTCTAGCTGGAAGAAAGTAATCCACTGATGTTTTTTAAAGTATATCATTAATTGTTTTGGCGAAAAAAAAAACATTTTTATCTTTAAAAGAATGTTTGCATGAAAGTAGCATCTGTGGGAACATGGAGGCCTGTGAGACTAATGCTGGCATGAAATGACAACAGATTATGTGCTGATAAAGTTAATTATTCAGTTTCTAGAAGTTGCCATGACTTTTAAAAACATGCCATGTTTTAAGCTCAAACATTCCATCAACATTTGTCCATCAACAAAAGACAAGTTTTGTTTGCAGTATTAGCTGTAAGCTTTCTGTACTTGTTAGCTACATTAGTCATGTAATTTTTGTAATATTGTAACAAAGCATCTTGACTGGTTTTCTCCAGTTACAATACACACTGCCTGGCCAAAAATAAAGTTACCCACTAATATTTCTTTGAATGCCTTTTACTTTAATGTATGTAAATAAAAATCTATTGATAGAAAAAAACAGGTCATTTAATACACCCAGGTCATCAGCTGACTTCATTTTATTGCCACATAACGTTGCTGAACCTACTGTAGACCTAAGCAACCCTAGATCATGACATTTCCTCCAGAAGCTTGTACAGTAGGCACTGGGACAGGGTAAGTCAGGACTTATCAGACCACATGACCTTTTTCCAATGTTACACAGTTTATTCATGATCCTTAACAAATCTTTTTTGAAGCCTTTTTCATTAGACATGATGACGATTTAGGTTGCTTTGATCATTGAGCCTGATTTTGAGTAACTCTGCTGTCACTTACAAAAATGATTGACCAGATTGATCAGATATATAATTACTTTATCTGGTTGGGGGTATAATGGAGCCGGAGCATATTTTGGGAACACCAGCTGTGATTTATCTTAATCAGACACTTCTATAAAGGATGAAAGTTAAGATAAAATAAAACATTTATAATATAAGTTTCTATTCATAACATTAAGGTAATATGCAGCTTCTTTAAACACTAAGTTATAATGGTCTCTAATGATAGATAGATAGATAGATAGATAGATAGATAGATAGATAGATAGATAGATAGAGTGCCAGGAAAAAGTTTTTTTTGTTGCATATTTGTCACTCTTAAATGATTGAGATCAATCATATTTCAATATTACACAAAAATAAATCTAGTAAATTAAAAACAATGTTTTTAAATGATGATTTCATTTATTAAGGGTAAAAAGGTGTCCTAATCTACCTGGGCCTGTGTAAAAAAGTTGTAAAAAATTGCCCCTAAACAAACAAATAAAAAAGCAATAAAGGGGAAAAGAAATCATGCACGTTAGCATCATAATGCGCGGAGGTGGAAAAAACCCTAAAAAACCCATATGGACACTGGAAGAACATGTGAACGTGCAGTGAGACAGTAACCCGAGTGCAGAATCAAACCAAAGATCCTGGAGCTGTAAGGGTTTGCATTTATGAAGCAGTTTTTACTCAAACTATCAAATGAGCAGCATCATAGTTATACGTTAACAATCTCTGCTCTTTTGCACATATTGTGTATGGACAGATAGAGCTTGTCATTCTTGTCTAACTGTATATTTCCAGAAAAGTTTCATTTTTACACACCCTCACACATTAGGTTTTACACAGATACACTCCCAAAGAGCAGGTACATCTGATTTCGACAGGTTTCTCAGGTTCAAAAAATTTTACACTGATAAATCCTCACAACCATCTGAAAGTGTATCAAAGTTATACACAGGGGTACAAGTTCCCCAAGATGGTCACTATCCCATCTCCTTGTACAGTGGCCAAAGCAGGAAACCCACAGGACTTTCTTCTAGTTTTCAGACTACCTGCTTCACATTTTGTGCTGTGTCAGAATATCCTGTTTTTCTTCATCCTTTGTTCTTTACTCTGTGTTGTCTCCTGTAGTACTATTCGAGACATGTACCTACTAAGGTTAGGTATGCACTCTGGCATAACTCACCTCCACCCAAAACTACCTGCACAAGCACGTCACACATAAGCGTCATCATGTAGCATGTATCAGGAATTATATCAAGTCAATGAGAAAACAGGACAGACAGCAAAACGGAACAGTAATGAGGAAATTTATATCATATTTCGAGAGACTTCCCCAATGTCAAAGATTCACAAGGAAGCATTAAGTTCCTGTTAAAAGAACAATCAAGAGTTCAGAAATCAGAAAATTATCTTATTGTTGTGAAGCTAGGCCAAACTTGCTTTTAATCATTATGTGTTGCATATAATTCTACAATCTAGGATATTCAAATTGACTTTTTAAAAAATACACTTTAAAAATACACTGCCTGGAAAAAAACAGAAGTCATTCAATCACCTTTAGCTTTGACTACAGCACACAATGTGGTGCCAGTTCATGTGTGAAAATTATTTTTCATGCTTCCAGAGGCACTCTTTCACAATCTTCTGAGTTCTGTAATACACCTGTGCCATCAGATAACCGACATTTAATACTTTTAGGTCTTTATTTTATTGCCACATAGCGCTGCTGAGTCTAGACCTAAAAACAACTCCAGAATGAAGCAACCACAGATCATATCACAGTGGGCACTATGCATAATGGGTGCAATGTTTCGTGCGCTTCACTTCTTACCCTGAAGCACCCATCACTCTGGAGTAGAGTCAATGAGGAGACTCATCAGACCACATGACATTTTTTTCATTGCACCAAAGTCTAATCTTTACATTCCCTAGCATATTGAAGCGACTTTCTTATGGATGCTCAGCTGCTTTGTCTCAATCTTGTGAGGTCCATTTTTTACTGTTGATTTTTTTACCATGCAACTTCACCAAGTGTTTAAGTGATCTCCATGATTAATTCCGGTCTCGTTCCTTCACTTTACGAGGAGGTGGTAATGTATGATAGGTATATTGAGAACAAAAACTGCCCGCTGTTGTCAAACTCATTGAAATGTATTTATTGGTTTAAAATATGATTGTTTAAAATATATAAATCACAATCACTTAGCACCCAAGAAGTAGTAACTAGATTTTAGCAGTACTAATTGTGTATTATCATCAAGCAACAAACTAGAGGAGATTAAACATTACACAATTTATTTATTTATTTATAAATAACCTTACCATAAATAGGAATAATAATGTATTGCAAAATAATGTATTTTTAAAATCTTGGGAAAGTTTTAAATTATTAAAAAATATTCAATAAAGCTGGATAAGGTCATGTTACTAGTGCACATAACTCCAAAAATGTAAAATCATACAGACCAATAAATGTAAAGATTCAGTAGTAATTAAAATTTAGTAGTGAACTAAACACTGGGTCAGTTTTTTTCTCTTAAAGATGAAGAAACAACACATTTAAGTCTGTGTTGAACCATCTCAGACAACACTGTCAATTCTTAGCTAAAACATTATGGCACTTTGCTCTAAAATAAGTAATTTGAACATTTATAGATTGATGAAATACACGAAATGCGGTAAACTTCATCAAAGCTAATAGCCAAAGGACATCTTTTAATGACTGACTTTTTTTTAATAAAATGATAGGTTAAAATGTACAAGTTGGACTTGGTCAGTATCCCAATTTGACAAAAAATAAGCATGTGTTAGAGAACTTGGGATCTTCAAGAAGTTTGGGTGATCAACCTCCTGTTAAACATGTGACTATGAACAATTTAAAAACTCTCCAATCAATCAACAATACATGTCTGTGGACTGTGGGGGGAAACCAAGGTACTCAGAGGTACGATTTGAACCCCAACCCAGGAAGCCATTGGGCCACTTTAATGAATGGTACAGGGGTAACATATTTTCTAACATTTATGAATAACTTATAAAAAAAGAATGTTTATTTATATTATGTACATATTTAGATGGTAAATAGATTCACACATTATTGCAAAATATTATAATGACTATAATGAAAAGAAAGTTGAGTAATTGTGGGTTGTCATGAGCAAAATGCTGTTTTTCAAGTGCTGGAGGTATTTTAAGTGGTTTATTTGAAACATGCACGTAGGTTGTTGTGCCATAAACTCTTCCAGCGTTTAAAATGCCTTTTACTTCACACGCAGATTTGAGTTGTAGGAACAAACAGAAAACCTGTCATTTTTGCCTTTTAGGAATAACCAGAGAAAATGTAAGGGTTCTATTGTAAGTTTAACTCATTTTAAAGTTGAGATAGATGTTAACTGTGAAACAAAAGTGTTCAACAGAATTCAAGAGTTTCAACTGAATTTGTCTTAATCTAATCTCAGATCACAGATAATCGTGGCCTATATTATACAGTATAACCTTAGCCCTGAGTAGCTCAAATCTTATTGGATTGGATCAGTGCCACTGCATAACTCGAGATCTGATTAGATTTCTCTACACAAGGATTTATAAGATACAGTATAAACAAGATCGAACACCAGCACATACAGTAACAGGACACAAATCATTCTCACTTTTTGCACAAGCCTTCTGGCTGGTCATATTATGGTCAATTTTTATTTGATTTATTTTTTGTGTCGTGTCGTGTGTAAGATGTTTTAAACTAACTGTGTGCATTCCACTGCAAGGGCTCTCCACGTCATTTTGTTGTGCAATATTCTGAATGGTAATAAATGTGACCTTGACTTCATTTTATTGCAGTTTATTCTGCACTAAAGTCAGCGTTATAGTTCCTAGAAATAAAAAAAAAAAACAATTCTGTTGCCTCCTAATGTTGCCTTCACTTGTGATCATTTCCCAACTTTACTTTCATATTAGTCTATAAAACATCTTTCCAAATGTATGTTTCATGTTCCAGCGTTAACACTGGTTTGTGTTGTATTTCCTTTTCGTGGCTGTGTTTTTCTTTCCCTTAAGGGCAATGCAAACCTTTTTTTAAAGTTCCCTTTGACTTTCTTTATTTGAATAAACATGCATTTATCATGCAATTATCCTTTTGGTGTTATAATGGTTATGGATTATGTTTCCCTTTTGGAGCAATACAAGTTGGGGATTTGTTCCACATGCAAATCTGATCCAGATTTAAAACACTTGCTGGCATGCTGTTATAGGAAAATAATAATTGACTGTGTTTTTTTCCCTATAACATGTCTCGAAGACATTTGTTCCTCCTACACCACAGTCATTTGGCAACAATTCATGTACAGTTGCGGAATGTCTAGAAACAATTTCTGAAGGGTGTTCAAATCAAACTAAGACTTTTGATTGTGTAGAATAACAGAACACAGTTATAAGCGGAAAAACTAGCGTTATTTCGCTATATAATCCAATGCTATACTATAGCACTTATCCCAGCATTTCAGATCTAAAGCAGGCAGTCCAATCTTGGATCTTTTTAATTGATGGTATTCAAGCACTAGTAAAGCACTGGGATAAGTGCATTAGAATATCCTCAAAATATCTTTTGTCCAAAATTACTCACACTGAATACTCCTACCTCAAACATTCAGTAACAGCAAAGTATTTGCCAAGATTGATTTATTTTTCCATTTAAAGTATATATTTTTTGCTGTGAATCCTGTTCCCACTTATGCTACAGAAACTATATACACTATAAGTAGTCTTTCATAGTCTTACTTTAATGGGACTTATTTCATTACTTTTTTTCAAAAACACACAATTCTGCATGTCCATTTTTCTGGTCAAGAACAAGACACAAACCTAAAGTTTCTTTATATAACATCCTTTATTTATATGTATAAAAATAGACATAAATGTTTAAAACAGGTCTGTTGTTTGATGTGGCCACTGATAGAAACATAAAGCAGCATATTGTTCCATAATTACAGGTCTGAGGCAGAAGCAGTTTTTCAGTTTGCGGTGATTTGCTTGCATGTAAACTCTCACATTCCACGTCGCTCAGCTTGACTCAACATGCCACTGACTCACAGAAGTCTTAGTCAAGTCTCAATGAAAAGCAAACAGTTCACTTGAATAAACTGGGTACTGGAAAAAAGAATGAATCTGTTTGTTCTTTTGAATGTTTAAGCACCAAGTGCACATTCACATAACTTCTGCAATGGACCTCTTTTTTTTCTTGTTATAAGATATGAATAATGATATAAAGCTGTATTTACTTTATAAGACTCTTGTTCTAAAAGAGAGCAAGAGACACACCCTTACGCCAGTTACTGTACCACTTTTAGTAAACAGCTCTGATTTTTTATTGTTCTTCCTGTGTTATGTTTTTTCATATAACGTATTTGGAGCTAAATTTCTGTATAGTAAGTGCTCTAAGAATTATTAATAATACTACTATTATTATAATGTCAGCGTCGCTTACTATTTATCTCTGGAACGTTCTGTGCTATTTTCAGTCTCCCCAACAACAAATGTTTCTTAATTCTGTTAGACTGCTTTGCAATTGAGACCACTGTTATAAGCACAATACAAATTTTAATTGAATTAAATTAATTTAAGAATAGTAAGAGAATATTCCATATAATACCTTGTAAAACAATAATATCATATTCAACAGAATTTAACAGTATAAAATAGTACAAAGCAAGTGTTTTGTTTTAAGAAGAAGAAGAAATTCACTTTTTACTGAGCTATAGAAAAAACCTTTTCTCAGAATTACACGCTACTTTTACACTTGTGTGTAAAGATGTTTACTATGGAATAAAGCAGATCCACCTCTCTGCAATGGCTTGGAAATTTTGACTAATAAGCTTGTCTCATATTGTATACTAAGTAGCAAAGTTTTTTTTAGAATAGATCATATCAAAATCCAAAAAACGTAAAAACAGAAAAATACAGAAAGTTGGAACAAATATTTGACGTGTATGTCAATATCCAATAAAAAGAGAGGATAATGTAAAAAGGACAACAACAAAGACAGCTTACAGGTGTTCATATTTGCACTGGAGATTCTTACAAGCACAAAGAAGTGCTTGTATTACAGTAATTCAAAAAACAGACAAAAGAAACAAAAACACTGTAATTGGAGAAGCTTTGGCCCAATTTACTGATCCCTCAATGTTTGCTTTGCTATTGCTAAACTTTTTTTAATCTGGCTAATAAGTGATCCCTTAGTTGTTGATGTTCAACATCCCTTTTTATCAGAATTTTAAAACTAAATCCAAACACGTATAAACAGTTAAACTACTAAGACTTGTCCTGAGTTGTAGTGCCGCTTCTAATGTACTTCCAGAGATTATTTTATCAACCAGGTTCTGCTTATACACAGTAAATGATTGAACGCAAGGAAATGAAGTTTGAGACTTAAAAATGGTTCTCAGTCAAGTCCTGGATTTCCCTCTATTGGATATTAATACCAAGTGAATTTCCATCCTAGAGCATGAGAGGGTTTGAGGAAATCAAATGTTTTTGGACCACAAACGATAGCTCAGAACAGTGTTATCCTCTTCTTGTACTCAAAGTGCATCAAAAATATTGCTTGAGAGATCTCTCTGTAGATCTCCCAGTTAGGCTAAGCTTAAGTTCGGAGCTGAAGCCCTCAGAAAAACACTCGTCTTGTAATCCATAGGGGCATCCAGCTTGGTCTTCTGCTTGTACAGTGGTTTCTGGTCCAGGTCCTGCATGGGCAGTGTGCAGTTGCTATCCTGGTCCCGACATGGAGCCCTGTAAAGAGGCACAGCTTGCTTCGGACGACGCCTTATCCGCTTGCAACAGCTTGAGATGCGCTTGGCCAGAAGGTAAAAGATCTCACAGATGTTGAGAACAATGCAGAGTGCTGAGGCGCCCACCATGAAGTAGGTGAATGTCTTCTTTTCAGTGGGCCGGCCAATATAACAGTCCACTACATTGGGACACGGGGATATTGCGCACTTGACGACTCGTGGCAGATGAAAGCTGTGATAGATGTGATGAAGGATGTAGAGGAAAGCCACTTCAATACCTGTTTTGACCAAGAGGCTGATTAGGTAGGTCCACCATAGCCCACCGTGCTTCTTGCCTGTATCATCATAGAGCTTGGCATCAGGGCCATGTTTGGCACGGTACTTGCGTTCCCGTTCATCCCGATACTTGACATGCATGACCACGAGGAGTGAAGGGCAAGTGACGAAAATGAGCTGCAGTGCCCACAGGCGAATGTGCGAGATGGGAAAGAAGTGGTCGTAACATACATTGGGGCAGCCTGGCTGCTTGATGTTACAATCAAAGTCCTTCTGCTCGTCGCCCCATACTCGCTCTGCTGCCACCACGTACACCAGGACACGAAAAAGGAAAACCACCGAAAGCCAAATGCGGCCGAATGCCGTTGAGTACTTGTTCACCCCACTGAGCAGGGCCTGGAGTGTCTTCCAGTCCATAGCTCTGTCTTTTGAGTCTCCTGATTCTTCTTAGTTTCTCCTCGATCCTCTTTTCCTTTTCTTCACAGCAACTGATCTCACTCTGTCTCACTCCCCCTGTGGTACTCTGCCTTTTTTGATGGTGGGTCTCAATGCAACCTGGGGAAAAAACAAAAATAACAAGAGAGTAGGTATGAAAATTAGCACAAATTTCCCCTATCCAAAATAAAAAGACACACAGCATAATTTTTTCTTTATTGTTAATATTTCTAATAGACATCAATGCTTAAAAAACTTTTTTGTATTAGATTTTAAACCTAAACTAATACCTGAACTGATTTCTGAAATATACTCTATTGTATCTCAATTTTCCACGCCAAAAGTCAGGGCTAATTAAAGAAATTGCCTATAACTGCAAAAATAAACACTTAATTAAAACCCTGCTTTTTAATCACAAATTGTCAAATCACAGTGATCGGGAAACTTGTCAATTTGAAAATTGTAAACTTCCACTACATGCATAAACCTTCCTTTTACAAACACATACAGCTCTTTTAGACTGTTTGGCTATGAATTTTGTGGTCAAACCAGTTTAACAGAGCCTTTACCTCCGACACAAACTGCACAATCACTGAGCATATCTTAAGATTTCAACACACTGGCATTGTGAAAAAAATGAGAGAAAGAAGTCTTACAAAAAAGGAAAAGGCTTTAGGGCACAGGTTGACGTATTAAGAAAATCCATGTCTCTGTTATACTTTAGCTCATGTAAGTATGACACAACAATGTCAGAGTGCAATCAAGTTATCAAGTTATCAAGTTTTATAATCTAAAAACATTGTAGAGTGTGTATAGCTAACAAGCTTAAACTGCTATTTTTTATAAAGTGTAAATAGCTAGCAAACTCAAACTACAAATTTTATAAAGTGTGTATAGCTAGCAAACCCAAACGACAAACTTTACTACTGTAAGTGTGTATAGTTAGCAAGTCCAATCTACAACTTCTGTAAAGTGTGCATAGCTAGCAAACCCATTCCCCCATATTTATAAAGTGTGTTGAGCTAGCAAACTCAATACACAACTTTTATAAAGTATGTATAGCTGTCAAACCCAAACTACAAACTTTTATAAAGTGTGTATAAATAGCAAACCCATTCCCCTATCTTTATAAAATGTGCATAGCTAGCAACCTCAAATCATTAACTTTTATAAAGTGTGCATAGATGGCAAACCCAAACTACTAACTTTTGGAAAGTGTGTGTACTGTAGTTAGCAAACCGAAACTACAACTTTTATAAAATGTGTACAACTAGCAAACCCAAACTACAAACTTTTGGAAAGTGTGTATAGCTAGCAAACACAAACTACAACTTTTGGAAAGTGTGTGTACTGTAGCTAGCAAACCGAAACTACAATCTTTATAAAATGTGTACAACTAGCAAACCCAAACTACAAACTTTTGGAAAGTGCGTATAGCTAGCAAACACAAACTCCACCTTTTGAAAGTGCTTATCCTGTAGCTAGCAAACTGAAACTACAACCTTTATAAAATGTGTACAACTGGCAAACCCAAACTACAAACTTTTGGAAAGTGTGTATAGCTAGCAAACACAAACTCCACCTTTTGAAAGTGTTTATACTGTAGCTAGCAAACTGAAACTACAACCTTTAAAAAATGGGTACAACTAGCAAACCCAAACTACAAACTTTTGGAAAGTGTGTATAGCTAGCAAACACAAACTACAACTTTTGGAAAGTGTTTATACTGTAGCTAGCAAACTGAAACTACAACCTATATAAAATGTGTACAACTAGCAAACTCAAACTACAAACTTTTATAAAGTGTGTATAGCTAGCAAACCCATTCCCCTATCTTTATAAAATGTGCATAGCTAGCAACCTCAATTAGCAAAGTTTTAAGTGTGTATAGCTAGCAAACACAAACTACAAACTTTTGGAAAGTGTGTATAGCTAGCAAACACAAACTCCACCTTTTGAAAGTGTTTATACTGTAGCTAGCAAACTGAAACTACAACCTTTATAAAATGTGTACAGTTAGCAAACCCAAACTACAAACTTTTATAAAGTGTTTATAGCAATTAAACCCAAACTACAAACTTTTATCAAAATAGTGTTTAGCTAGCAAACACAATCTACAACCTTTATAAAATGTGTACAACTAGCAAACCCAAACTACTAACTTTTGGAAAGTGTGTATAGCCTCAGTAGCAAACACTGTCCTACTACAAACTACAAACAAAGTGCATATAGCTAGCAAATTCAAACTTCAACTTTGATAAACTGTATATAGCTATCAACCCAAACTGCAAGTTTTATAAGCTAGCAAACCCACACTACAAACTCTTATAAAGCAGTACAGCTAGCAAACTAAATCTACAAACTTTTATAAACTTTGTAAAGCTATCAAATTAAAATAAAGTAAAATAAAGTGTGTATAGCTATCAAACCCAAACTACAAACGTTTATGGAGTGTGTATAGGTACCAAACCCACAACCCACTTTTATAAAATGTGTTTTGTAAATACAGACTTTGTAAAGTGTGTATAGAAAGCAAAAATAACATTTTATATTTATTTTATACACAAAAACTGCTATTAAACAAACAACAAACTTAAACAATCAACTTTATATAGTGTGTAGAATGATTGCTATACACCCTTTATGAAGTTGGTTAAGTTTGTCAGCTATACGCACTTTATAAAAACTAAAAAAAAAAAAACTTTATAAAGTGTATATACTTTTCACACTTTATATACATTATATATAAAATACTTTTTTTTACAGTACCAGCAAAACACTAGTGTTGATATAACTCTTACTAAAAAATTTTTCGTGTGTCTCATAAATATAAAATGTAACATTTAATCAGTCATACAGTAGTTGTAAGTCCTGGCAGACAGACAGATAGATAAAAAGATAGATAGTGTAGATACATAGATAGATAGTTACTGTTAGTGTAGATAGATAGATAATGTAGACAGATAGATAGATAGGTTTGGTGTGGATTTCTGCGTGATTTTTAAGTGATCAAATAGTGTTATATAACATCTTTAAAGTTTAAAAAACTTTTTTTCTTCATGTTTATTGTCACAATGTTTAAATAATTATTTAAATACAGAACATCTAATATAGTGTTAACGGCATGGCGTATTTCATGTCTACACTAATCATGCGCTCCTTTGTATATTAACGTTACTCTTCCTGGTTTCTTGTACATAAAGTTGGTTTACAGATAAAATAAAACAGTTTCTGAAACTCTACTTACGTTATTTTAATCCCAGACCAGAACTGACAGATAATGATTCCACTCCCAGATCGGTTTTTATTGCCTTATCACTGTAAACACTTCGGACGACCTAAAGCTTGGGAAAATGATCAACAGCATCTTGTGAGGGTGGAGAGAAAGAAATCCTCATAAGATCTGCGCTTAGGAAGGTTGCCAGATTTCCGTTTTATCCACATAAAAATGTTTAATAAACATTCATTATGGATTAAAATTGGTTTATGTTGTGTTATAATAATATTTTTTTTAACGCTACATGATTTACTAATTTAATAAAAAGACTGGTATACCGATAATTGAATAGTTCAATTGGGTTTGTCACAGGTTGCCACATTGGAGAATATCGCTTGAAGCCAAATGTTCCAATAATGTTCTGGATTCATAATCAGATTATTAAATAAACCTAATACCCAATCCTGCACACCTCTGACCCGAAATAACATGTCAGTACTTTATTATTTACATATAATATGTACCTATACTGTATTATTAATTCATTTGACCATATGACATATGAACAAGCAAGCAAACAAACAAAAGATCTACAGTAAAAGTTTTGGCACCCTGCATCATCTTTTTTTTTAACATCCCCTTTTGTAGCCTAAGTTTATGGACTTTTCATCCATTATTCCTTGCAAATGCCTTCTAGTTCTGTGAGCTACATGGGCTGTCTTGCATGCATTACACTTTATAGAGGTATACACTGATTTTTGAATATGAGGGCCATAACAACACCCTAACCTTGCACATCTTGTGTTTAGGATCATTATTCTGTTGTAGAAGCGAAATATTTCCATCATCATTGTTTTACAGATGATATAATGTTTGGTATCTAACTAAATCTATTTTTCTTCTATCAGTAAATGGTTCCCTGTGCTTCTGGCTGCAACTCAAAGCATGATGGGTCTATCCCCATGTTTAACAGGCATAGAGGTGTTCTTTTCATGGCTTTCATGCTCTTTTACCTTAAATATACCTTCGCTCAATTCAGCCAAAAATTCTTTAATAATCAGTCCACAGGACTTGTTTTCAAAATTCATTCGGGTTGTTCAGATGTTCATTTGCTAATTTCTGATACTGTAATTTGTGGTGAGGATGAAGGAAATTCTTCTGATGACTCTTTCATGCAGGTCATATTTGTGCAGGTGTCACTGCACCACCACTCCACCATCTGCTAAATCATCTTCAGTTAAACAGGGGTTTTGATTTGTCTTTCTAGTAGTTTAATATGTAGTTCTCTTAGAATGGTTTTTTTTTATCTTCCAGAGCACAGTTCGACATTCCGCGTTCCTGTTAGCTGACATTACAAACTGAGAAAATACCTACATGAAAATAGCTTGCAATCTACTTATAGTCTTCTCCTGCTGTGTTGGAATTAATCCTTTTAATTTTCAGAGTGCAGAAGAGAGGCCCATAACTACAGACTGTTAGGACAAGGAAAAGGAAATGCTCTAAGTATATTTATAAAATTTTCATCACCTAGCATTTCCCAATGATAATGATAATTAGAGCCTTAACTGTCTAAAAAGATTTTGAGCCCGGATGAAATGGGAGGGTTGCATCAGGAAGAGCATCCGGCGTAAAACTTGTGCAAAGTTGTTGTGTGGTTCAAATGGTCCGCTGTGGCAACCCCTCACCAGGAGCATTCGAAAGACTAACAACAAATTGTGCAAAACTAAAATATTGCTAAGAACGATAAAAAGAATATCACTTCTATGGCTTTCCTTGATAAACACACTGGGCAAGTTATCAATTAGATGACTATTTTATGCGTGTCATTTGATAAATCAATTAATCCATTGTCTAGATGGAATGACGAATCTAAGGTTGCACAAGCATGACTGTTAATTTTACAATAGGTCAAATCAGCCGTTATTGCACTTAATATATTAATTTGGCATGACCACATATGACAGACTTTAGATGAATAAATATTAATGTAAAAATGCTGCATTAAATAAAGACTAAAACACAACAGGGTGTGTGGGTATAGGAATACAATGAGATGGTAATCAGTAATCAAGGCGGTTACCTTTACCACATGGAAGTGGATTACCTTCCTAGTACAGCACAAAACCCACAAAATTTATTTCATCCTCAGAAACAGTTTAACTGTAAACATGGTCTTATTTGAGACTTGTCCTAAAAAGTAGATACAGTAAACATTAACAATGGGACTAGATCAGATGTTTTACATCAGACTTGAATCTAGGTTGTTTTCATTACCCTACCATAACAATTTCCCGTTCTACATGTTCAACTGAAAGACGCAAGCTTGAAAATAAGCATTGTCTAAACTTGCCCAGAACTTGCACGCAATGATGATGTTCAGAAATATGCCAGCTGTATGATAATGTGACCTTAGAGACATTGTACTGTAAAACGGTCAAGCTTCTGGGACAATCAGAGACTAAAAGAATGGATTTTTTGTCTTTTGTGATATGAATGAACGAGCAAGTTAGTTCAACTTGCTCTACATAAAAACTTTATTGATGTATAAACTTTCTATATTGTCCTGTGATGTTCAAAAGTCATACAAAGTTATTAAAAACACCTCATGTTTCATGGACACACATGGCAAAATATATCACTATGGGTTTTTA
Organism: Clarias gariepinus; assembly: GCF_024256425.1. Taxonomy (NCBI): domain Eukaryota; kingdom Metazoa; phylum Chordata; class Actinopteri; order Siluriformes; family Clariidae; genus Clarias; species Clarias gariepinus. The sequence continues at coordinate 8,059,978 of NC_071112.1, read as the reverse complement.
TTTTATTTTATTTTATTTTATTTTGACACACAGCAAAAACATTGTTTTGAATCAGACTTTCTGTTTTATATGAACATTGTGATTTTGATACATCATGATTAGGATTTGTATTTATTTAAATACCGCAGGTAGGAAATTAAGAAAAAATGGTAAGGAATACAGACTTTTGGGCCACCCTGTGCAAATGTAAGTTTAAGTTAATACCAAAGGCATTAATTCTATACATTTATGCAACAAACATTTCTGACTTTTGATTTTGTTGTTACAGTAAAAGCTATAAGGAAGTAATGAATAATGGGTCAAAGGAATACAAAAATCTTGGGTGGTTGTGTTTTTAATTTATGGAAATAAAAAAGAAGAAAGATGCAGATATGATGATCTGAGAGATTTAACTTATTAGATGTTTCCTTATATCATTTCTTGCCTTTTTTTTAGATTTTTAGATTTTCAAAAGCATATCAGCATTTTTATATTTCTCTGTATTTGTATTGTATAAGTTATATTTAAGATATAATAAATGTGCATTTAAATGTTACAATTTGTTTAATTTAAATGCTTTTTATTTATTTATTTATTTATTATACAATTATTATCCTTTCATGTTTCATATATCATACTTACGTAAATATTTTCTTTTTGTACAAAATGCACCATTTTTTTTTTACCTTTAACATTCCTTTTCTTATGCTATAATTTTCATATTTAGCCATTTTATTTTTTGCATATGTATATTAGTAAATGTTCAGACATGGTTTCAGTAAAGCACTGACTTGTGAAATGTGCATTTCTAGGTGCACGCTCTGTTAACTTTTTCAAGGATTTCCCTCCCATGAAAGGCCTCCCCTCCCTTCCTCAGGAAAAAGGAGAATTTGTCGTCTCCATGAAAACATACCCGTAACCATCTCCAAGCGCCAGACTGACTCACCACAAAAACCTGCTGCATCCAAACCCACACAAAAAGGAGGGTACGGCAGAAATGACTCCCTGCTGGAGTACTACTGCCGTTTAATGATGTGCCATCTTCGAACCTAAGACTTTTTTCTTGCCTCTGAGATATCCATATTGCCAAGAAAATCTTTAGATATCATCTTGTGATTTAATTATGCATTAGCAAAGACCTGAACTTGTTTAATCAAGTGCAGGAAAATATTTCCTGTCTTTAGGGAGTGAGAGTATTTGTGGAGTGTATGTTTGTGCACCTTGGATGCCATGGAGATGTTGAAATCAAGGTTATTGCAAGGAAAGAAAGACAAGACTGGTACTGAAATAACATGAAGACCTCTCTAAGATGAAATAAAAAAAATACAGGTTTAATCTAGCACTATTAAGGGATCTTCTTTACGGGAACAGTTTGAAAGTTCTACATGAAAACTTATAACAGAGTTTCTTAATCAGAGAGCTTTCACAAACTGTCAAACTTTTAGTGTTTTAGTGTTACCTCCATTGAGTTGAACTGTTTAAATGTTACAAATAAAATTCCCCAATCAGAAAATGTTCCGAGGAGCACCACTACAAAAACTAGTGAAGAACCTTGTTGTGTAGGCCTACTGTAAATGGCAAATGTGTTTCCCACATTTCTCAGTTAAAGTGGGTTCCAAGCAATTGCTCTCCTTAGTAATTGCTTCTATGGCATTCCGAATTGCCTCTGATCCATGTGTATTGTGTCGTTCGCGGCTAACTAGCTTCTAACACAAGACTGAATGGTGAATTCCTATCTAATCCCTAATCAAGCGCACTATTTGGTATGTAGAACAAGGGAGTGTACAGTACACCCTACAGTACATAGTGCACTAGCTTTCCATTTACTGCTTTCTGGGATTCAACCCCAGAACCTGGAAGTTAATGTTAGCTGATGTTCTGAAGTAAATAAGTGAAAATATAAAGTAAATCTGGTAAGTTTCTCAGGACTGTCCGCCACCTCAGTGGTTTATTCTTTTCACCTTGTGGCTACATACTGTAGTAGCGGTAAAGATTTAAAACATACTTTTTACCTCTGTTAATTACAGTAAATGTTTGTTGCTAACTGTCAGTCGCAAACATCGCCAGTTGCTGGTAGTTTGTTCTGCCAGTCATGGAAAGATATGTGTTCATGGAGCCAAATAACTGGCTAAATAAACAAATAAATCATTATCTTTTGATAATAAATGGTATTTGTGAAACTGTTGTATAAAAGCAGTATTGGTCTTGAGGTCTTGCAGTTGTGAAGTTGTGCTTCGGTACTCGGGCTGTTGCCTATGACTGCATCACAGCCGTGCTGATATTCAGCACAACAGCACGACACTGAGTGTGATATTGCTTAATTAATTGTTTGTTTAAACTGAGTTTAAGGTTCCTAATAAAAGTCTGCAAAAAGTGTTTAACAACTAAAGAGATGTTTGATAGTAGGTAAGTTTTGGCTCACTAAGCAGATTTTACTTGGATCCCTTTCTGATCATGTGAATAATCTTAAAAAAAAAAAAAGCCCTGTGGTAGAAATGTCTCTTTTTTTTTTTTATCAGATGTGCAAAAAAAAAAGATTTTTAAAGGTATGCGTCCAGATGAACTGTCCATACCGATGTCCCAAAAGATGCTATGGGTGTACCACCATATTATAAAAGTGTTTGCAACCTGAAACAAAAGCCTTCATATCATTTTTATTTTTCTTCTGAGGGTGTGGATCTTGTAAGTGTTAATGCGTCTGTTTAGGTCTAATGAGACAGTGGGACAAGAAAGGACAAAAGAAGCCAGAGAAGGAAGAATAGAGACGGGTTAAAAACTTGCCAGACTGGCAGTTACTGTACATGGGGTGTGTCTATTTTCTTTTTTTTGCGTGTCTATACCTGCCTGTGCAAGAGAACACTCATCCTTTTAACCCGAGTGAAAAAGATAGTGGGAAGTGGCTGAAAGGAGTGGCTTAGGTTTTTTTTCCCCTGGGTGGAAGTAAAGTAGTACTGATGACTAGTAGGTTGTGAATTTAATAACACAGCCTGTTTTAAAAGCTTTCTGTGAAATTCACAGGTAAAATGAATAATTTAGACATAGAACCTTTACCACGGTATCAGCAAAGTGATAGTGTTCCGGGTGGGTGTGTCATGAGTGGAATGTTTCATAACTGTCACACAGCCTGTAGTCCAGCGAAAGCAGGGTGTTCCACAAAACAGGAAATTCTGATCTTCAGATTAAAGACCTTGAACCTCATTACTCTTGAGCTACTGGTTGTATAATTTGCATATTTGTACACCTTAAGGATTATAGCTAAGCAGCTAAGGAATTTGTTAAAGGGTTTAAAGTGACTGTGATTCAAACCCACAAGCTCCTGGTGACTAGAACCAATTTAGGTTCTGAGCTCTGAAATTAACTAGATTTGTTTGAATGAGTGAAGTTCTGGTTGTGAAAGCTCCAGTTGAACGATATTGTCTTCACGAGGATATTGATGAATTACAATTAGTCTTTACATGTTAAATATTTAAAAAGTTTCCATTATCTTGAAAAATATATAAATTTAGACTAAGATACATTGTAATAAAGTTATAGTTATGGTAACAGAATTTCATAATTTAGCATAAGGGTATAAAATAATTAGAGGCTGGACATCCTGGTTAGTGCTATTGGATCAATAGTGAAGAAGTGGAAGGTGCATGAAATGATACAAACACTACCTAAACAAACCCCTCCCTCAAAACAGAGACTGGTAATCTTCTAAAGAAGATGCCTACATTTGTCACATATACAGTACAATTATTTTATTATCAAAAGAAATATAAAATGTTCTACAATGGTCAAGTCAATGTCCTGATCTAAATCCCACTGAGAATCCACCGCATGTTAGAGTCAACCAAAAGCATCTAACCAACTTGAAGAACCTGAAGAACCTGGAGTATATCTGTCAGTTGGAATGGGTGAAGGTCAATGCTAAAAGCAGTTTGTAGCTATGGTATGCATTTACTTAAACACCCTTGCTGTTACTCCCCTATCTGAAGGGGTTGAATAGTTATGCAAGCCAGCATTTAAAAAAAAAAAATTCTGTTGACCATTCATTAATTCTCACTCACTCATTCACTCACTCATTGTCTATACCGCTTTATCCTGTATACAGTTTCGCGGGGGGCCTGAAGTCTATCCTTGGAGGGCACAAGGCAGGTAACCCCTTGGACACGGTGCCAATCCATTGTAGAGCACAGACATATATTCACATGCTCATTCACACACTATGGGTAATTTTGAGAATGCTAATCTGCATGTCTTTGGACTGTGGGAAGAAACCAGATAACCTGGAGGAAACAGACCAAGCACGGGGAGAGCACGCAAACTCCATGCAGACAGACCCCAAGGTGAGAATCGAATATGGACCTTGAAGGTGCAAGGCAACAGTGATAATCACGACGCCACACTCATTAAAGAATTCCTACTTTGGAAATGTACTACAGTATTAAGGTATGTTGGTTACCAATAAGAAGCTAGCAGGAACAGATATTTTTGATATTTTTAATTCAGTAGCAAATACAATGACCATTAAGGGTCAGTAATCATTTTGTTCTATAATGCTGCAAGATCCTTGATTCTGATTGGTCAGAAGAAGGTGTTGGTTTGTTTAGTGGAACAGCAGCTCGGACAGTAGCGCAACAACAATGCACATGGGCTGAAGACTCTAAACATACTCTGAAGATAACAAATTTCAGGATTACGGAAGAAGATTATGAAGATGTTTATTGAACATTTAAGGAAGGAGTCTCCAATGACCGTGCTTCAGGGCAGATGCTGTTGTGCTTCTCAGGAATATGACGATGTCTGTGTCTTCTTGTTAAATTCTAACAAAAGTTAGGAAATAACTGTCACAAATTCCTGTGCTGTAAAAGGATTTAATCATGTCGAGACATGCTGTAACAGGGAAATAATCAACCTTTTTATTGAAAACAGTGACTCTGCTTCGTCATCTTCATTACATCACTGTCAATGGTCACTTTCCTGTAACAGCATATTCAAAATGTTGAATACAACACGCCTGGAACAGAAAGGGTGCAGTGGCAACTTGGTGGAACTGGGGCTTGAACTGGTGACTTTCTGATCAGCTACCCATATCCTAAACCACCTAAGATAGACACCAGCAGTCACACTGAAGAAGTTCGACAATAGATTTAATGAGAGATGTGTAGTGGAGTGAAGGTGCACCAGACCAACGTTTCAATAGTTATGCGTAATTGAGGACTGGGAAGCATGCCAGGAAAACACAAGACTGACCCAGTTAAGAATCAGACATGATTAAAAGCTCTATGTGTGATGCAAACCCACATACAGGCCACAGACACCATCCCTAGGGGGCCTGCAGCCTATCCTAGGGCACAAGGTACACCTTGGACATGGTGCCAATTCATAGCTGGGCACACACACATACAGTATACACACTCAAGCTCATTCACACACTATGGGTAATTTGGAAACACCAATTAGCCTAATCTGCATGTCTTTGGACTGTGGGAGGAAACCAGAACACCTGGAGCGAACCCAACAATCACGGGGAGAACACACAAACTCCATGCACACAGACCTCAAGGCGGGAATCGAACCTGGACGTTGAAGGTGCAAGGCAATAACAATAATTAGCTAGCAGGAACATTTAAAAAAATATTTTTCAATTCAGTGGCAAATGCAATGACCATTAAGGGTCAGACATTATTTTTTTCTATAATGCTGCAAGAAGGTGTTGATTTCTTTTGTGTATAACAGCAGCTCTGACAGTAGCGCAACAACAAATCTCAGATTTGTACAGTACTAATCCACATGGGCTAAAGACTCTAAACATACTCTTAAGATAATAATAAATTAAAGAATTATGGAAGATGATGGTAAAGATGATTATAAAGTCTTCAGTAACAGTGTTTTAGGGCAGATGGCATTGTGTTGTGGGTTCTCAGGAATATGACAATGTCTGTGTATTCTTGCTAAATTCTACTCAAAAGTTAGAAAATTACTGTCGACAAATTCCTGTCCTGTCTTGTCACTCATTGTCTATACTTTTTATCCTGTATACAGGGTCGTGGGGGGCCTGGTACACATAGTAGGACACAGACATACACTTATAAAAACATGCTTATTTACACACTATTGGGAATCTTGTGGAAAGCCAATTAGCTTTATCTGCATGAACTTAGAACCCAAGGGGGGAATCAATCCTGGACCTTGGACCTTGGATGTGCATGGCTACAGTACTAACCAAAAGGCTCCTTCTCATGAATTCCTTCTTTGGAAATATACTGTTAAGGCATGTTGGCTTACAATAATAAGCTATCAGGAAAACTTTTTTGGTTATCCAGTAGCAAATGTTATGACAATTAAGAGTCGGGTTATTATTTTTGTTCCATAACGCTGCTGAATCCTTGATTTTGATTGGTCAGAAGAAGGTGCTCTGACAGTGGCAAAATAACAAATCTCAGTTTTACAGTGAAAACTCTAAATATACTCTTAAGCTAATAATGAATTACAGGATTATGGGAAATAATGGAAGGAGATGTTTATTGAGCCTTTAAGGAAGGAGTCTCCAGTGACAATGCTTCAGTGCAGATAATATTGCATTGTGGGTTCTCAGGAATATGACAATATCTGTGTATTCTTGTTCACTAAAAAGTTAGTGAATGACTGTCGGAATTAATCACATTGAGACATGCTGCAACAGAGCAATAATCAATTTTACGGTAGAAACAGTGACTTCATCTTCATTATCACTTGTAAAAGGATATTCAAGATGTTTTGTTTGTTACATATTGGTGACTACACATAACGCACAACTGGCACCTGGCAAAACGACATCTGTTTATCGCGGTCCCACCCATTTCTGGAAGGCAGAAGGGACGTGCCAAAAGTCACATTCAAAACCAGTCACAACAGTTTCAGCAACATCTGATAACATTACATCATCTGTTTGTTAATTGGTGATTTCTGAGGCTGGTAACTCTAAATGAGCTTCTCCTCTGCCGCAGAGGTACGTTTTGGTGTTGCCGTCTTGGGGAGGTCTTCATGAGAGCCAGTTTCATGATAGTGCTTGCTGGGTTTTGCAAATGTAGTTTCTTGCAAAGAACTGTTTCAGAACGGCTGACCTCCTAGTCTTAAAATAAAATATAGATAAAGATCTTAATATACAGTACAGTTGACCGCAAACTTTACACTGGACTTCAAGCAACTTGGATTCTGTGCCTGTCCTCTCTTCCTCTAGACATAGGGACCTTGATTTTCAAATAAAATGGAAAATTTACTTTTATCCGAAAAAAAGGACTTTGGCCTACTGTCCAATCCTTTTTGTCCTTAACCCAGGTAAGGCACCTCTGACGTTGTTTCTGGTTTATGGCCCATGTACTGGAAATGTCTCTGTGTGGTGGCTCCTGAAGCACTGACTCCAGCTGTTGTCCACTCCTGTTGAATCTCCCCCAAATTCTTGAATGGGCTTAGTTTCACAATCCATTTAAGGCTACAGTTATCCCTGTTGCTTGTGCACCTTTTTCTAACACATTTTTTCGTTCCATTTAACTTTCCATTATTGTGCTTAGATACAGCACTCTGTAAACAGCCAGCTTCTTTAGGAATGACCTTTTGTGTCCCACTGAACCAGACTGAGAGACCATTTAAAGGCTCAGGAAACCTTTGAGTGTTTGGAGTTAATTAGTTGATTAGAGTGTGACAGCATGAGTCTCCAATATTGATCTTTTTCACAATATTCTAATTTCCTGAGATACTGAATTTTGGGTTTTCGTCAGCTGTAAGCCATAACCATCAAAATGAAAAGAAATAAACACTTGAAATATATCATTCTGTGTGTAGTGAATCTATATATGTGTTTCACTTTTTGAATTTAATTATGGAAATAAATCAACTTTTTTAAATTTATTTATTGAGATGCACCTGCACATACATTTTAAAATACACAACTCCATAATTCCATAATTCCATGTGTGTTATGTCATAGTTTTAAAATCCCCAATATTGTTGTAGAATGTAGGAAATAAAATCACTAAACAAAAACAAAGAAATTTGCAAATAACCCCAAACTTTTTAAGCAGTAGTCTGCCCTTAAAAAATTTTAATAACTTAAAATTATCAGATGATTTCTTGCTGAAAATGCTTCCATGACTGGTTTTGAAAGAGCCTTTTGTCAGACAGCTGCTCTTTCCTCAGTACTGACTTTCTTTCACCTATGCTGTGATCGAGTTAATGTAATAAATGGTTATACCATAACGCTGCTGAATCCTTGATTCTGATTGGTCAAAAGAAGGTGCTTTGACACTGGCGCAATAACAAATCTCAGATTTGTATTAATGCACATGGGCATACAGTGAAAACTCCAAACATATTCTTAAGCTAATAATAAATTACAGGATTACGGGAGATGATTAAAAGAGATGTTTATTTAACCTTTATGGAAGGAGTCTCCAGTGACAATGCTTCAGTGCAGATAATATTGCATTGTGGGTTCTCAGGAATATGACAATGTCTGTGTATTCTTGTTAAAAAATGTTAGTGAATGACTGTCGGAATTAATCACGTCGAGACATGCTGTAACAGAGCAATAATCAATTTTACATTGGAAACAGTGACTCTGCTTCATCATCTTCATTACATCACTTGTAAAAGGATATTCAAAATGTTTTGTTTGTTACATATTGGTGACTACACATAACGCACAACTGGCACCTGGCACAATAAGGTCTGTTTGTCATGGTTTCACCCGTTTCTGGAAGGCAGAAGGGACGTGCCAAAAGTCACATTTAAAACCAGTCACCCCAGTTTCAGCAACTATCCTCTGCATCCTCTTCTCTCACACCAACTAACTTCATGTTCTCTCTCACTGCATCCATAAATCTCCTCTTTGGTCTTCCTCTAGACCTCCTGCCTGGCAGTACCAATATATTCACAATCTCTCCTCTGAACATGTCCAAACCACCTCAATCTGGCCTCTCTGACTTTATCTCCAAAACATCTAACGTGGGTTGTCCCTCTGATAAACTCATTCTTGATCCTATCCATCCTTGTCACTCCCAAGGAGAACCTTAACAACTTCAGCTCTGCTACCTCCAACTCTGCCTCCTGTCTATTCTTCAGTGCCACTGTCTCCAAGCCGTAGAGCATTGCTGGTCTCACCACTGTCCTGTACACCTTTCAAATTCAAATTCAAATTCAAATTTTATTTGTCACATACACAAACATACACAGTACGAAATGTAGTGAAATGCATTATACGACTGCCATTGACCCTAGAAGAGAATTAAAGTTTACAAATAAGAAATAAATATGAATAAAAGAAATACGATAGAAAAAAAAAAAAAAATTAAATTAAACTAGGAAAAATAGAACTAAAAATAAAAATAGAAATGTGCTAGGAAAAAATAGAACTAAAAATAAAAATAGAAATATGATGTGCAAAAATAGAAATCTACTGTACAAATTGAAATATACTGTGCTGTGTGTGCAAATATGCATAGAACAAAGTGACTTTGTGCAGAGGTTATTAAAGTGTCTTTGTGCACTGGTCCAGGGTGTAAACGTAAAACTGTAAAATGTAGTGTAGTTGTGAAGGTAGGTGTGCAAAGTTATTAAAGTGTCTTTGTGCAATGGTCCAGGATGTAAACGTACGACATGTAGTGTATATATGAAGGAAGGTGAGCATGTAATTGTCCATAGTGTTCATGGATGTAAGAAGATTGATAGATTTGATCAATTATGAAAAAGATGAAAAGATTGTTAGTTCTGCATAGTGGTGTGGTTGTGGTTGAGAGACCCTATCGCCTGCGGGAAGAAGCTCCTCCTCAGTCTCTCTGTGTTGGCCTTCAAGGAGCGGAATCGCTTCCCAGACCGCAACAGAGTAAACAGTCCGTTATTGGGGTGGCTGAGGTCCTTCACGATCTTCCTGGCCTTGGTCAAGCACCGCTTGCTGTAGATTGAGTGCAGGTCAGGGAGCTCGATGCGGATGATGCGCTCAGCTGATCGCACCACCCTCTGTAGAGCTCGTCTGTCCTGCATGGTGCTGTTCCCGAACCAGGTCGTGATATTTCCCGTCAGGATGCTCTCTATGGTGCAGGAGTAGAAATTCCTGAGCACCTTGGAGGGCAGTCTAAAGTCTCTCAAGCGTCTGAGGTGATACAGACGCTGCCGGGCCTTTTTTACCACGGTGTTGATGTGACAGGACCATGCCAGGTCCTGCGTGATGTGAACACCGAGGTATCTGAAGCTGTTCACTCTCTCCACTGGGCTCCTGTTGATGACGGGGGTCTGGTAGTTCCTCACCTGCTTTGTACTAAAGTCCACTATCAGCTCCTTTGTCTTACTGATGTTCAGGAGGAGATTGTTTCTCTGGCACCAGTTCTCCAGATTTCCAACCTCCTCCAGGTAGGCCGTCTCATTGTTGTTCGTGATCAGGGCCACCACAACAGTGTCGTCAGCGAACTTGATGATGGTGGTGGAGCTGGTAGTGGCCACGCAGTCGTGGGTGTACAGAGAGCACAGCAGGGGGCTCAGAACACAACCCTGGGGGGCTCCAGTGCTGAGAGTGAGGGAGGCTGAGACATGTCCGTCAGAAAATTGTCAGAAAATTGTCCGTCAGAAAATTGGAGATCCACTGACACATTGATGAGCTGAGTCCCAGGTGCTCCAGCTTGTTGGTAAGTGTGGAGGGAATTATGGTATTGTATTATGGTAAATGCAGAACTGTAGTCGATGAAGAGCATTTTCACATAATTCCCCCTCCGAGTGTCCAGGTGAGTGAGAGATGTATGGAGGAGATGAGAGATTGCATCGTCCGTGGAACGGTTTGTACGATAAGCGAACTGTAGTGGGTCTAGTGTGTCTGGTAGTGAAGAGATGATGAAGTCTCTGACCAGGCGTTCAAAGCACTTCATCACTACTGAGGTGAGGGCTACAGGGCGATAATCATTGAGGGAAGCAGGATGAGGTTTCTTTGGGACAGGAACAATAATGGACTCTTTGAAGCATGTGGGGATCACCGACTGAGATAAAGAGATGTTGAATATCTCAGTGAACACAGGTGCTAGCTGGTCTGCGCAGGCTCTGAGGATACGGCCTGAGATGCCGTCTGCTCCTGCTGCTTTCCTGGTGTTCACTCTCTTGAAGGCTCTCCTCACGTCATGCTCTGAGATGATGAACGCGCTTCCGGTGCTGGCAGTGACTTCCTGTCTGCAGCCGTTAGCGCCGCTAGCATTAGCATCGCTAGCGTCTTTAGCTGCAGCCTCGAAGCGAGCATAGAAAGTGTTCAGCTCGTCTGCCAGAGACACGTCTGCGTTTATCATACCGGATGTTGGTGCTTTATAATCCGTTATTGTTCTTAATCCCTGCCACAGGCTCCTAGAGTCACTCTGTTGGAGTTGTGACTCTAGTTTCCTCCCGTAGCGCTGCTTCGCCTCTTTCACCGCCTTCCGGACGCTGTATGACGCAGCCTTGTACGGTTCCATGTCCCCCGACGCGAGTCCCGTGTTGTAGGCAGCGGTGCGAGATTTCAGAGCGTCGCGGATGGTTTTATCCACCCACGGCTTCTGGTTGGGAAACGTTTTAATAGTCTTTTTTTCTACGGTATCGTCCGCTAGTTTCCCGATGAATCCCACAACCGCTTCCGTAAACACGCTGACGTCACCATCGGAGCTGTTTCTGAACATGTCCCAGTCTGCGTCATCGAGTGCGTCCTGTAACGCGGCCACCGATTGGTCCGTCCAGCACGCGACCTCCCTCTGAACCGGAACTTCCTGTTTCAGCCTTTGTTTGTATTTTGGCATGAGGAAGATGACGGCGTGGTCGGATTTACCAAACGGTGGACAAGATTGTGCCTTGTAGCCGTCCTTGACCGTTGTATAGCAGTGGTCCAGTGTCCTTTCGCCCCTGGTGGGGCAGGTGATGTGCTGATAAAAGTTTGGCGCTACGCGTTTGAGGTTGGCACTGTTAAAATTCCCCGCCACAATAAGCGCAGCGTCCCGGTGTTGTGTTTGTTGTTGTGTGAGTGCCTCATGCAGCTCGCATAAGGCAGTGTCCGTGTCCGCTTGTGGTGGAATATAAACGGCGCTGATTATGACCGATGTAAACTCCCGAGGAAGGTAAAAAGGACGACACATGATGGACAGTAGTTCCAGGTTGGGTGTGCAGGAGCGTGTGAGAGGAACAACGCTCGCGCTGTTGCACCAGCTGCTGTTCACCATTAAACACACGCCGCCTCCCCTTGACTTCCCCGAGTCCTGCGTCCTGTCCATGCGGTGAACCGAGAAGAACTCGGCCGGCTGGATGGCGTGGTCCGGCACCGCTGGGTTCAGCCATGTCTCGGTGAAGCAGAGGAGATTGCAGTCCCGAATGTCTCTCTGGAACTTTATCCTGGCCCTGAGGTCATCGAGCTTGTTTTCCAGTGACTCGACGTTGGCGAGCAGGATGCTAGGCAGAGGTGTGCGGTGTGCACGGGCTCTCAGCCTGTTCCTGACGCCGGCTCGTTTCCCTCGAAGCCGCCGCTTCGCGTCGCGTCCTTTGTTGTCCCTCAGGATCTCACTCGGCCAGCTCGGATCCGGAGTTAAAAACGTCGAATTGTGAGTACATTGTATACCAATAGAAACAAGAGTGTCTCTATCATAACTAATGTACCCCATGGTGGTAATTTTGCCGGTTTTAAAACGCTGTAAACTAACTTGAAGAACAAAAACAAAGAAAAGGTGGTCGGAGCAGTCGTGACGGCAGCTGACCTCACCGGCGCCATCTTGCCATCTTGCAGAGAGTAAAAGTGTCTTTCCTTTCATTCTCGCTGATACTCTTTTATTGCACAACACACCTGACACTTTTCTCCACCCATTCCAACCTGCCTGTACCCGCCTCTTCACCTCCTTTGAACACTCTCCGTTGCTCTGGACCGTTGACCCTAAGTACTTCAAATCCTGCACCTTTTTTACCTCTGCTCCCTGTAGCCTCACCGATCCACCGATCCTCCTGGGTCCCTCTCATTTACACACATGTATGCTGTCTTGCTGTGGCTAACCTTCATTCCTCTGCTTTCCAGAGCATACCTCCACCTCTCCAAATTTTCCTTCACCTGTTCCCTGCTCTCGCTACAGAGCACAATGTCATCTGCAAACATCATAGTCCATGGGGACTCCTGTCTTACCTCATCTGTCATCCTGTCCATCACCAGAGCAAACAAAAAGGGGCTTAGAGCCGATCCTTGATGCAGACCCACCTCCACCTTAAACTCTTCTGTCACACCTACAGCACATCTTACCACTGTCCTACAGCTCTCATACATGTCCTGCACTACTCTAACATACTTTTCTGCCACTCCAGACCTTCTCATACAATACCACAGCTCCTCTCTTGGCACCCTGTCATATGCTTTCTCTAAATCTAAAAAGACACAATGCAACTCCCTGTTACCTTCTCTGTACTTCTCCGCCTGTATCCTCAAAGCAAACACTGCATCTGATGTACTCTTTCTAGGCATAAAACCATATTGCTGCTCACAAATGCTCACCTCTGCCCTTAACCTAGCTTCCACTACTCTTTCCCACTGCTTCATTGTCTTGCTCATTAGCTTTATACCTCTATAATTGCCACAGCTTTGCACATCTCCCTTGTTCTTAAAAATTGGCACCAATACACTTCTCCTCCATTCCTCTGGAATCCTCTCACTCTCCAAGATCTTGTTAAACAAACTTGTCAGAAACTCTACTGCCACCTCTCCTAAGCACTTCCATTCCTCCACAGGTATGTCATCAGGACCAACAGCCTTTCCACTCTTCATCCTCTTCAACGCCCTTCTCACCTCACTTTTACTAATATTTGCTACTTCCTGTTCCACAACAGTCACCTCTTCTACTCTTTGTTCTCTTTCGTTTTCCTCATTCATCAACTCCTTAAAGTACTCCTTCCATCTTCCCATCACCCTCCTGGCATCTGTCAGTACATTTCCATCTCTATCTTTAATCACTCTAACCTGCTGCACATCCTTCCCATCTCTATCTCTCTGCCTTGCCAACCTGTACAGATCCACCTCTCCCTCCTTACTGTCTAGCCTAGCATACAAGTCCTCATATGCTCTTTGTTTGGCCTTTGCCACCTCTACCTTCACCTTACTCTGCATCTCCCTATACTCCTGTCTACTCTCTTCAGTCCTCTTAGTGTCCCACTTCTTCTTAGCTAGCCTCTTTCCCTGTATACACTCCTGGACTTCCTTATTCCACCACCAAGTCTCCTTGTCCACTTTCCCCTTACCTGATGATACACCAAGTACCCTCCTACCTGTCTCCCTGATCACATTGGCTGTAGTTGTCCAGTCAACTGAAAGCCCCTCCTGACCACCCAGAGCCTGTCTCAACTCCTCCCTAAAGACTTCACAACATTCTTCCTTTTTCAGCTTCCACCACTTTGTCCTCTGCTCTGCCTTTGTCCTCTTCGCCTAACTCACCACCAGGGTTATTTTACACACCACCATTCTGTGTTGTCTGGCTACACTCTCCCCTGATTCGCCCCTTCCCTCTTCACTGATCTCTTTCAGATTACAACGTCGACACAAGATGTAGTCGACCTGAGTGCTTCTGCCTCCACTCTTATATGTCACCCTATGTTCCTGCCTCTTCTGGAAGAAAGTATTTACTACTGCCATTTCCATTCTCTTTGCAAAGTCCACCACCATCTGTCCTTCTACATTCCTGTCCTGAAGACCAAACCTGCCCATCACATTTTCATCACCTCTGTTCCCTTCCCCAACATGTCCATTGAAGTCTGCACCAATCACCACTCTTTCACCTCTGGGGATGCTCTGCATCACTTCATCTAACTCACTCCAGAATTTCTCCTTCTCTTTTAACTCACATCCTACCTCTGGGGCATAACCACCAACAACATTGAACATTATCCCTTCAATTTCCAGCTTCAGACTCATCACCCTATCTGATACTCTTTTCACCTCTAGAACATTTCTTACAAACTCCTCTTTTAGAATAACTCCTACTCCATTTCTTTTCCTATCCACACCATGGTAAAACAATTTGAACCCTGATCCTAAGCTTCTAGCCTTGCTACCTTTCCACCTGGTCTCCTGGACACACAGTATATCCACCTTCCTTCTCTGCTTCATATCAACTAACTGTCTTCCCTTCCCTGTCATGGTCCCAACATTCAAAGTCCCTACTATCACTTCTAAACTCTTGCCTTTCCTCTTCTCTCTCTGCTTTCGAACACGCCTTCCTCCTCTCCTTCTTCGACCAACAGTAGCCCAATTTCCACCAGTACCCTATAGGTCAACAACACCAGTGGCGGTCGTTGTTAACCCGGGCCACGACCGATCCGGTATGGGAATTATATTCGTGATTCGCATCATTGATTTGGCAAACGTTTTACGTCGGATGCCCTTCCTGACAAAACCCGCTGCATTTACCCAAACTTGGGACTGGCACAAGAAGACACTGGATTGTGCCCCCCGTGGTTGCATTATGGCTTACAGCTAATGAAAACTCAAAATTCAGTATCTCAGAAAATTAGAATATTACTTAAGACGAATAAATAAAAAAAAGATTTTTAACACAGAAATGAACATGTAGAGCTCTCAATCCTTGGTCGGAGCTCACTTTGCATGAAATTACTGCAGCAATGCAGTGTGGCATGGAGGCGATCTGTCTGTGGCACTGCTGACATGTTATGAAAGCCCAGGTTCTCCGGCCTTCAGCTCTCTTGTCGGGTCTGTTGTCTTTTATCACAGTACCCCATAGATTCGCTATAGGGTTTAGGTTGGGTGAGTTTGCTGGTCCATCAAGCACAAGGATACCATGGTACTTAAACCAGGTATTAGTACTTTTGGCAGTATGGGCAGGTGCCAAGTCCTGCTGGAAAATGAAATCAGCAACTCCATAAAGCTGGTCAGCAGAGGGAAGCATGGAGTGCTCTAAAATTTTTTGGTAGACAGCTGCGCTGACCTTGGACCAGATAAAACATGGACCAACACCAGCGGGAGACATGGCTCCCCAAACCACCACTAACTGCAAACTTTATACTGGACTTCGAGCAACTTGTATTCTGTGCATCTCTCTCTTCCAGACACAGGGACCTTGATTTCCAAATGAAATGGAATATTTATCTGAAAAAAGGACTTTGGCCCACTGAGCAGCGGTCCAATCCTTTTTGTCCTTAGCCCAGGTAAGGCATCTCTGATGTTGTTTCTGGTTCATGGCCATGTACTGGAAACGTCTGTGTGTGGTGGCTCCTGAAGCACTGACTCCAGCTGTTGTCCACTCCTGTTGAATCTCCCCCAAATTCTTGAATGGGCTTAGTTTCACAATCCATTTAACGCTACAGTTATCCCTGTTGCTTGTGCACCTTTTTCTAACAAATTTTTTTGTTCCATTTAACTTTCCATTATTGTGATTAGATACAGCACTAACAGTAAACAGACAGCTTTTTTAGCAATGACCTTTTGTGGCCCACTGAACCAGACTGAGAGACCATTTAAAGGCTCAGGAAACCTTTGCAGGTGTTTTGAGTTAATTAGTTAAGTATTTAGAGTGTTTATTATAGAGTGTGACATCATAAGTCTCCAATATTGATCCTTTTCACAATATTCTAATTTTTTGAGATACTGAATTTTGGGTTTTTGTCAGCTGTAAGCCATAATTATCAAAATAAAAAGAAATTTGCATGTGATCCCAAACTTTTTGAGCAGTAGTGTAAAATAAATAACTTTTTTAAAAAATTATCAGATGATTTCTTCCTGAAAATGCTTTTATGACTAGTTTTGAGGGAGGTTTTTGTCAGACAGCTGCTCTTTCCTCAGTACTGACTTTCTTTCACCTATGCTGCGATCGAGTTAATGTAATAAATGGTTATTAGAACACCTGGGACATAAAGTGGTGCATATTCTTAAGCGTCCCAGTGCTGTTACCATCCGTTATCACTACTGGTGGATTGCCTCTCATCCAATCAGCTGATGCAGTCGGAACTAACTGTTTATAATTCTCAATGAAAATACATTGTAATCTTATGTTGGTTAATTGTACTTCTACTGTCTGCTGTTGTGACTAATGCCATGGTAGTCATGTGAAAGCAAAAAAGTGTAAAAAACAAAACAAAACAGCACACAGTATTCGATATGTAGAAAACTGGCTTTTATTGAGAAGCAATACAAAAAAAACATGAAGGAATGTTCAGAATATGGACGACAAACAGAGGAAATCCACTCTGAGACTGGTTTACATTCAGAGGATGCACAAACATAAACATACACTCTCTCTCTCTCTCTCCCACACACACATACACACACAAACACACGTGGAAAATCCGTAGCATTTTCATAATTACCTAGAAGGCACATAATTCCCTGAGGACCTACAGCGTGGTGCATGAGGAGCGCAGGAATTTAGAACATAACATTTGCATTTAAGTTTCCTTACAAAAGCGCCTTAACCAGGAAAGTTTAAAAACTCATATAAACAACCTCAAACAAACAAAAAATAACATTTATATATATAATAGACATCCAGAATTTCTGTGGTTAAACAGTTGTGCAAAAAGAAGTCAGCAGACTTGGCAGGAAGATATTTGTTTACTTCCTCAATGTAACATCGATTGGGAATATAAACAGATTGTAAACAGTTTAGAAAAATATAATAATACAATACAATTTAAAAAATGAAAATGGATATTTTACAAACAGGTGTGGGTTTGTATTTGTTCTCAGAGGAATGCTCTTATAGCACAAGTTTTAGCACCATTCAAGCTTGAATGTCTAAAAGCAGCCTCTATTGGGGAAAGGTTTTGGATTTTCTCCAAGGACAAACCAAAATCAGATGGAAACGGGGCAGATGAGTCATCGAGTCTTTCAAGAAATGCCCTGCCAAAAATATATAAGCTTCTGGGACTCGCTCTTTGTGTAACGGATGGAAAAAAGATCAACAAACGTGCTCTTTTCTTTTCCCATTGTTCATCTATGCATTTGTCGCCCACTCGACAGCATATAGTTTTGTTAAACATCAAAGTTAATCATAAAAATCAGCATTTCGATTGAGATTTCTGCACATACAAAATAAATTTTTAGCCAAGAAAAATCACTTTATAAGCGCTGCATAAACACATCTGTCTCTATTCATACAAGAAATGAGTTTCATACAAGAAATAGGAGCTAGTACCTCAAACAATTTTTTTCATGGTTCTAAAATCTTACATTCTGGTGCATACATTTTTTTTCAAGTGCTTTTTTGATATTTTTTGTTTGCAAATAAATCTCTAAGCAGCTTTGGCATGAACAAAAGAAACACAGAGTGCTAAAAACAATCAGGGCAGATATGTTCCTGGGTGCTTTAAGGCATAGGGCGATCATCTTTCACTATTTACACCTTTTCCTTTTTGAAGCAAGGATAAGAGGACTGGTGGCTTTGGTCTTAAACAAAGGACCTCGCCTGCTTTTCAGGCAGTTGATTCACAGCCAAAACCGCTACAGAAGTGAAAGGCTTGATAGAACATGCAGATGCATGTTAAAAATGTTCGTAACAGAGCTACGCCTCAATCTCAGTTCATCTTGGTAATGTTTTGGGTAGTGTTTTGTAACTGACTAGTATGAGGAACAAACTGTTTGCAAACTATCTCGAGACATAATAAAGTTCTTGTGCATCTTAAAATAAACCAGGTGTAATTCTCAGTCTTATTACAGGTTTGCAAAATGCATTAAATTATTCCATAAATGGTCCCCATCACCTTTCCTGTTAAGAGTCTCTTAGGTTCCTTTCCAGGTCCAAATACCAGGTTCCTCATCATGATATTGAGACTGTGTATGTTGGCACTTTTCCCATCATTGGATTGCGTTCCAACAATGTATCTGTGTTCTTGACATTGTGGATGGAAGTGGCACGAGCCGCCTGCCTGTTACCTAAGCGTTTCAGGATGCCCTCATAGCATCGCTTGCACACCAGGTAGAGGATCTCACAGAGCGAGAGCAGGATGCAGATTACACTGGTGCCCACCATGAAGAGTGTGAAGATCCTCTTCTCGGTGGGCCTCGAGATGAAGCAATCCACAACATTTGGGCACGGCACCTCCGAGCACTTCACCAGCGTCGGGAAGTCATATCCCTCATACAGATAGTACACCAGGAAGACAAAGGTACAATCTACAGCCATTTTGAAGACAAGTGAAAGAACGTAGGTCCACCAGAGTCCTCCACGCTTCTTGCCCGTATTCTGGTAAAGCCGATCACAGGTGTCGCCATGTTTGGCGCGGTGTTTGCGCTCACGATCCTCGCGGTAGGCCACGTGCAGCACCACCAGCAGTGATGGACACGTCACGAAGATCAACTGCAGTGCCCACAGGCGAATGTGAGAGATGGGGAAAAAGAAGTCGTAGCATACGTTGTGGCAGCCTGGCTGCGCTGTGTTACACGTGAAATCCTTCTGGTCATCACCCCAAACCTTCTCTGCAGCCACCACGAACACCATGATGCGGAACACAAAGACCACAGAGAGCCAGATGCGCCCAAATGCTGTGGAATATTTGTTGACCCCGCTTAGGAGACCCTGGAGGAATGCCCAGTTCATGGTGCTGAATGGTCCTTAGAGATCCTGAGCGAGAGCACTGGGTAAAGGAGTGGGTCTCCAGGAAACACAGAGGGATGGTAAGCACCTGCAAAGGGAACAAAAGGATAAAGGTTAGAAATAAAACAACACAAGGCCATAAGTTAGAACACTGAAATCCCTTTTCCACTCCTATAGCAGTATGAGTTAATTCTGGAACATGTTCTCAAACTGTTCTGCATGTATATTTCTGTTTATACTGCTCTCTACATCTCTCTTGCTCTCTCTTGGTCTCATTTGCTCTCTACATCTCTCTAATAAAAAGTTCTTGGCTGACCAAATTGTTTTGTAACCAAGAACCAAGGAGAGCAATTATTTCAAAGGCATGTATTCAAGAATAAAGTGCATGTTGTCATGGTGTGTCATGCATTTGGAAACTCCTATGTATGATTATAATGACAATTCTCTCAAACCAGTGGATTCATAACAATGTTTCCTGGTTGGATAAATCCACCATCACCATGTTGATTGGAGTCTGCTCACACAGTGATTTGCACTTGTACTCACTAAGACTTGAGACATATGCATTCAAGAGCAGAAAAACAGAAAGCATAAAGCGTTAAAAGGAACAATAAAATAGAAAATGGAAAATGTTTTAAAAGGACTACTGTGTAAATAAGGATCTGATGCTTTAAAAGAACTGGCAGGGACAATCTGAGACCTGCAAATATATGTAAATGTTGGGCTAGCAGGAAAGAGAGAGATGTAGAGAGCAGTATAAACAGGAGTATCCTCAAATCTGCTCAAAAACAACCAAAGAAACAAACAACAAGAAAACATGCAACTCAATTCTTCATATTGGAATCTATAAAGACTATAATTAACACTTATGGATTGCAATCTATTAAAAGCTAATGTGTAAACCTCAAATTGTCTAAATGTGTGTGTGCGTGTGTGTGACTGCATTTGCAAAAGTCTTTGGGACATGCAAAAAAAATGCTAAAGAGCAAGGATGTCTTAAAAAATTTAAACAAAGATAAAAACTATAAAAAGCAGTATTTAATTATTGAACCAAAGTTGATAATTGAGGTGTGGACTCTTTGCTTAAAATATAATCTCGGCTACAACTTGCGCAGTTTTATAAGGAAATTACTCACTCACTCACTCACTCACTCACTCATCATCTATACCACTTTATCCTGTATTCAGGGTCGCGGGGGGCTTGTAGCCTATCCCAGGAGACTTAGGGCACGAGGCGGGGTACACCCTGGACAGGGTGCCGATCCATCACGGTATAGGGAAATTAGTTGATTAATTTTACTTAACATCCTGCAGAAGCAACCAAAGACCTTTTGAGAAACAAAACCTAAAAGCTTGATTTTTCTTTTTGTTGTTTTGTTTTGTTTGTTTGTTTGAAAAGTGATCTTTTACATAATGTGCCGCTTTCATTTCTGGCCTACAGGTATTTTCCTGTATGTTTTTTTGTTTGTTTATTGGAATACTAATGTCTGGAAATCAGAAATGTATTTTGTACGGATTTAATAATGAAGTCATAGAAATAAACATGTACAGTATAACAAAGTTTGTACAAAACAAACAAACCATGGGGTGCCTAAGAATTACACAATATCTATCTATAATATAATCTCTCTCTCTCTCTCTCTCTGTATATATATTAAACATCTTCACAACGCATTCCACAAAAAGACATTTCACAATAAATTAAGCAGTTAATAAGACCTCCAGTGATATATGATATAAGCCCTACAGTATAAGACACTTGTGCTACAGGAAAGGTCGTTAAGGGTAAAAAAAAGTAAAACATTTTAAGTACACATTTAGATTACATTTTCTGAAATATATTTAAACATACACATACATATAGTATTTATTATGGTATATAAGAAAAGATTTGAACAAAAACGTACTTACAAATCTAGGCAGAAAACTTAAAGACTCGTTTAAACAGCTTCGTCCTCAATCCAGCTACAGCAACAAGTCATTACTAACTCTCTGGCTCTCTGGCTCAGACACACCACTGGAATGAAGAGTCTATGAATCGATCCCAAAACGAGTCGACTCGGAGTCGAATCCACACTGCAAAAAAAAAAAAAATCTCTAAAACTTATTTCAATCGATTCCTAGGTTGGAATCCGAATCGGAGTCGACTCCGCGATGGAATCAGTCAGACTTACCTAGTACGAGAAGATGTACCTGATCTGAGATCAGCTAGCCGGAGCCGGCACTGGTTTTTCGCGCTGGTTTATGGAAGTGGAATCTGTTCTGAGAACAGTTTGGTCACTCTGACCTATCTTGGAAGAGCACGCGCGACGCCTGGCGCGTCCTTCAAGAAGCGACAATGTTTTCTCCACCCTTATAACGCTCTCTTAAACTTTTCGGTTTCGGCGACACATTTATTAATTTAGTCAGCCTCTCCTACAATGACGTCAACAGCCCCGCCAAGCTACAGTCTGGTACCTTAAAGAACGGGGAGTCAGGCAAGACTGTCCAATTGTCCCCTTCCTTTTTCTATTAGTGGTGAAGGTGCTGTCTCGTCATATTCAGAATGATACTGTTTAAAGGCATCTTTGTTTTTGATAGAGAGATTAAAATCTCACAGTTAGCAGATGACACAACTGTTTTTAAAGGATAAATCTCAAGTATCACATGTTTTATCTGAAATTAAGCAATTCTCTATAGCCTCTGGATTTTCTCTTAATATTGGTAAATGTGAAATTTCGCCCCTCCACTCTTGTAATGATACCACAACTGCAAATATACCTGTTAAAATACTGGTAAATATTTGGGCATTTCAATTTCGAAAGGTGTGGCTGAGAGACAAAAGGTAAACCTTTGCCACAGCCTGAAACGAGTATCTGATGTATGTCATAATTGGCTACAAAGCAGAAGGTTTGTCTCGTTTTGTTTACCCAGCACTATCTTTATATGTTAACATTAACAATTGTAAGGAGATAAATAAAATTCTCTTTCATTTTATCTGGAAAAATAGATCACAAAATCTTAAAACAGTCAATTCTTGCAAATAAGACAATAAAGGGTGGACTTGAAGTATAAGACTTTCATGATGTCAATCATGTGTTTAAGATAATTTGGTTAAGAAATGTCTATTAAAAGTTTTTTTGGCATGCAGATTGCTTATTACGCTGTCTTAATTCCACCAGCAAGCACTGTTAACCTGGAAAATTTGCCATGTCAACAATTTCTCTCCACAAATAGGTTTTATTATTATTATTATTATTATTATTATTTTATTATGGAGCAACGCTAATCTTACCTTCAAGAGAAAGTTACTTTTTCTATCAAAATGGCATCTAAGAGGCATTGAACAAATATCTTTGATGACTCTTCTGTACTTACATATGAACAATTTGAGAACAAATTTGAATTTTCCTATTCCAATTAGAAAATACTAATCAGTGATTAATGCTATTCTTAGTGGCTTATTACAACTTTATGAATCTCATCACCATTGGTATTCTTATAACTGATAGAAAATGTAACAATTAACATATACGTGAAAGCATTCATAATATAAACAAGAATGTTCCAAAAAGTCAATTTTATTGACTAAAAATTTTTATTTTTATTAAAAAAGCTTTTATTATATAATAACATAAATTGGAGAAAAAAAAATCATGGCTTTTTTTTTACGAATATCCTATTTCTATTAGGTTAAAGAAGTTCACTTTAAAATATTACATTATATTTACCCTGTTAATTCCGTAAGTGCAAAATATATGGAAATTGTGGATCTATTTACTTTCTGCAACCATCAGAAAGAATGTATTACGTATTACGGCACATAGTTAACTCCATAATTATGTAGCTTTTTTTTAATACTTGTGGAGTGGTACAAGCGGTTTGGCGCCAATTTGGGAATTATATTTTTTAATTTTTAAAATCCTATATTTTAATGGCTAAGTTCTATGTTCATAAATGTACATTTTCTAAATCATCTTTTAAACTATCACCTTTTCTCTGTTGGAATCCAAAACATTTAGAACTCTTTAAATCTAATAGAAAATCACAAGTTCTCTGCTATTGTCTCGACATTTTGATTTAGTTGATGGAAAACTCATTTATTTTGTGTATTGGTTTGCTTATATTATATAACTTCTATTTAACCGTGTATAGTTATTTGTATAATTCCATCATTTATACCTGAATCTTATACTTTCATACTTTTCATATTGTACTTGTCATTTATTTTTTATCAAGGGCCAGCCTTCACTTTCTATGTTTATCAGTGAGCCTTGGCCATCCATGTCCCTGTCGCCAGCTCACCGGTTTTCCTTTCTTGGATCACTTTTGGTACGTCTTGATCACCGCAGACCAGGAACAAGAGCAGTAGTTTTAAAGTTACCCAGTCATTTAGCCATCACAATTTGCCACTGCTCAAATCACATTTTCAATAGCTTACAATGAAGGCTAATATTGCGCTAGCCTTCTTTATGCATTTGTTGAGTCACTGATTCTGATGCTGCTGCCCTGGCAAAGAACATTGCATTTGCCACAACAGACTGATAAAAGACCTGCAACATCTTGCTGCAGACATTAAAGGACCTGAGTTTCCTCAAGAAATAGTCTGCTCTGTCCTTTTCTGTAGACAGAATCTGTGTTGAATTTCCAGTCCAATCTGTTGTCAGTGTAAACTCCAAGATATCTGTAGGTTCCTGGGAACTGGTGCTTGTCGCCACCTAGTGGAGAAAAAGTTGGGGAAAAAAGAAGGATAAAAGGCTCAGCACAATTGAGAGAACTTGAAAATCGAGGGATACTATAAAATAATTTAACTGTACTGTACAAATAAAAGGGCCAAGTAGCCATTGTTTACAGCCAACAAAAATAAAGTAATTTTATATAAATATATGAGTCTGCCTTCATGATGGATGCATACGAGTGTAATCGATTCAGTTTGTAATCAGACAACGACTGTTTAAATGTCTGCCATACTCCCGCTCAGTCACATCATCGTAAAACCATTGACAACAAGGCCACAAATTACTTTTACCTTAAGTGATGAGGGGGATTGACAAGGAATAATTCCCTGTTGTACACAATCTCACCATTTGACTTCAATCCAGTAGCACTATTGTAGATCAAATTCATGGGAAGGTTCATGCTGGTTGGGATAGAAAGGTGTCGGGAAAACAGTGCATTACTGTTTTGGTGGAAAAAGAGGTGGTCTGCAGTCAGTCATGGCTGATCATTAGGGCCCAATTATTATAGGGTGCGTAGGGCCCTCTTGTTTTCCTAAGGATTATTATTTTTTCACCCTTATGGACTCTGGGGGTCTTAACATGCTCGTAAACTCATGAAAATTGGCAGAGAAGTTGGAATCTGCTGCTATTAGGATGCCTGAGAGTCTTGTGGCTCTCAGGGGTCCCCAAACGAGATGCATGTCCTGGGCTCAACTCAACAGAAGGCCGGTTATTTTGGGTCATTCCCAAAAACGCACCCAATGGATTTCGATATACTTCTTCTATGGAATTTATACGATCGCTACCAAACCGGGATGTGATCTAAAGACATTGAGGATGCAAAATTGCAGAGTGATTTTTGATATCTCAAACAGGTCCGCTGTGATAATGTCTTAAACCTACGCTAAAAAATAATTAATAACCTTCTGTGTGGCATTATATTGAGTGACATTATAGTCAGCAACATGTTTAGTGACATCACATTCAGTAACATCGTAGTGTGATGCTTTTTTCCAGCATCTGCAGCCTATTCTACACACATACACATCATAAATGTTAACACTCACACACAAACACGTACACTTTACAAATGTTAATATTCTCACACTTACACAGACACACATACACACTTATACAAACACTAACACACTTAATATTTAGGGCCTAAACTGACATCAGCCCTATAGTTGTGCGATGCACCCGGGCGGCGATGGCTTATTGCAGGTCTTAACACGCTCAAATAACACACAGGTTGTGCGGTAGACCCGAGGTGGCTATGGCGCAGGATGCTTGGGCCCGTCATCGTTGCTTGCAACTATATTTGTATATTAAAGTTCTGAAAGGTTAAATGTTATTTTATAAAGTTAATTAAACTTAACATTGATGTTAAGAAAATATAAAAATACCTGTTATTTCTGTTTTATTATTTTTTTGGTCTTTTAAAACTCCTTGAACTTTAATTACTCTTTGTTCCTTATGATTATGTACTAAAGTTACTAATCATACTTTATAAACAATCACTAACTGCTCACACATTATAAAAAAGTCCACAGATTGTATACAAAACTAGACAGCCTGTAGTGCTACAGATCCCTGTTTATACCATTTCCATTCAAATACTTTATTTAAAAATATTAAATGCATTCAGAAAAGAGTCTGTTAAATGACGGTCATGTTACAAGATCCAGTATATATATATTTTTAAATGTCCAAGTAGAAGATTAACAGAATCTGAATAAAATGAATCAAATAAACCCACAAACAAATGAGTTCTGAGAACAAAAAGGAATTTATTTCATTTCAACTGTACAACAGTCGTCAATATATACTGCTTGCATTGAAAAAGGTTAGGGTTGACAAATTGTTTTTCCCGAGGCAACCAACTTTTCTGAGTGTGGGTCTCAGACAGAAATCACTGAATTAAGCAACATTCACATCGTTTTCCACTTTCAAACCGTCATTAGAGGAAGCGGACACGATTTAACAACACTGCAGGGCTGACAGGGACAGAGCGAGGGAGCAATACATTAAAATAAAAGAAATGAGGAGTGGTTCAGGAACAAAAATGCTAAATTCATTGACACTGAAGTTCTGGGTCGGGCCATGTTGCAACGTTACACACTTGCAGCGAGAGGCAGACGGTCAAAGTTTACAAAGTTTTCCAGATGAAAACCCAACTTGGACCATATTTATTTGCAGATGAGCAGACTGACATCCCGCTTTGGCCCATAGCTGATTAATCTTGATTTACAGAGATACAAATAAAGCAAAACAACATTCGAAATTTACCTAAAAAAAAAATTATCTAAATAATGAGCTAGTTATATGGAAGAGACGCATCAGTCTGATGATAGATTTGGTACTTTCCAATCAAGTACATGTTTTAAAAGTGATGCATTGGATATAAACTGTCCTAAAGTTTTCCATCACGTCATGATTTCTTTTGTTGTTGTTGCATAACTTAGCACCAGAAGCTTGCAGAAAGTCAATAGAAAGATTCAGCATTGCTATTAGCTCTGATTTCTGTACTAGAGCAATAAAGTGGGCAGGAAATTTCTTATTTTACGTGTATTTTTAGAAAGGTAACCCTAAAACTGCGAGATTTTGTATAATGGTTTGTATAAAGAAGCAACATACAAGCAAAGCCCTGACCATAAATCCTAAAGTTGTGGTACACTGCTACCACATCAACCAGAAAGACGAATAAAAGGTGCCAGTCTGGGGTCAAGGGATCTGGGGTCAAAAAAGGAGCGAGTAAAATGGCTGAGACAAACACTCGCCACCATGTTCACTTCTTAATCTGTGAATGTCGCTGCCCTGGTGGCCGTCCTGGGACTCGACCACTTTCAGTCCATGACACATATGAACTCTATAAAAGTTTTTTTTTGGTGATTTTTTTTCTCTTTACAATAAAATGAAAACAGGGAAAAAATAAAACAAACGTATTATATATATAAATTTTCCAAGGTATTTAGTTTTTTTTTTGTTGCTGTTCATTTCATTCCTCTTCGCTCTCAGCGTCTAAGTCCGAATCGCCGTTTGCTTTGGACTTGTCCTTTTCTTCTTCTTCGCTCTCGTCCTCATCAGCTGCATGGTTTTCTTTGTCCTCCGTTATGTCCATTCCTTCCTCATTGTCCTGCTCCTCATCCTCCTCCCAGTTCTGCTAAAGGAAATGCACAGATGTGTTAATGGGTGCCTAAAGCAGACGCTTACTTAAACCCAAACTTAGCAGGAGCACAACATTTAAGTTCGCATCATTTTGTGTCTTTATAATATATAACTGAGTTTTCTTCATAAACCTCACTAATCACTAAGTGGAACCATAAGATCTCCTAGAAAAATTTCCAAAACAAAAACACTACTTGTACAAATTTTTGAAATCCACAGGCAAATACTGACTGATATCCAGCGCTAAAAAAAACAAAACAGACAGCTTGTTCACCTGTAGCAAAGATATTGATATCTCGTTACCAGTTTAAAGTAATTTTACAAGAGATTTAAGCAAATTTAAAATTTGCTATGCAGTTTTGTCCAGAATTCATAATAATGAGCCCACAATCTATTTTCAAACAGGAGAAACCATCCATGTTCCACATGAAGAGTGCCAACATTTATAAAATCTCCCATACATTGCCTTAGCCTTATGAGTTTCTCTTTCATGACAGTGCTTGAAATAACATAAAAAAAAAAATGCACAAAAATTTCTGAGCACTTACATCCGAGTCGTCCCCAGGCCGTCCCTCGTCTCCGGAGTCTTCATCTTCATCTGAGGACTCTGTGAGAATACGAGCCGGATTAACTAATTTGTAGTTCTTTAACAATTAAAATAACAACATAATCATCTGCGAAGTAGTTTTAAGCACTTAAAGAGGCTGTGTGTCAGGTGAGAGTAAATGAAACTGGATTAAAGGCTACAGTGACTGACCTTCCTCATACACCAGTTTCGCTTTGTGGTCCAGGTCTCCTACTTTGTGGGAACTGGTGCTTGTCGCCACCTAGTGGAGGGAAAACAAGATTTGAAAAAAGGGCTTTTACTTAAAACCTTTAGAACGCTAATGTTTATAAAAAATAACATTAGTGAAATATCTTCAGCCAAAAAAACAATAATAATTAAAAAAGACCACCAAATATATAGACGCAAAGGAAGAAGAAAAAGAAAAGTTGGTTTAAGTTGCTTTCTAATCTTGGCTTATTGTAAGACTGCAGAAATTGTCTAAGGAGCCATTTAAGACAGGATAAAGCTCCTACCTCTTGGCACCAAGAACCTCATCAAAGCATCACAGTCTATTCAACCCTCCAACTGTACTCCGTGCCACAAATTCATCCAAACACCTCCCTCATCTACAGATTCATTTCATATAATTTAAAACTCATTGTATGGACCTTTATGACCTGATTAAGTCATTCCTGTACATTAAACCATCAACCCATCCAGCTATAAAACCAGTGTTTCTTAACTGGTTTAAAAACAAACAAAAAAAAGACTAAGCGCAATTGAGAGAACTTAAGAAAACTGAAAAATGTGGGAAAATATGAAAATTTGAGTGGATAAATAAAAGGGCCAAGTAGTCATTGTATATGACCAAAATTAATAATAAAAAAAAAAAAAAAAAATATGTCTGTCTAAAGATGTTTCACTTCACTAGCATGCACAATTCCCTCATGATGAATGCATACAAATATAATCGATTCAGTTTGTAATCAAAGAGCGACTGTTCAAATGTCTGCCATGCTCCTGCTCAGTCACTTCATCATAAAACCACAGAGGAACGCTCACACACACACACACACACACACACAGTTAAAGAGACAAGACACAGATACACCGCAGGACAGAAACTAATTTTACCAAACGATACAACAATGATTTCCTCATCAGCATGAGGGTAAAATTGACAAGACGAAAACAAGGTAATGAGAAAGGTCGACGAGGACAACGCAAAAACTAATTTCCTGTTGTACACAATCTCACTATTTGACCCATAACGCCTTTTTCATTAACAGATTATATGGTGCAATAAAATGTTACATCAGGACAATCATAAATGTATTTAAACCCAGATAGAGACGCACCTGCGTCATGAGCAGGTAGAGCTTGCCGTGGAGTCTCGTCAGCTGCTGGTACAGCTTCACTCGGCTCTCAATCATGTGGTAGAGTGCCCCCAACTGAGACACCAGGTCTGGAAGCTAAAATGGGTAAAGAGAATAGAGTTTAAGGGGGGGATTTAACAAAACAAACAAAAAAAAAAACAACAACAAGCAGACAAGATTTACACCATGACCAGACCTACCGTTGACAAGTATGAGGTGTGATGCGTCAACACGGCCTTTAGCCACTGCACGATAAGAATCGCCCTGTAAGAAAGAATTACAGCAATTACCATTTCCTTACTTTGTTTACCAGCTTCGCAAGGGAAGCAATCACGATTACAACATTTAATTAGGTTCCCAATTTGTTGAATTCTGGCTTTTGATTGGTCATAACATGTCTGTGTTTTACTATAGTGACAGCTCGATCACAGGAACTTGTACTTAAACGAACACTCCAAACATATCTTACGCAAGATTTTATTTTTATTGTCATCAGTAGACATACTGCACTTGTAATTTTTATGGAAGGAGTCTCCAGTGTCAGTGCTTTATAACAGTCTAGAATTCAGCAATATACAATTTCTTTAAAATTCGCTACTTATATGTTGAGCATACACAAGGGATGTATCAAAAGTAATGCAATAGTGGTGTAACTTTTCATAACAAGTGGTTCCAGTTGCAAATCTACACAAAGGTACTATTAAAAAATAGACTTCATTTAACATTACCAACCTGAAGTAACGCAATACTGATTTTTCTCTCACCCAAATGTAACATCAGATTTTTTATCTTTATGAATACAAAAATCTGATGTTACAGAACGGATACAAGTATCTTTCATGTATGATCCTAGATTGTATACGTATCCTATATCATGTGATATGAATGAGAACGGGTTCACGCAACTTTTAGCTTTCTTCTCGGCCAATTAAACTCGGATGGAACGAGCAAAGATGTATCAATGTGCAACCATGTTTCAGAGGATGGATGTGCTCACATTAAAGTCAGATAAAAGTCACTTGTAATCATGAAAGTCAACCGTCATGACATGCAAATCAGATCTGAGCAATGTGGCTTGTAATCTAAATATAGTCACAGTCTCCATCACAACTCACGCCTCTGCACCATCGTTGAAAAACCTCCCGTGAGGGATAAAAAAAATTTAAAGAATGGAAAACAAGCGTTGACAAACAGTGCCGTGGGAGACACTTGTCCGTGGCAAAGGGGATTTTCAGAAAACATTTGAGAGTCGAGTTAAACGACAAATTCCTGGCTTGTGATGGAGACCATGTTGAGTAGCACTTTAGTATATAGAAGATTCCTCTACCATCTACAACTCTCATAAAAAGGATTACGAAAATTCTAATTTTGCACACATTAGTATTTTTAAAGGTTTCTTTCTTAAAAATTGCATTCACACACTTCAGTTATCATTATATTTAATAACCATCATGTCCAAAACAGGAAGTAAAATTTTAAGAAGGCATTTTTATCTGAATATTCTGTTTACTTACGAGAATGGATGTCCTTGAAGCCTTCTCGACAGCTATAACACACACACGAACAAAAAAAAAAAAAAGTTATTTAGGGAAACAAAGGCAGATAGAATCAGGTGCGTGTTGTGAGACTGGAGGCTTGACTCACCTCCTCCACGAGAGGCAGGACAGCTGGAGGAGGCAACCGTGCAACCGTGTTCCTAATCAGGGCTTCCTTCTTTGTTTGAAAGATTTTCTGAAAAAGGACATTAAAAGGATGCAAAATGAAACCCAGCACTTTCACTTAGTGGATTTCAATGGTTTAGTATTTCTGCAGTCTCTGTGAGTTAGAGCAGTATACAGCGCACAGCCAGTCAGCATCGCCAACATCGCTTTACATCACACATCCACTCACGTTCAGGATCTTCTCGTCTTTGCTCTCGAGCCCCTGAACGAGCAGAACGGCAAAGCCATCAGTCTGGAGCGAAGCCGAAACTCCTTTACCCTCTCCTTTACCACCTGATGCGCTCAGCTCGA
The DNA here is from genome assembly GCF_024256425.1 of Clarias gariepinus. NCBI lineage: Eukaryota > Metazoa > Chordata > Actinopteri > Siluriformes > Clariidae > Clarias > Clarias gariepinus. The sequence continues at coordinate 8,028,664 of NC_071112.1, read as the reverse complement.
TCTGCTCCAACCGCTCCTCTATCGACATCTGCAGAAAGTCAATCATAGGGTCAATTACGGCTGCTGAACAAATTTCCTAATCTCTAAACCCACCCTTATGATTTTTTTTTGATTACATTATAATGTGCTATAAATATGCCCTTCTTACTTAGTGCTCTCCTCAACCTCTTCAACAAGTCATAGGTGCAAATATCATTTTTCATCACGCACATTAACTGTTGACTCGTTTCAAACGTAAAATAGACATTTTGTACGATTTGTAATCACTTTTAAACATAACACTTTACATTTTACAGACACCTAGTAAGTAAAAAAACAAACAAACAAACAAAAAAACATGTGGGTTCTCTATTAAAAGTATTCATCTATTTTATTATTTAATATAGTAATTAAACATCACCCACACAGGTAACAAGGTTTAATAAAAGCCAAAGCCTAAGCTCCTAAGCTGTACGTTTCCTGCGTGTACCTCTGTAGAAACTGCTCCTTTCTTCCTCTTCTCTGATTGGCTGGGAGCAGCTTTGATGGGTGCTTGATGTCCAGGGACTCCCGGTATTAAAACTTTGCTCTTCTTTTCGTTCACAATGGGGGTCTTCACCTGGAAACGCAGACCGATACCATGACCACAGTTACCTTGGTAGCTTTATATAGCCCAGCTAAATATATTCACGACCAATAATTCAACAATTAGACCAGATCTACATGTTATATGAAATGTAATTCTTACTTTTGTGATAGCAGCATCGACTGACAGCGACAGCGTCGTCTGCACGTCTCGGATCAGACACACGTGCCTCTCTGATGTGTTGATGGACTACAAATACATACACACAGTTAGCATGCATCTCCATCTTCCCTTTTGTCTCCATATATAGAGATGAGACATTTCCAGAATTTGCATTCAGGGTGCAACAGATTACACAGTTACACGCTTACGGTTTTCTCGATGACGGGCTGTAGGTGATTCCCGTATGCGAGCATGATGCTCTGTTTGTCTGAACTCAGAGCTGCAGACAGCAGGGGGACGGGCATTGGGATAGCACCTTCACCAGAACCAGCGCTCGACATCTGCACTGAGCACACCGGGGACAGGGGTTTCTTACACGGCCTGCAGGACAAAACAACCAGAGTGAGACCAACTTTAACGCAAACAAATAGAAAAATTTATTTATTTTACAGTTTTAAAAGCTAGTTCTCGGTTTTTCTCCCCTATGCAAAAATGCCCTGCTTTAAAGCAATAAGAAGAACAAAAACAAAACCTACAAAATATATCCCCCCCCCGCTTAAACAGAACCAAACATTTTCACTGTTTGATTTTTCCGTTAATAAGGTTAATCCTAATCCGCTTGTTTTAGCCTTGGCCAATACAAAATGGAAAAAAATAAAGCACAATTGTTTTTGCACATTTTTTTTGATGACTCAATTTGTAAAAAAAATAAAATAAAAAAATATATAAATAAATGTTTGCACACAAATCCTAACATTTTGCATAAAAGCACCACTTTCTGGTTGGTCGCAATACAGAGGAGCTCGTCATTAACTAATCAAAACGAAATCTTTTACTGAATCTAACCTTTGAGGTTTGTGGAAATGCTAGTCCAAAATGCATAAGATTTTTGTCCTTGTTTCACACTCACCCGTTGAGAAAGTGCTCGAAGAGATGCAGCTGCCCATCCTTACACACCACTGCTAACCGCACCGCCTGGAAAAAGTTTAACGTTTAATACCGTTGATGGAGAAAAGACTACAAATATGAACAACTTGGACAAGTAAATAAAATCTGCAGTGTACAGGGCTCTCACCTCTTCTTTGCTGTTGGACGTTTGCAGGTCGATGTGCTGCGGTTCGTCCGTCAGCGTGAATGATACCACAGAGTTCTTGTCTTTGCCATCGGATCGCACCTGCCTGTTAGTGCAAAATATTCCATTTCAGATTTAACCACAAAATCAACATCACCGGGTAATGTTACCACAGAGACGCATCGCTAATTTACCACCACAACACTCTTTAATCACTAACTTGCCAGAAATTTAACATTGACAGACATCTCATCTCTTTATTCCTGCTGCAGGTGTGATGCGTTTCTTTTTAACAAAATGTCCTAAACGTGAAAATTGCAATTTGTATATTCTAATATTTCTAGTCTAGGAAATGCTGCCTCAATTTTAAAAGCCTTGAGCCGTGTTGCCAGATCACAATTTGGCAATTTTTCTACCAAATGAGCTTTTTTTTTCATTTTGGGATGGAAAGTTTCGCGTACATCAGGGCTCATCTCGTTTTAAAGCCCACCGTGTACCCAGTGTTAGATTTCTCCAGACACTTGGCACAATAGGCAAACATCTAGATGTCCAAAAAATTATAAGACCAACAAAAAAAATAAGCACAGATGCATGCACATCATGCCAAACATCAAATAGCTCTTGTCTGTGCTAAAGCAATTGTTATACAAGAATTCCATCAGTCTGATTCGGCAACCTACCAAATCTGTCCTAACCAACAGTCATCCCTTTAACAAACTGTTTAGGCCAGTAACGTCACAGATCCCATGCCTTAACACAATAACGTGTATGATAACATGTTAGCGTACCACACGCTGAGCAGTCTGTCGTGGGCAGCTCCAGACAGGAAGTACAGGCCGTTGCTGTCCGGAGGTCGGGTTGTTGCGAAGCACAAGGTCGTGACTGTTGTTGAGTGACCTGTGAACCTCTATAGGAGGAGTCAAAAATTAAGAAATGGTAAAGTTTAAATACTCATTCCACTCTAATACATCAATAAAACATTATATAGACTGTTCATAGAGCTTGTTTAGTTCCCATGACGACCACATCTAGGATCTTAAACAGGACAAAAAGCAATATAGTGGAAAAGTACAATAAGAACAAAATGCTGTAACACACTGTGTGCACGTGTGTGAGACTGAGAGACTGAGTGACAGTGACTCACCCTGTACACCTCTTTGGTCTCCAGGTCCCACATCTTGATGGTCATTCCAGCAGACAGCAGGAGTTTGCCATCAGGACTCACACACAAACTCGTCACTGCTGCCCTGTCTGCTTTCCATTTGCTTAACACAAATAAAACGCAAATGTCACAATCAGTGTTTATTTAAAAGGCACTAAATAGCGTGTGACTGGGAGTCAAATTTATACAGGCATCTATGCAATTTTGCTAACATAATAAATATGCTGAAAAACGTAAAAGCTAAATAAGAGACGCTGACTTATTATATGATCCATAATTTAAAGAGTTGGTTGTTTATTTAAGCAACATATCAATGATTATTTGATAACTATCAAGATAAATATTGGTACTGGAACTAATTAAGTTTTAATTTAAAAGTTAACATAACTTTATTTATTACACATTTTTTTACTTCACGCTACAAACACGACATTTACAGGAAATTAATTTCACCTTAAAAAATTAGTTTTTAAACACTAATAATTGGTATATTATGTATGGTTTTCTGTCCGTTCATTCCAGAGAGTACACTCCTGCCACTGACCAGCGTGTTTTGCCCGTCTTCAGGTCCCACTCTGCAATGTGTGTGTCGTCTGAGCCGCTGTAGAGAACAGATTCATTAGGGTGCCACTGGACGCTGTTCACACTCCCACTATGCCCTCCGTCCTGAAACAGAGAGAGACAGAGATTAAATAACATAATAATGTTATTTATATAAATAAACACACATGGCTGTAATTCCTCCGCTAGTCAAAAAAATAAGCAATTAAATATTCAAATTAAACAAGGTAATGGCATTAAAAAATTCCAATAAATAAAACCCCAGCCTATACCAGAGTGCAGTGCAGATCTCCCTTCACTGTGCTGTAGATGAGGACGGTGCCCGCTGCTGTACCCAGAGCCAACAGATCCGACTGCTGAGCTGACGCCGGACCTGCCTCCGACTTCCTCTTCTTCCTCTGAGGCCCCTCCTATAAACAAACACAATGAACACACACACGTTAAACCAAGTCCTACATTTAACATAACGTACGTAAAGTCATGCTGCTAGAATTCAATGCAAGTTTGTGTGGCAGTGCACAGTAAAGCAATAATAATAATAGAAAAAAAGAAATTGGTACTACACTACGATTTTGAAATAATCTATAATTTTACGAAGTAAAGGACAAATTGATCTGGCTTATATGAACCTGTTATTAATCATGAAGCTGACAGGAGTTACATATAGCAAGAAAAAACACGTTCAAGTGCGTGATATGAGCCGCACAAAGAATTAAGCAAGTCCCGAGGATTAGCAGAATGAATGAGTACCTTTCCTTTTAGTTCAGAGAGGTGATTTAGAGCAGGCCAGAGTGGAACTTGGAGATATTTTGGTTATAAGTAAGTGGAAGAAAGACGAACCAATAAACACAACAGAACGCACACTGGGACATTCACTGTGTGTTCGACATGATTTCTGAAGAAATAATGAACAAAATGCATATTTTGTTACTCTGGGTGGAAAGAGAACCGAGTACAGCTGGAGACATTTTTACATTTTCTCCTGCTAAAGTTAATCTTTCAAAAACTCGGGTCAGCCTTGAAAGTAAAAAAAAAATTGAGTGTCCAAAAATTGCCTGACCTGGGCAAGTAAGATTCTACTGTGATTATAGGTCCTATAAGTCTTGTAGTATAACTTATCTGGCTACTTTTATTTCTGCTTGATCAGTTTACACATGTTTACACATGTATGCTGTTCTAGAAAAAGATCAGCCGCCCTCTAAAGTAGCAAGCAGAAGTCACAATATGGATTCTTGTTAATATAATATCTATATACCAACCCCCCCCAAAAAAGGTGGCACAAACTGGTCATAAAATAATGTGGCTAATGTGGCACAAACTGGTCATAAAAGCACCACTGCACGTTTCCCCAGGGTAATGCAAACTCAAAACAAACATAAATAATTTTTGGGCCGACACGCGGAACACTTTTCCAGGAGTTTGCCGTCAGGACTTACCGCCAATCTGTACCGTTTGCTTAACAAATAAAACGCACACATTCAAACATCACAACCAGTTTTATTCAGATGGATAATACATACCGTCATTATTTTGTTAAATAATAAACTGCCTTAAACTGCTTTTTCAAAAAATCTTTCCATGTCCATTTCCCTCAACATTAGAAGCACCTGGAAATAAATTTCTATATTTTTCGCTATTACTCTTTAAAATCGTCATAACTATTATACCTTTATAAAGTGTTGCCTGATAGAATGCATTTAAAAGGCATAATACTTAGCTCTCTTGACTCATTGTTGTATAGATAATGCTTCTCGATGTATTGCACACATTTTAAAACTAGCTACCTCACAACTGAGAAGGAGCAAAGTAAAAACCTTTACCTAAACATTCTGTGGGTACACTTTTAAAAACTATTAATCTGAAATCTTCCATGCAGACGTGTGCTAAACCTAGTTACACCGAGCATCAGGACCAGGAAAAGAGTGATTAGATTAGTCACAACTTTGTCACCACACATGAATGGTGCAAGGAAACGAAATAAAGTTAGCATCCAACCATTGATTATGGTGTATGCAGTGAAGGAAAATATTGTATACAATGGTTATGATATCGCAGTTTGAGAAGGTTATATACATGTGTTGCAATTTATTATGGAGAGTGGAATGGGGGAGGGTATTATATACAATATTATTATATACAATGTGTGCAACACCTATGAATAGTGCAATACTAATGGAATGAATATTGAAATGAGGGATAAAGAAATCCTACAGGAGTAACTCTGAGGTCGCAAGATACCAAAGACTGGATTACGATACCTCTGTGATGATTCAAGTTGTATTGTGATGATGTATAACAATTTTCTAAATAACCCTATTCTGTACATATTATGTACATTTTGCTTAAATTCTAAACAAACTTAGCAAATTATTCGCTCCTACCACACAGGATCCTGTGCTGTCTGCCAATGTTTGAATAGTTTAGAGCACGCCACCTGTAGGATTATAGAGAAACTAACATTTTGCTATCCCAAATTTAAGCACAAATTTTAAAAGAATTTATTTTGGAGCCAGTGTAGCAATAGATAAACTGCCACACAAAAAGAATAGCTACTTACTAGATACCAGTTATAACGCTGTAACATGCAGCACATCTGAAAGGCCTGAACTAACCAAGAGCAAAAATGCATATCTTTAATTATATACAACTAACAGTCTACATGTTCACCCTTACACATCGCACATCCTTCTCAGCTGCTGAATCGTCGTACATTGTGCTCCTTTGCTTTTCTCCCTGGACAACCTTGAAGAATATGGTTAATTAAAAGACTTTCTGACTAGTTTCTGAACAGTGCAACAGAAACTATATATTTTTTTTATAGTGTTACGTTATCAAAAGTTGTGTGGGTTAAAAAGCCTCCTAGTGGCCCTCCAAATTCTGAGTGAAACTCATCCTGAAAAAACACACACTTACACCAGTCTTAAAACACTAAGTGGTAATTACTTTTAAAACATGGGAGTTATTTTAATTTTTAGTAATATTGGGGTACATTTGATTAGGGTAAAGCTGTTGAATAAAGTTACGGTATAAGGTTCCGAGTTATGATTGCACTTTCTTAATGTTAAATTGTAATCTGAAAAAAGGAACATTGTTAAGACACATTATAAAACTGTGATACTTGCAGAATCACAAAATTGATCAAATTGCCACCTGGGTATTGTAATATCGTACGAGGTGGTGACTGGTATGTCCCACCCTTAGCTGTTAATATGAAAGTTTACATTACAACCTCAAATTGATGCAATACTGCAATTAAATTTGTCAAATGTTTATGAAATGTTTTTGGCATACTACGGACCTCAATCATCAAAAGAAGATGCAGTTGTGTCTAGAAAGGAACTATGGAGGGGGAAAAAAAACAAAAAAACACCAGACAACTCTAGATTTTAATGAAATCAAGAATAAGCGCAAGATCCTTCATTTTTAGTGAACTGTATGGAAGTGATACTTTTTAATATGAATTTAAACAATACTAAGTTTGTGAAAAGTGAATAATTTTTTTGTTCATATACGAAGTAAAGATCCAAAAAAATCGAGTGTGCATATAATACTAAATTATATTATACTGGTGAAGACTTTTTGAACTGGTAGTTTTCAAACAAAAATCTGCTCAAACGGACGACAAAATTTTAGTGTCAGTCTGAACATCTAGAGGAAAAATTCCAAAACTTCAGTAAAGTTTGTATTAAATAGAATTGACGATTAACTTAATAAGTGGAGGAAAACCATGTCGGAAGCATTCAGGGGATTATCGTGTCCTAGGATGATTGAATTTGTCAATGCATGACAAATTCATGTCTTATACCTCAAATATGGTTCTCAAAACAGGGAGTGTGATGAAAGTTAGATACAGGACAACTCAGACACATTACATATAAATATTAATATAATTTTTATATTTTCTTGATATGCTTCTTGAACTAAGCAGCCGCTTATAACAAAGTGTTTAATCTAAACGTTTACACACACACACACACCTATATCTATATATCGACAATATTTTGATAATGATCCGTCATAATCACATGACGCAGTCTGATCAAATCTACACGGTAGGGGTGTAGTAAAAAGCATAGAAAATTTCATATGACGGATATATTGTGTAATTACCCAAGAAATTTTAAATTTAGCCATTTTTTATTTGACTTTTTAATTTCCTATATTAAAAATACAAAAATTTAGTACACCACCACAGACAGAACTTAAAAAGAAAATCCCTCTAATAAACATGTATGGACTTAAGTAAAGTAGTTTGACATTAGGTGAAAAAAAAAAAAAAAAGAGTTCAAAAGAAATAAGTAAAAATGAAGCCACTGTGACATGTGTACAGAGTTCTGAGGTAACTCTACAATAACTCTGATCACAAAATCATTCAACAAACTACTTCACAACCAGCAACAAGCTAACGTTGCTGGACCAAATATGGACATAAAATTAGTAAAAGTAAGAAACAAACGTGTGTTCTGGTGAAAAAGATTCACCGAGGCCAACTTGGAGAAGAACATGTGCTCCAGAAACACATGTGCGTTTCACTACGTGGTGCTAAATGCTAACATGCTAACCGAGCTTCTCAAAAACGATTCACAATAAGATGAAACATGTTTTACTGTCGTCTCGGTTAAATTTAAGTTTATTTTAAAATTGTCTATAAACGATAAGGGTGATCAAACGCTGTTATAAAGGTTGTAAAAGTACAAAAATGTAAGCTAGCGAAGTTAGCACGCTGTGTGTAGCAGGCCCATCTGGACTAGGGTGAAAAAACTGAAGTCGCGTCTCAAATTCGAATTTAGGGCGCTAAGTAGTGCATACGAATTGCTATGGCGTCATAGCAGACAAAGTGCAGGTGAGTGAAAAAGTGAGGGTCGGTTTGGGATACGGCCCAGCCAATGTACCTTGGTCGCTCGGCATGGTCCCCAGGCGATGCACGTACAAGTGGCGCTAAGGTGCGCGGAAGGCACGTATTCCCGGTGCAGCGCGCGCGAGTCGGCGTTCCAGATCCGTAGACGACCGTCCTGCGCGCACACCGCGAGGTAGTGCAGCGACGTCGGCGAGAAGGTGCACGGCAGCGTCGGCGCCGAGGGTGAAGAAAGAGCACAGCCTCCGTCGGCCGCCATTTCTCAGAGAGCTTGCTTGGCTTGACTTGACTTGCGTGCGTCGCGCACGCGGTGAGAAAACGGGGAGGAGGAGGAAAAAGGGGGTGGGGTAACACGTGCTATCCGAGAGGGAGAAACGCGCATGCGTGGAGAATGCCGTAGTCGCGTATTAACCGTAGGGAACGGTCTGTGTAGGGACACGAATTTTTACACAAATGTCCTGATTAAAGCTACATTACTGTAGGTTAGTGTTTGTATTCCCTTTCAGATCAGAGTTCAAACTAAATGGGTTTGACCTACTAACGAAACTCCACCCCCAGGATCTACGGTGGCCTGTAGGGCGTTTGTAAAGTTACTGAGAGGAGTATTATTATTATTATGTTCTTGTTTAAATTTGTAATTTTAACAGGAGTCTTGTTTTTTTCCATTTAATTTGTTTCACTATTGTATATGTGCATAGTTGCGTAACATATTATTGGCCATTAAAGTAGAACATATTTCTAGAAAGGAAATTGACAAAATATATAGTTTAGCGTATTTAATTTAAAATTGACAAGTGCAATGACAATGTGATAAATATTTTGCTTCTTATGTGTAAACAGTATGTATATGTGGAGTGATGCTTTAGAATGAAGATATAACATTTTGTTAATTCTAATTTAATTAAATAAAATGAAATCTGTTCTTTTTTCTTCACATTTTTATTTTATTTTAGTGTGGATTTGATTTACTTTTTACTTTCATTTTCTTGTCCCTGACAAACTTCTCACTGCATGTTGTACTGTTGTGTGTGAGTGTAGATTTGAAAAATAAAAATATCCAGTATTAAATCGTTTCGATCCTGATTTGGTGCAAATGTTTTTGTGCATATTTAATATATACTTATAAAAATGTACATGCAATGTGATAAATTAAAAATGTATAATGTATTTTATGTATACCCTTTAAATTATACATATAATTAGGATAAACATTGGTAAGAGTGGAACAAGTTTTTTTTTCATTTCACAAATCACCATTATAAAAAGCCTAAAATCTTAAATGTGAAGCTACACTCGATCAACATTATCCCACGTTACCAATATTTACCGTATTTTCCCCCTCTATGTAATTTTGAATTAATTAAACATGAAATAAAACACGAGATGCTCTGAAACAGATTGCTATGATTTGGCGCCATCTTGTGGCCGTTTGTACGACATTAGCGTTTGTCTCTTGTTGATGACGCAACCAAATAAAAATGGCGCTGCTCAGAGAGTCACGCTGTACTTAGTAATTTGTTTACTATCGCTTTTTCTTCTTCAGTGCCTTGCATTATTTACTGTGGTATTTAATTTAAAGTCGCTTTTTGGGTCTCAAGTAAAAAAAAAAAAATTCTTATCTTTTTCTATGTAAGACAAAGCGCGTGCATTGTGATTACATGTGTTTGACTTTGAAGTGTAAATACTATATTAATCTGTAAGAATATAAGTTATGCATAAAGAACATTTCATCACTAGTAGAAACATTTATAGTCTTATTAAGCTTAGCTGATGCCTGCCTTTGGGTTGTGTTTCAATTTGGCTCCCTCAGTTAAAATGACTGCAAATTTGGCCAGACTGTGTGCCACATGCTTAAGTCATAAGAATAATCTCAATGTCACTTTATTAGTTTCGACAAAGTGGTTTGGGACAGGTCCAAAAAGTCCAGAAGGAGATGATGATGATGGTGGTTCTGGAGCACCGGTGCCATCTGGTCCAGAGCTGTCTCCGTTCTTAAGGCGAGCTTCTCGATTTGGGAGGCGACCCTTGTCACCTTTAGAGAGGGTGAGTCAAATGTTACCCCAGGAATCATTAAGTGAGGAGGTCTGGGAACTCAGGGGAAATCAACCAAATGAAGAAAATGCAAATACAGAAATGAAGAAGCTCGTGGAAGATGTAGATGTTCAAGAACAATCTAGACATGTTGATACTCCAGGTGAGAAAGAACTGGTGCACTCCCCTGTTCTGCCTGAGGAGCGTGTGATGTGCTTTGGAGAAGTCCTGCTTGCAGAGTACCGCCGCAAACGAAGGCTGGAGTTACAGAAAATGTTTCAGCTGGAGAAAGGATCGAAGCTGGGGAGCAACTCTGGATTTATCGCTCATGATGCCATCCAGGGCCACCATGCCGGGACGGTTTTCCGCACCAGCCTGGGGCTCCCTATGCTCATCCGCAGACCCAGTCTCGAAGAGTTCACGCTGTTTATGAAAAGAGGGCCTGCTATTGCTTATCCAAAAGTAAGCCTTTACACATTTACACATTGAGTTCTTTTTATATTCAGACAAAGAATTCAAACTTTCATGGTTCTCTGGAGGTTTTGAGATTTGAGCTTAGAACATTCTGGTCTTTAAATCCTTAAGAGCCTTGTTTATACTTTAGATCAGCAGATCCACAAAATCTACAGTTGGTCTCAGTTCTCTTATTTAATAAATACATTAGAGTTTAGGCTTCTATCTAATATCACAATTAGCCACCACACAAACGAAATCATTCATGGCTCAGAGGTTCATGTTACACAAGAAACCATTCAGGATCTGAGAAATAATTTAGCTGAAATGACTTTTTAGTTTGTTACGGTACATAAGCCAATTTTCAACTTTTACTTAGAAACAAGTCGACTATAAGCGATAACTCTTTTGCAAAAGTCACACTGCTCTCTCTCTCTCTCTCTCTCGCTCTCCCCCTCTCTGTCTCGCTCTACAGGATGCCAGTGCCATGATGATGATGATGGATGTGAACCAGGGAGACTCGGTATTGGAGTCAGGGTCTGGATCCGGGGCCATGAGTCTCTTCCTGTCTCGAGCAGGTTCTTTTATTTTTACTGAGACATGTCATGTCTAAAATGTTTTTTACTTCTGTTTTATTGTAACATAAGACACAATTCTTAAGTGATTTAAGTCTTAGACCATCAAGGTCATGTGTGTAGCTGAGGTATGTAATGATCTCACACTGAAGATTTACATGCATCCTCAATTATCTACATGTGGCCTTATGAAAAAAAAGAAAATCATATTTCGTGCATGCCTGATGTTTACAGCCTGTAAGGACGAGTGTGTCTTATTATAAAATGACATTTTAAAGTCTGTATACTTCTAACAGTCCTCCTAAAATAATGTGTGTGTGTGTCTAGTGGGTTCTAGTGGAAGTGTGCTGAGTGTCGAAGTAAGAGCGGACCACCACAGACGGGCGGTGTTAAATTACGAGCGCTGGCGTTCGTCCTGGAAACTGCGGGCTGGAAACGAGTGGCCGGAAAACATCCAATTTCACCACGGAGATCTCATCGATGCCGCCCCGTTGCTTGCTGGACGGAGCTTCAATTCTGTAAGGAGTGAAAAAACACTGCGATTTATCATGTTTATTAAGAAAGGAATAAAACACTATACAGGCGTCATGCTGTCACATCTTCTTATCTACTTTTAACAAAGTAGTGTGATGAAGCAGAGAGACTGTTACCAGCCCGAACTTTCATATCGCAAAGTGTTTTATTCCTCTCATACTGACACTGGATGTTGATTTGCTGTTACTATGGAATCTGGTGTTCTAGGAAATTACTCAATACCTTCCGACTAATCAGAAAGTGATATAGTTTAAAATATTTTTATTTAGATGACTGTAAAAGGATTGTAGGATATTTTAAGCTATATGTGGATACAAGATCAAGCTGTTTGTGTAGTGTGGCAGATTTCAGTTTGTTCTGGTGTGTGCGTTTGTTTTAGGTGGCTCTGGATATGATTAACCCTCACCTGGCTTTACCTACAGTCGTCCCTCATCTTCATACAGGAGGTGTGTGTGCCATCTATCAAGCCAAGTAAGTCAAACACACATGGGATTCTGGTCTTGAAAAACTTTTAACCTGTTTTTTTTATGGTTTTTGGACTTGTTTGTTTGGGTTAAATGAATGTTTTTTTTTTTTTTTTGTCAAGTTGCTTTGGATAAATAAATCAATATTCTCAAGAACAATTTCTGTTCACCAATCAAAATAAATTCATAGAGAATGCTGTTCTGTCAAAAAAAAAAATGGCTGAACGTCTCAGCTACAGAAACGAATGTTCAATTAAGTCACAACAGCTAACCTGGAGAAAATTTTTTATACACTGCCAATCCTCAATATATTGGGATGTATCAGGCAAAGAAAACAACTGAGGATATTGGAAATGACTGGAACTGGGTGGAGAACAGTTACCAGTAACACATTATCAAAACCAGGAAGGATAGTGCTGAATCCACAACTTTGTGGAAGAAATGTGATCACACACACACGCACGTGAGCCACACGTGAGCCTCTGAAGACAGTGTTATCTTATTATTATCTTATTAAAAAGAAATTGTAAAATTCTGGGAGCATGAGGAATTATTTTCACACATCAACTGAACATGACTGTGTGTGCTGTAATCAAAGCTAAAGGTAAATGAACGAAAATGAAAATAATGTGTGTCTGAACATTTTATAAAATAAATTCCTTTGGTTTCTTATCCACCTGATTCATATGACTTATGACAGTATTACGCAGATCATCGACGTAATGGAAGGATTGCGCTGCTCCACGCTTCCTCTGGTGTGTGAACGCATCATCGAGGTGCAGTACAGGGATTGGCTGCTTGCGGCGTCGCTCAAAAAAGACGGCTCCTTCAACCAGAGGAAAAGATCTCCAGGTGAAGAAAACGCAGAGAGCGAGAATGACGAATCAAACAATGAAGGGAAAGGTAACACCTGATAAAATTTTAACATTCGTTAACTAGAACTGTATAAGATTTGGGCTTTATATTATACAAATTGTTTACCATATAAAATTCTTTAATTGTAAATGATTTGGATAATGTAACATGCAAATCTGTATGCTTTTAAATGTCTTCATGCCGTGTTTAGAAGCTGCCTTTAGAAAGCTTTTACTGATGTTACAGATTAGTTTTATTACTGTATTTTTGTACAAAGAACATCACGTCATTTACAAGTGTTACCGATGTACATAATTCTCACACATACTGTACCTAACAGCTGTTATGTTGCTTTTTGTGTTTTAGAAGGGCACGCGAGTCCATCACACTTCCCGTTTGGGAGCGTCCCGTACATCGCTCGTCCGCATCCTGAACAGAACGGACACACAGGTGAGCACGTTGTTAGTTTCCAGTACAGATCTGTTGTAGAATTTCCTGATTTGTTACCATGGTGCAAATATGTATGATCTCTAGAAAATTTCTGTTCCACTACTATAGACTGAGAAAAAGTTTCCATAACACTATGATCCACCCTGGAAATAGGATCTGCTGCAAAAGTGTTCAATCCAGTATCCGCTAGTGCTGAACTCCATTATCCACTGTAGTGACCTGCACTGCAAAAATGACACAAAAATACTGAAACTACTCATATGTATTTACTATTCTTATTATAGTAAAGCAAAACCTAAGGTTATTAAGCTTAATGAGACAGATATGATAATTATACATGTTATAACTATTTTAATAGAATTAAGAGGATTTTTATTTCCTAAGATGTAGTTTTTTGCATTGCTCCATTAGATGTTCCATTTCTGTTTTTGCAATTATCCATTACACTTTTTTTTCCTCTAATCCGTTCTGATGCCCTGCAAAAGATTATCCAGTCCAACATAATGCACTGCAAAGATCTGTAAGCATAAATTATCTTGGGGCTATTTGATTTTACAGTGTCCCATCAATATTAATGCGTTAAACAAGTTTCTGATCCAATGCAGAGGCATTGTAGAAGGTTTCAGTGTGATGGGATCAACTGCAGAAGTTTCTGGTGTGATGAGATCTACCATAGAAGTTATCGGTTTGGCTGGATTTACTGTAGAAGTTTTTGGTGTGACTGCAGAGATATTTAGTGCGGTGGAATCCACTGCACAAGTTTTCAATAAGATTTAATCCACTGCAGAAGTTTCCGATCCATGGCTAGGCCTTCTAATGTAATATACTCAGCAAAAAAGAAATGCCCCTTTTTCAGAACTGTGTATTTTAACAATAATGTTGTAAAAATCCAAATAACTTTACAGATCTTCATTGTAAAGGGTTTAAACAACGTTTTCCATGCATGTTCAATTAACCATAATCAATTAATTAACATGCACCTGTGGAATGGTCGTTAAGACCTTAACAGCTTACAGAAAGTAGGCATTTAAGGTCACAGTTCTAAAAACGCAGCACACTAAAGAGACTTGTCTACCTACTGTGAAAAACACCCAAAGAAAGATGCCCAGGGTCCCTGCTTATCTGCGTGAACGTGCATTAGGCATGCTGCAGGGAGGCATGAGGACTGCTGATGTGGCTAGGGCAATAAATTGCCATGTCCGCACTGTGAGACGCCTAAGACGGCGCTACAGGGAGACGGGAAGGACAGCTGATCATCCTCGCAGTGGAAGACCACGTGTAACAACACCTGCACAGGATCCGTACATCCGAATATCACACCTGCGTGACAGATACAGGATGGCCACAACAACTGCCCGAGTCACACCAGGAACACACAATCCCTCCATCAGTGCTCAGACTGTCCACAATAGGCTGAGAGAGCCTGGAGGAGATGCACTGCAGTACTTCAAGCAGCTGGTGGCCACACCAGATACTGACTGGTACTTTTGATTTTGAGCCTCCCTTTATTTAGGGACACATTGTGAAACATTTTTAGTTCATGTCTAATGGTGTTGACTCTTAGAGTTCATACAAATATTTACACATTAAGTTTACTGAAAGTAAAAACAGTTGAAAGTTAGAGGACGTTTCTTTTTTTGCTGAGTATATTATACACTGAGAATGTTTCCAATGCAGTGTAAATCTCATTCCTCAGCTGTTTTGATTACTGATCAATGCAGCGTAATAGTCTCCAGTGAAATTCCACTGTTCTCAACCATGAAACTTTCTAATACAATGTAAAGTTCTGTGAAAGTTTCTTTGGAGGTGTCTGGATTGCTGTAAACATTTGTTTCAAGCCTGTATGTGTATTTAGTCCACATGTGTACAAGTCCAAAACTTTTGTGAAGTCTTTCATTGTACATTTTACATGACATGATGTGCACTGAATGTCTAAAAAAAAAAAAAAAGTGAAGCATCAGCTAAGTGCTATTCTAACCAGTATTTTTTTTAATTCTCTTTTCTTCCAGCATTCCTTGTGAAATTGAGGAAAATATCCAAATAACCCGTGTACAACTTCAGCCATCTTTCATTAAGACCACTGAAGCAGGCTAATAATACGCTAAGGCCTATGCTGGTGAATGTTTGTTTTGTGCAATAAATATGTTAAACCACATCCTTTAGATTTTATTGTATTAATTTCGAATATTGATTGATTTGTTTTAATATATTTAAAACTATTCATTGACCTTAGTGACAGAAATGAGAGCAATCCACTAATGCATTTATTTCATTGCGACTTAAACAGAATGCAGTAATATGTTTATGACAAGCCTTATGACAAAAGTTATTTCAGTTTTATGACTAATAGAATTTTTAAACTCTTTACAGTATGTACAACATGCTTCAGACTTGTCAAAAACAATTCTATTAAAGTGCCGTACAGAAAAATTTAATTAAAGTAAAAAGTAGATTAATAAATAATTCTGGATAATGATGTCTGACAGGACAAAAAGTGCATAGGAACAGTGAAATATATATAAAGTCTTTACACATGACCACAACTTTTTCTCACAGTTGATTCATTCAACAATGAAACATAGCACAGTTTTTTACTCTGGATGTGTAGACAGGGCTGTTTGGGGTACTGATACACCGGAATAATGCATTAGTTGTTGCGATGAGACTTTAGTCCTTGTTGATCCAGTCTGTAGAATCGCCTTGGCTGGATTCACCGTGCACATCATTTCCTGTTTGTAAATATAAAAAAGAAACAGGACTTTAGAATGTGCGCTGTGATTTATTTATAGAGAGGATAAATAAATAACTAAAGAGAAATGTAATAAAATGCACAAGCAACTATTTGTTGCTATTATAAAAAAAAGTCATTGTGGCATAAGAGGAATAAAACACTTTGGTACATGCTGCTATTTTATATGAAGTGTCTATAGATTCAGCACTGCAGTGTTTTAATATCTCACCTGCTGGGCTGTGTGTGCGGTAGCCTGAGGTTTTAATGTTGGACCAGACTAATTTCTGGCCCTTGGGTGTTTCTTCGAGACTAAGGCTGAGTGCGTGGGGGGGAAGAGGGGACGGTGAGAGGCGTGAGGCTTTAGCGCACAGGTCGCACGGCCCAGGAGAGGCAGCTGGACCTCTCGGAATCTGTACGTCCTCTCTGTCCCGGTACTGCCGCTGAGCCCCGCTGTGGTGAGCTGCTCGCTGCCGCTGCCAAATGAAGTGAGATGGAGCGATGGCCATAACCTGATTACACACATGGTGTAGGGATGTGTGACATGGACTGCAACAATTAGATTACGTAACAGTACGAAAACGGTAAATCATACACTTTAGTGCATGTGTGTATACAGATTTTCAAATGACAGGAAATATCAGACCTTTGGTGAGTATAGTTTGGTGTTGCATACTTTGCAAGAAAGGAATAAAATACAATAATTTGTATACATTAATAAATAGTAGGGTTGTAATTATGTGTCCCAGTTATAATTTGATTTGATTTGTTATACTATTTTAAGCAGAAAATAATTAAAGAAATGGTGATGGGTAAAAAGATTGTCATTTTTGAGTTACAAACAATGCAAAATTATATGCCTGTTTTGTCTGTATAAAACTATTACAGGTAGTCCCTGACTTACGAACGAGTTCTGTGAGCACATTCATAAGTCGGATTTTGTCAAACTTGACTAAATCTGTTCCCTTTCCCCACACTGCCATCATGTGGCCAAAAACTGTAGTGCGGCTACGGAAATGAAACTCACGTCAAATCTACTGTAATAGTGTTGCCTCTGTGCCTTTAGATCACGAGGGAAATCGCGAACACCACTTTGTCTCAGAGCTGTTTACTACTATATTGGACTGTAAACTGTGTTTTGTTGAGAATTTTGCGAGATTAGGATTATTCACCATCAGGCCAGCCATGTTCTATAATCGTGCATCTGGACTGATTTATTGAAACAGGAGACGCCGACTCATTTCTCCTGCACTTCCACACACAATATACCAGACTTTGGACATTTTATACATTTACTTAAACATAAAAAAATATAGTATAGAATTGTAAATATTGGTATCTGGTGTACTGCATTGTCTATTTTTTGTACAATACATACGAGCTTCTTCTGTGATTTGTTTGCATGTACAAATGTTCTTAAAAAACGGGAAATAATTGATTAAAATATAATGAGCTCAGTAGCAGTGAATCATGGGCATCATTTTAACTGAAAATAGAGCTCAAAATTTATTTAAATGGCTGACACCCCAGTCTTATTTTTGGATCAATTTCGCACCACAGCAACACAAGGCTGATGATGTTTAAAACCTACCGAAGAGCTCTTTTTAATGGTTACAATGTTAGAATATGACTGACTATATATTTTTACCCTGTGAGTGGTGCTTATTCAGATCTCTGGTGTTCATACAGGACAACTGTATAAGATGGATAATTAATCGCATGCTCGTCACAATTTTACAGCCCTAATAAATGGACACAAAATTTATTTTACTGTAGTTTTGAATTAAATGCATCCATAGCGTTGTATTCTTCGATTATCTTTTTACATTTACATTTACATTTAGGCATTTGGCAGACGCTCTTATCCAGAGCGACTTACAAAAAGTGCTTTAAAACAGTATATATTTTTAAAACAGTATATATTTTTGCCAAGAAGTGTATTATTACCTCCTCACAACAGCGGCGGCTGACTGCAGCTCTGTACTCGATTCGAGCCCAAAGCTTGTCCCTTTGCTTCAGGAAACGAGGGAACTGTTTCCTCCAGCTCCTCCCCAGAGCCCAAGGAAAGATCTCATACTTGGTCTCCTCCTCATCCTCCTCCATAGTGTTCGCAAGGTATCTAGGACATAAAACATTAGTTTTACAGTCAAGCATAAATACCTGAGTCCGGTTTTTATTTAGGTTCAGCTCAGGTTATTTAATCAATAGCAACATCATCAGTAATTTTTGGTGACTCAGTAAAATAAAATATATATAATATATATTGTACATCCGTGAACATTTTTCCCCCTTCAGATCTGAATCGGGCAACAGAAAAAAAACAGCATGTTCAGTGTCTCTTAGTGATGAAACTGAAGTCGCAAGCCAAAAACAGAACAAACAAGAAAACAAAAACCCTTTGCTTTGGCACACTATCGCTGCTTTATTTGTTCTGACATGATAAACATGATCAACGATTTCACATGATTAATGATGCTGTCTCTTAATAGTTCAATTCTTTTCCTTGCCACTGTTACCCTCAGCTTGCTCATTAGGGACAATCTGATTTTGATTCATACATATTTTCTCACACGTTTCATATTCATTTCCTTAATTTTCTTTTGATTCTGTAAAGCTGCTTTGCAACAATGACCATTGTTAAAAGCGGTATTCAAATAAAAGTTTATTGAATTGAATGATTTCCACATCTTGGCAGAGTCCGGACATGATAGAGAAGCTTTATATAAACAATTAAACATTAATTATTTCCAAAACAACAACATAGAGCCTTAGCCGCCTGAGCCACACAGACACACACACACACACACTCTCTAAAGGTTACCCACATACTGTATGTCCCCTTAATTATTACCTGGTAATCAAAAGAAGATATATTATTTCCTCAAGTCCAACATAAAAGTTGAAGACAATGATACTTTGTTAATTTCAGTGAGGAATGCCAATGACATGCTCACAGTAAGACATAAAGGTTGATGACGTAAAGGACATGTCTGTGACAGAGCTACCTGTGCAAACACCGGCCAAACTGAATTTTTGTTTTATACAGTTTTTGTTTAAGTAACATACAGAACTGCATAAAGTTACATGATTTAAATGTTTTGAAATAAAAAAACATTTAGAAAATGTAATGCACAGATTTGTTAGATGGAATCCACTATTTGATTCAATTCATTGTCTTGACCAAAAGATGTCAGTGCACACTTTTAAACGCCAACCAATTAAGTACATGTTAAAAGGGGATCAAACCTTTATATAGATTACAGATCACTATAGATTACTGATGTCCTCATTCAGACCATTCCTGATGTTAAAAATTTGGGGTTCAAACAAAAACCCCAAGTCACGCTGGGTCCTGTTTAAACCAGTTCATATTAATAAAATCAACAGAATCATTCTATAAAGCTGCTTTGTGACAGGGGCCATTGTTTTATATACATAACATTAAATTAAATGTGCAGAGAATAACTTAGCCACATTAGGATTGCTGCTAAACTACTGCTATAATGAAAAATAACTTACAGAGCAATAAAGAAGTTCATCCTGCTGTGCTCGCTAATGCTGAAGCGCGCCCTCTTGAAGTAGACAAAAGTCATAGCGAGCAAATACTACAACACACAAACAAACAAAAAAAAAAAAGCATCAAAAACTGAATTAGAGAGAAAATAAAAAAACCTGCTTGGTTTACCCTGTATACAAAAATCCTCCTATATAAACAAACAATTTTTTTTAGAACTAAAAGATTTCCATGTGTAACAGCAATGAGCATTTAGATGTCTTGTCAAAAACTAAACAAAATTTAATTTGCCTTTAGTACCTTATCTGTAATTTTACAACAGCAGTCCATCCACAGAAAATCCTGGATGAGATCATCATCTTGGAAAAAGAACAGAACAAAAACCATATTTTACGATTTACCTTAAAAATGTTAACATTTATGTCAGAGCTCCCCCAAAGTATGTGTTAATGCTCCAACTGAAATGCACCGAAGACACTTTTTATTCTTTAAACACTTAATTTATTTCACTACTTCTTCTACAAATGCATAATTTTAACATCTAACAAGCTGTGGATGGGGTGTCCTCTTATATGAGGTCACATTATGAGGGGGGAAAAGATCTACTTGGATACTTGTTTAAACCCCAATCAATACATCAATGGAAAATGAACAAAATGCAGTGAGTGTATTTTTTCCCTCAGGAGCAGAGGTAAAGAAGGTGCAGGATTTTAAGTACTTGGGGTCAACGGTCCAGAGCAACGGAGAGTGTGGAAAGGAGGTGAAGAGGCGGGTACAGGCAGGTTGGAATGGGTGGAGAAAAGTGTCAGGTGTGTTGTGCGATAAAAGAGTATCAGCGAGAATGAAAGGAAAGGTGTACAGGACAGTGGTGAGACCAGCGATGCTCTACGGCTTAGAGACAGTGGCACTGAAGAAAAGACAGCAGGAAGAGTTGGAGGTAGCAGAGCTGAAGATGTTGAGGTTCTCTTTGGGAGTGACAAGGATGGATAGGATTAAGAATGAGTTTATCAGAGGGACAACCCACGTTAGATGTTTTGGAGATAAAGTCAGAGAGGCCAGATTGAGGTGGTTTGGGCATGTTCAGAGGAGAGATGGTGAATATATCGGTAGAAGGATGCTGAGGTTGGAACTGCCAGGCAGGAGGTCTAGAGGAAGACCAAAGAGGAGATTTATGGATGCAGTAAGAGAGAACATGAAGTTAGTTGGTGTGAGAGAAGAGGATGCAGAGGATAGGGTTAGATGGAGGCAGATGATTCGCTGTGGCGACCCCTGAAAGGGAACAGCCGAAAGACAAAGAAGAAAGAAGTATTTTTTCCCTCAATATTTTTTGTTTGCTAACTGTATATGGTTGAAGTGACAATAAAGCCTAATTGAACTTGAACTTGTGAAGGGAAAATGTAATGCTACATAACTGTCTCCCTGTCAATACTATATGACACGAATTATGAAATATTGATGTAAAGCAGGAGGTTTACTTTGGTATATGTACTGCTACTACAGAACATTGATCCAAATGTATCAGCCAAGAAACTCTTATAGCAGAGACATCATTTTTTCTTACTTTGCGATAGCATTTTGGGAAGAACCACATACTGTACGAGTGTGATGGTCGGTTGTACTTTTCTGTCTATACTTTTCTGCCATATAATATACATGTCTTAAAATAAATTACAGCTCCTTCTATATTGAGTAAAATACAGATTAATATTTCCCAATGCAGGATAGAAGTAAATGCTCAGATATATACAGGGGAAAAGTATACTGAGGAAAACCTGTATTAGCATAGTCTGTAATATTCTGACCTTCATTATCCAGTCTGAATAGGGATGTAAGGAGTGATCATTCCTACAGGTGTAACTCATTAAATCATACTGTATATGGTGTTCAAGTATATGCAAACAAGAGGACCCAAAAGCATTTTATGCAAATTGTAAATTAATTGCTGCCCCACACACAATATATATTACACTATCTCCCAGAGTTGACTCCTCCCAAATTGCATGCTATGATACTGTATATTCAAGTCTAACAAGAGATGGAATAATATCACCTATTCTTTTCTGGATACTGTAAGCTTGCAAACTTCACAAACAGATATCATTGACACTGCGAATCATATTGATGGGAGGTCCTGTTCAGATGCTTTAAAGCATGTGTCGAGAGATCCAGGAACTGTTTAGTTCAAGTTCCGTTTATTTGTCATATGCATGTCAACACCGGGCCAACAGTACAATAAAATGCTTAGAACGAGAAGAGCAAGTCAACTTGATTATGTACAGTATGTGTGTATGTATGTATATGCATAAGTGAGTGCGCGTGTGTGTGTTATTGCACATGGTCACATACTGTACATTAAACCTAAAAATGATTTGCACAATGTTGATAAATTTGAATGTGTCCTAGTACAGCCATTCCTTTAAAACATTTTAGCGTCTGAAGCTTTCTTAGAGCTATACCTATAAACAAGCTTTTTAGTGTCTGGAAACGTGGTGCGTTATGCAATTAGTAAATCGTTTACTGAGGCTTGTACTGTTTATGGCGACTGACTTTATCAATAACATCTGAAGACTCGCCCCTGGGTGGCGGTTCAGGAAATGGTTTGAATCTTACCGCTATATATTGAAGATATAAAGCCCAAGGAATCTCTGCACAATTCGTGGGTAGTGCTGGAATGTTAACAGGTGTACTGGTTAGTTTGGGTGCTTGTAAAAATGGAGTATTCAAGGAAAAGGAAGTTTTCAGCGATGTGGGAACACTTTGAATTGATCTCTTCCAATTAGGTAAGTATAAAAACAAATAGTGTCCCCCCCCTCACACAACCACCAGTTACTCAAGCACATACTCACATACTGCCATTCTCTTCTGCGCTGCCCCAGTTTAAAAACATAACCGTCCCCCTGTCATTACTATACGACACAAATTATAAAATATTGATGTAAAGCAGGAGGTTTACTTTGGTATATGTACTGCTACTACAGAACATTGATCCGAATGTATCAGCCAAGAAACCCATATACACTATTTGCTTCTGCTTGTCTTATATTCTTTGACCAGCAGGGGGGACTGTGTGTCTTGAGAAATAAACCCTTTTGTGAACCAATTGGCTGGAAGGCTTCAAGGATTAATGAAACTTCATGTCATCATTATTAGCATATTACATTTCAGATAATAAATAAAACAAAGTATAAGCATGAAAAGAACAGTCTGAACATAAAACAAAAATGCAGAGACTGTATATGTGAAAATCTATGGTTGCAAATACAATTCTAATCTTCACAATTTGTTATAGGATCAGATGAAATCTGTTCAGATTCTTTCCTGGTATCTGGTTATTGGATTGGTACCCTATTTAGGTCTAACATCATTATAAAGCTTTGTATAACATGTCCCTTACATTTTCAGTATAAACAGATCTAAAATACATGAATACAGATCTAAAATATACTCTATCACAAGCCACTTTAAGTAAATCACTTTAAGCATATTTTTCTCTGCACAAGACACTTTAAATATGAGGATTGCACAACCCTGGACATTTTCTTTTTACCATTTTATCTAACTTCATTCCACAAAAATGACATAAATCCATACCTACTTTGTACAGCTGTTTCATTTAGTTTTATATTTCTTCATATATTTTCTATATTGTGTATTTTGTTGTACAGTTATTTTATTTTAACTTTAATTTTATATTTTATTTTATTCTATTCTTTCTAGTTAAATTTACCTGTTCTTTTATTTTTCATATTTATTTCTTATCCATCGTCTTTTATTTTAAGCTCACGAGCAGTTGTCTTAGCATTTCACTGCATATCGTACTGTGTATGACTGTGTATGTAACAAATAAAATTTGAATTTAAAGCTATTTTGGTAGGACAACTTATTCCTTACCAAACAGCCTGAAGTAGGCAGCCATCTCCTGGCGCTGGATGACCAGGGTCGAACCCCACGGTTGTTTGCTCAGACAGGAGATCTGATTATGACGGTGATTTGTCCCGTTGTTCTGGCTCTTTTCCGGTGGCCCCCGAGGGCCCAGAACGTTTGGACGCTTTACCCGAAGCCCTCGCCGTAGCTGAAGGCTGTGAGCTGTTGCCGATCCGATACGTAAAGTGATGGAAGGTGGAGTCTTGGCACAGTTTAGCTGCTTCATCATGCTCTTACAGCCTGAAATGATGCATTAAAAAAAAAAAAAAAACTGCATCTTTTGCATTTTTTACTTTTCAACCATGCTTTACTCTACCTGGTATACACCAAAGAACAACCAAAACAAAAATAAAAAAGTTTTAACAAATATACAGCTAGATAAGGTATTATACAGCTAACAATTGCTTTTAACTTTTGATATGATTTTTCTTTACTAAAAAGTAATGATTTTGCTGCAAAAACCTCTCTCTAAATACTTGTAAACATTCAGGAACCTTGCAGTACTGAAGGTCAAAAAGGTATTTAACATTCGGGGAACCTTGGAATAATATTAAAACCACGAATGTTGTGCTAACCACGAGGAGCGTTCCAATACAAACCTATTACTTTAGCTGCAGTCGACTTCTGAAGTAAAAAGTATTAAATGATAATTGGGAAACTAATGTATAAAAACACACATGCACCTTTCGAAAAAAGTGTTTTGTTTTTTTTTCTTTGGTTGCAACAGTCACATTTTATTTACTGCAGACTGTGTGAGTGCTGAATTGGGCTTTAGGAGGCCTTCCTGATCGCCATTTCCGAATAGGAATTCTAAGCAAAGTTAGGAACATATATATTAATTATAAAATTAATTAAATTAAACAAAAATTAATGCCCCACTTTTGCACAAAAGAAGAACCCGGGTGAAAAACATAGGGATGGAGGAGCATAAACAGAAGCGCTTAGATATCTGCAAACAAAATTTGGACCAATAGTCTAAAAAAGGTGAAAGTTTCTTCAAGGGAATCGTTACTGGTGACGAGACTTGGATTTATTACTATGAGCCTGAGAGTAAACAGAAACCTCAATCAACAACTTCAAAATTTATCAGCTGGAAAATCGATGCTTACAGTTTTTCTGGGATTCTCAAGGGCCAATATTGGAACATCATCAGGATAAATGTTTACCCACAACAGCGCTCGTTACAGTGAGATTATTATTAAAAAGCTAAAGCTTTCTGCTAAACTTCAGATTAAACACTGCTATCTGAGTGTGTTGTGATCTTGCACGACCATGTGCGCCCACACACGTCTGGCCACACTGCCGAATAAAAAACTTTATTTTGAGGTAAAAGCATCCTCCCTATAGTCCTGATTTCATTTCATCGGCCTTTCACGTTAGGTCCCCTGTAGCAGCTCTACAAGAACGAAGGTTCACTTCTGACGAAGAAGTTAAGACTACATTCGTGGCTCACAGCTAAGTCAAAAATATTTTTTAATGAGGGAATACAAAAGCTTGTTAACAGATGGACAAAGTGTATTGAGAAGCAAGGGGATTTTTCTAAAATTTTATTTTAATAACTTAACTTTTAACTAATTTAAAACTAAATTAATTAATTCAACTCACCCTCATAAATTCTTTTAAATAAAAATTATTTTTTTTCTGAAAGATGGACTTAGTGACATCACTATTAAAATTAGCTAAGAGATATTTAACATAATCTCATTATAATAATAACTAACTTGTACATTACTTGATTAACTTTGTTAGTTTGTTAAACACGTTTATTATATAACTACAAACCAATTTATAGTTTTCTCTAAACAACTGCCTATAGTTATGTCATATCATGCCTTTTATGCTATATTTAATGAAAATTAAATAAATCTAAATATTAATATTTTAATGGAAAAAAAAAATGTCACATCACGTGACAAGACCTGGCACCTAATTAGCCACTGGCGTAGCGTTAAAGTTAGCCACTTAGCTGTCAAACTAAATCACAGCCCCAGCGCGACAAAATGTACAAAAATCGTCAAATTTCGGCGATATATTCATCGCACAACGACAATATTTTTTATAAAGTAAAGGTTGTGTTCATATATATGATGTTTAATAGCTAACAGCTTTTCTTTAAGAGCCTACTTTCATGATTTCAACTGAATTTACTCACTCAGGGACCGCGCCTACGTGAGAACGGCAACTAGTGGCGCGCGCACGCCTGCTCCAGCTCTATGACTCGCTTTAATGAGTCGATTCCTTTAAACGAATCATTTTGAATGATATTTCGATTCTTTTGATTCTTTTCTTTTGACCCCATAGAAGGGCAGATGTTTATTTCATGTCATGCATTATATTATACTAGTTATGTCTGTTTTTAATTTTTTAATTTTGTTTATTTTATTTACGTGTTATACGATCTACTTTTACGTCTCAGGAAGATCTTTGATTCAATTGCTGGTCATTAACAGGGATATGTATCTTATAAAAAATGGAAATATTTAAAACCAGTGCATTTATAAATATTGTTATGAAAATGTCTGATTCATATTTAACATATATTCAATTTATCACTTTTTTATTTATTTAACAATTTCATATGTAATAAATTTATTATATGGCAATATGGTGTCTAAGCTATTTTAAATATTTGAACTACTCAAAGAGAAGAAAATAAATAAATAAATCATATAAATAAACAGTAATAAAAATATAGCAAGTAATTAAAGATTTTACATTATTCCTTACAAACAAATGTATTTTATTATGATTTTCCTTTATGTATTTTTAATCCCATCATCTCTGAACATGACGTGAGGAGAGCTTTCAACAGAGTGAACACCAGGGAAGCAGCAGGACCAGACGGCATCTCAGGTCGTATTCTCAGAGTCTGCGCAGACCAGCTAGCACCTGTGTTCACAGAGATCTCAGTTGGTGATCCCAACATGCTTCAAAGAGTCTGTCATTGTTCCTGTCCCGAAGAAACCCCATCCTGCTTCTCTCAATGATTATCGCCCTGTAGCCCTCACTTCAGTAGTGATAAAGTGCTTTGAGCGCCTGGTCAGAAACTTGACCCTCTACAGTTTGCATACCATCCAAACTGCTTCACAGACGATGCAATCTCTCATCTCCTCCACACATCACTCACTCACCTGGACACTCAAAGAAGGAAATTATGTTAAAATGCTCTTTATCGACAACAGCTCTGCATTTAACACCATAATTCCCTCCACACTCACCACCAAGCTGGAGCACCTGGGACTCAGGTCATCTATGTGTCAGTGGATCTCCAACCACAGGCAGTAAGGATGGGCGGACATGTCTCAGCCTTCCTCACTCTCAGCACTGGGGCCCCCAGGGTTGTGTTTTGAGCCCCCTGCTGTACTCTTTGTACACCTATGACAGCGTGGCCTCTACCAACACCACTGCCGTCATCAGTTTGCTGACGACACTGTCGTGGTGGGGCTGATCACGAACAACAATTAGTCTGCCTACCTAGGGGAGATTGAAAATCTGGAGAAATGGAAGAGTGGACAGCTTTCGATACCTCTGTGTTCACATCACGCAGGACCTGTCATGACCCGGCAGCATCTCTACCACCTCAGCCGCTTGAGAGACTTTAGACTGCCCTCCAAGGTGCTCAGGAATTTCTACTCCTGCACCATAGAGAGCATCCTGATGGAAAACATCACGACCTGGTTTGGAAACAGCACCATGCAGGATAGACGAGCTTTACAGAGGGTGGTGCGTTCAGCTGAGCGATCATCTTCACCATGCTCCATGACCTGCACTCGATCTACAGCAGGCGGTGCTGAACCAAGGCCAGGAAGATTGTGAAGGACCTCAGCCATCCCAACAATGGCCAGTTCTCTCTGAGGGAGACTGAGGAGAAGCTTCTTCCCGCAAGCAACAAGGTCTCTAAATCACAACACTGACTGGGCATTCATGGCCACTATGGACACATTCATGCACACTTGCACTAAATATTTATATTTTCATTTATGGACCACTGCACAAATCACTTTAATAAGACACTTCAAGAAGTCACTTTTTATGCATATTTGCACACCCCAGTCATTTCTAAATGTCATTTCTAAAACTATATTTTAGTGTTTGCTAGAATAAATTAAAACTTTAAATAGTTAAATATACTTTGTTTTAAAGCATATATTTTTGTTAAATTGTTTTTATATGTATTAAAATTATTAAAACTTTGGGTAAAATTTTGACACAAAGCAATGGCAGAGGCAAAAATATATATTTTTAAAAACTTTAGTGAGTATGAAAAAACACTACAATTTTTTTTTCTATCCAGTTATTGAAAGTAAAACCCACACTACTGCTAGTGGACAAAAGAAAAGGAGTGCTTGGAATGCAATTTGCAATGAATTCAATGCAAATGAAAATGCAACCACAAGAACAATACAACAACTTCAGGCGAGATTTCTTTGTTATTATCATTGCACATTTCTCATATTTATATTTTTGTCACAATTTATAATGAATTATATTTGCCTGTATAGACTCTGTGGAAGAACCTAAAACTGGCTTTCAAAAGACAATGATTTATTCCAGGTGGTGGAGCACCAAATAAAGACAAAGCAGGATGACCATTCATGAAAAGCCAGAGAATTTCATAAGCAAAAAATTTAATTTATGAAGGAAGAGCGTGAATTGAAAATGAGAATTCTACAGATTGAATTGGATATGAAGTTGGAAGAAAGATACAAAAAAGATACAGTGAGGAGACAGCTGTGATTACAAGCCATGGTCTGTAAAACGAGTAAAAAAGAATGAACAATTTGTCATTTACATATTCATGAGTGAAAATATTTTATTTTACATTTTCATCCAGTATTGTTTAAGTGACTTGGTAAATTTTGTGCACACTGTTTTGATTTTGTACAGAACATTATCATTAAATTATCATTATCACATTATTATTAAAAAATAAGCCATAGTAAATACCTTCCATATTGAAATTCATCTTATCTAGCTGAAGTTGTGAATGCAGCTCTATGTGCAAGACCTCGTTGGCCATTGGCTGCCTCAGCCACTGCCACATCTGCCTCCATTGGAGGATCAGGACAGCAGCGCTGCTTCAGGTAGTTGTGCAGCAACCTTGCAGCATCTTCTTGGGCTGAAACGAAGTGTATTGCGTAAACATTAGAATCGACTTTTCCATATTCCAAACATGCGTTCAACCATGCCTCTTGTTCAGATATGAGCTCTGTTGTATCTTTGCTGCTCCACTGTTGTGGGATTTATGTATGGAGTAAATAAAAAGTTACTCTGACCATATCCACTGCCACCAAGTAGAAGTCCACTATGCTGTCCTCTCCTTGAATCATGAGTTGAATCTTTCCAACACGCTACAATGTTTGCAAACTCTAAATTTGGTGTGCATACACCCTGAACATTGATTGAAAACCAGTTCTTACGGATCCTGTACTCCTCAGCATCAGGACTTGGAAGTGCCAATATTCATAAAATTGCACTTTGTAGTTGGCTTGGTCAACAGCATCAGAAAACTTTATGTAAACACTCCTCAGTTCACAATTGGCTGTGTAGAATAGTTTACAAAGTCTTCAGAGCCATTTGCAGAGCCACCATACAAATCACGAGTTTCACAGTGAAAGGTCCCACATGCCAAAAACCTCAATGTGAGCAGAGCTTGGAAAGAACTGGGTAAAGGCCCTTCTCTCAGAGACAGACAGGAAAGTGTAGGTTCTAGCAAAGATATTATCTCCAATGCACGTTCTTTGAACATGCGAAAGCGGTCTTGATAAGCAGTGTCATCAAAGTACTGTAATGAATCACTCCTATCCAAAAGTACTCTTGCAGGCCTCTGTTGTGCACATGGGTTTTCATTTAGATATTCCAAATATTCCATGCTCCCCTCACAAACAGTGCTAAGCAGGAGTTAAACCTGCCTCCTTGAAGGATTAATTTAAACTTCAATTTAGTCAGAGACTAGCTATAATCCTCCCTCTTGCAATCAGCTTTGTTTAATTCAGAATAGGCTAAATCTGTGACTATTTTAATCTATATCTGTGCAAGTCACTTTGAGTTAAGACAGCTCAAGTGGGCAGTTAAGTCTTGGACTGGGCTTAAGCCCTGTCTGTGAAACCGGGCCTTTGTGTATCAAAATGAAAAAATGATAAAAATCTAAAATAAACCAATAGGGTATGAATTTATGAGTGTAGGCTAATACTGCATGTATCTTAAGGTTGATGTTCTGAGAAAGTGATATAAAAATCAACATGGCCACTTGTAGCATAAGCACCAAACAAAGTAAAGGAAGTAAATATATGAGGGTCATTCAAGTCAATTGCTCAATGGTTGCACAGGATAACAGAACACAGTTATAAAAAGTAAAAACTCCTCTATATAATTCCAGTTACACTAATGCCTTTATCCAGGATTTCACTAGAGCTTGAATATTCAATTCAATTCAATTTTATTTATATAGCGCTTTAAACAATGGTCATTGTCTCAAAGCAGCTTTATAAAAATTAAATTAAAATGAAAAAGAAAATTTGGAAGTGTCCACTAATAAGAAAAATGTGTCTAGATAATAATGAGATTGTCCCTGATGAGCAAGCCAAAGGTGACGGCGACAGTGGTAAAAAAAAACCTCCCTGAGATGGCAATAGGAAGAAACCTTGAGAGGAACCCGACTCAACAGGGAACCAATCCTTATTTGGGTGATAATGGGTAGAAATTATTTAACATTGTGTGTGTTATGCAGTTGAAAGTCCAATATAACAGAAGTTATTTAAATTAACATGAAGTCCAGTTTAGCACAGAGATGAGACAGCAGGTGCAGAGGGCAGATGGAAATTGAATGGAATATAAGTGAGCACTGCAGGATGAAGGCACTGCACCTCTCTGGCTCGCCTGCATACGGCTGTGGAGGTGGTAGTCGAGTTTCTGCCACCAGATGGGGCAGTTGACCCACTGATCAGGAGGCGCGAGTCGACCGGAAGTGGCGCACGCTTCGAACTGCCCTAAAATTTGCCCGAGGCGCATCACTAGATTTAAAGTTAAAACGGTTATGGCTTCCTCATGATTAACAAGCACTTTCGCTTGACCCTCAACTATTTCATGCACCCGCTTCAAGCCCGCGGGCTCTTCTGGTGGTGTTATCGTTCTGTGGTATAGAGAGCCGCACCACGAGATGTTTTATTGTTTCTTCTGAGGGGGTGAACGAAACAGGAGTAAGGGAGAGTGCTTATGATACGCACGGGAAGGCCTTTCCGTTTGGAGATAGCGTGGGATTATTTATTAGAAACTTAAGTGGAAATAAAAGAAAACACAACATAAACACGTCTACGTGAGGGCTCTGAAGACTGAAGATCCTCTCGAAGCTTATGCACTTACCGAGTATTTATAAGACAGAGTGTGTTTGTGTTTTTTTGTGTACACCTTTTAACTGAGCGTGCACGCTGAACTAATGCGTTCCGCGCTCTCTCTCTCCCCCGGCGTTTTAGGGAGGAAAAGGCTTGAGCTTTGCTTCTGTCTCTCAACAACGCGCTTGCTTGCTTGCCTGTCTTTCTTTCTTTCTTTCTCTCTCTCTCTCTCTCCCTCCCTCCCACCCACTGGCAGCTCAGGAGTGGCATGACAGGTAGAGATAAAAAAGGAGAGAACAGTTAGATATTATCACATATAAGATGAATGTATATTTAGTGCAGAGTGCAAGCAGGGACTGTGGCAGGACCAACTATGACAGCATAACTAAAAGGGAAGCCAGAAGGAAACACAGACATGAGGGCTCCCTGGGATGTAAAAACAAGTTACTCCACCGTCAACAAACATGATTGATCAGTGAGAGTGGGAAAGACAGCATCCAAACATACCAGTTCACCATAATACTCTACATCCATGAGTCCCCCAGATCTGCTCCTTTACCCAAGGAAAATCTATAAAAAACAAAAAGCTTGGCTAAATAAATATATTTTTTTTAGATTTTTTTTAAATATATATTTTTAAAATATGTACAGTATTTGTATGTACTGTGCCTGAGTCCTGAACATTAATTGAAAGGCTATTCCATAACTTTGGGGCTTTGTAAGAAATAGCTCCCCTGCTGTAGTTTTCATAATTGCTGTACTGACAAGCAGCCTGCATCCTTTGATCGAAGAAGGCATTGTGGATCATAAGACACTAGCAGTTAGGTACTGCGGCGCGAGACCATTTAATGCTTTATATGTCAAAAGTTTACAGTATGCACCTAGATAAGAAACCAGGCAGTAAGATGTTACAACAGTCAAACCTAAAGGTGATAAAAGCATGAACTAGTTTTTCTGCATCATTTAGTGACAATATATACCTTATCTTGGCAATATTTCTGGAATAAAATTATACTATCCTGGTAATATTATTTACATGAGATTTAAATGAAAGATTGGAATCTATAATTATATAAGTCTTTTACTGCTGTACATGATGAAACAGAAAGGTCATACTATTCACTATGTGATCAAAAAGCTTACTTCTAGCTGCATGTGGTCCTAGTACTCCTGCCTTGTCAGGATAAAGTAGAAGAAAGTTAATTAAAATCTAGTCTCCTATGTCCTTTACACATTGCTAAATTTTATTAAACTGGCGTAATACACACAAAATAGATTTTTTTTTACACTTTGCAGCTCAAATCCACAAAGGCCCCAACATGAGTTCTGAATGCAGAATAAGTGTGTGTCTGTGTGTATCCATGTTTTGAACAACTTATTGTATATTTTTTTAATCTTTAGTAAACTGTTTATCTTGCTTAGAGTCACAGAGGACCTCATACACCACAGGATGGGATTTCAGTTCATCAAACTGGGGACCCTGGAGCTGTGAGGGGACAACACTAACTGCTGTACTGCCATACAACCCCACCTTTGTCCCCCTCAGTAGTTAACTTCTTACCTGTCACAACCAAAACCAATACATATTGTTGCCAAAGCTTGTGTTACAAACTTTGAGAATATGAACAGTTCATTCATTCATTGATTTCAAAGTAAGTGTTTTATCTTGGTTATGGCCTTGGTGGTTCTGGAGTCTATCTATTCAGATGGATTGCAGGCGTCCTTGGCATGAAGTGGTAATAAACCCATAAATTGCTAGAGTGACATTACATAAAACTTTCAAAGTCAGAGAATAAAAACCATCTCTCTTACTCTCTTTCCCTCTTTCGTGTATGTGTGTGTGTTTATTAGGCTATACATAATAAAATAAATTTTGTTTGGAAAACAAAATGTATTTTAACCTTTTTTTTAGTTAGACTAAAATTCTAAATTTCCTTCTACAATAAATAATGCTGAAATAAATATATTAAAAGAAATTGCAAATATATTAAAAGAAATTGCAGACATATAAAGAAATTTGTTGCTTTTTTGTTCTAATAGTATTTTTTCTCTATAAAGCTTTTTTCCATCCCATTTTTAAATGATATCATATATAGTAAAGATATATTGTATTCTAGAATTTATATTCCTTTTTTTACTGAACAGGCTTTCTTTCTGTCTCTGTCATCAGGTTTGACACAGAGTCTGTGATCTGAATGTGTATTAACACGGTTAAAGAGAAATTGCTGAACTGTGGTATTTTAATACTGTACAAACCAGAACCACACTGCTATTGTTCGTTACATGCACCGGGTTTTCACAGACACACTAACACACACATACACACACGCATGCTGTGGTTTTTAACTGTCTTTTTGACCACAAGCATTTCTCATCACCCATCAGGAGGATCACTGAGCAAGAAAAGCACCTTTATGGATCTGTTTTCATAAATAAACTTTATGTTGTTAATAATTCTGAAAAAGACAAAGAACCGTATGCTGAACACTTTTTTTTTTATCATTAAAAAGTATTATTTGCTAGCTCAGTAAGAAAACCAAAAAAAACTATGATTATGGATGCTACAATATTTGCTGTTTTTCAGCAAAAAAAAGTTTTCTGTTTAAATGGGAAGTGCAAACACCAGAAATGTGTGAGCTGCTGTTTCAGAAACATGTGTGTTGCTGTCTCAGAAGTGACAACGTGATTATTCCCATAACCATAGTGTCTAACAGAAACACAAGCTTTTCTCATCTTTTATCCAGCATAACTGATATTTTTCTTAAACTCCACTGTGTAGTGAAGCCTCAATCATTACTGACCCACAAAAATGCTTTATCAACTTTTGAAGACTTGATAAGTTTATTCCACCTTCAGACAGATTCATCTCACTTATTAGCCATCACTGGTGGACTCGAGTTGCCTTCCGATATGCCTTCACAGCAGTTGAAATGTAATAAACTGCCCAGTGTCCCTATAGTGGAGTAAATTTGAGAATGTGCCCCTTAAATACTCACAGGAGGACAAACACAATAAAGTGCCATCTAAGGTGCCCCCATAGTAGAGCAAACAGAGTAAAGTCCCCCATACTAGAGAAAATAGAATAAAGTGCCCTCTAAGGTGCCCACACAGTAGAGCAAACTCGAAATAGTGCCTGCTAAGGTGTCTCTATAGTAGAGCAACCAAGAAAAATTGCAGTCTAAGATGCCCCCATAGTAAAGTTAACACAGTGATGTGGCCTTTAAGGTGGCACAACAGTACAACAAATATGATAAAGTGCCCTCAAAAGTGCCCAGTGCTTCAGTTATTTCATTGGATCTGTCTTTTTCTGGGGCAGAATAATTGTATTACATACATCTTTAATAGAAGAATATCCCAAGAGTTTGGAACAAAATATTAAATTTATTTGGGTTTCATGGGAAACACATGGAGTCAAGATTATACTTACAGTATTAAGAATAAACATAAATTTAGATTAGTAATTTAGTGCTGCTGGAAGTCCTGCAATGTCTATAAAATTGCCGTGCCCATCAGTTTCTTGTTACTGATGATGATGATGATGACTATAGATGGTACCTACTCCATGTTTGTTGCAACAGGTGTCGTTAACAGTAAATACAACACTAGTAGTTAAGTTTAGCTTTTATTTGTCTCAGAAACATTACATTACATGAGTATACAGTGAAATTCTTTTCTTTGCATGTCCCAGCTTGGAAGCTGTGGTCAGAGCGCAGGACCAGCCGTAATACAGCTGACAGGGTCTGCTCAACGATACTGATTAATAGATTTAATTTGCTTTGGAATAATCAACACAGACACGCTAGCTGCTTACATTTATATCACCAACAATTCAATTTGCTGTCTTTAAATTCCTTGATATACAGTATGAAGAATGAAATATTCATATACAATTGTGCACAAATTAAGCTGTTGATAAGTTTATATAAAAAAAAATAGCAAACTTTTGTGCTTTGATTGTGATTTGTGAATATCAACAGAGCTATATGCAGATCTTCAAACTCTTGCAGATACCTTGTGGACCTCCGGGGAAAAGGGTGCGCACTATTATGTTTTGATAAATCTTTGCTTTAGTCATGCATTGATTTCGTACACTTTTCATGATGTTGCATATGTTTTCGGCTTTCTGCAAAATAAAGTGAAAAAATAATAATTAAATTAATGAATGAACTGCAAGATCACCACAGAGCTGCTTAGTAAAATGCAACAACATTGCTAGCTGTTATGTGTAGATGCCTGGAAGCCATTTATTTGCAAATTGTTCCAAATTATTCTGGAAAAAAATGGGCTAAATTATCTAAAACTATTATCTTTAAAACATATTTATGTATATTACGTAAGCACTTAGTCCAGAAAATAAGGAAAATAGGGTGGGGATACAACAGCTGCTAGTAGTGGCAACACCTCAATCTGACATCCAAACTTAGTTTTAAGCATTAGCATACAAACCTGAAACAAATCTACTTTAAATCTGAGCTTAAATGCAACCTGTGGTAAAGAATGTATTTTCCATCAATTTATCTATAGGTTCTTTTCCAACATTTCAGTAATGGAAAAGTTTGAGGTCATTTTACCTGCTGAATTTCGTTCATGACCAAAAACCTGGCCAACATCACTGACTCTTTGCACATGCAGCATTTATATGGAAATTTCTGTGGAAAAAATTAGTTTTGTGTAATTGACGTATAGAGTTGTTTTTTTTATTTAAGATGAAAACCATGAGGCTTGTCAGTTTTACCCATGTCATGTTTTCATTAACTTTCATCGCAAGTTCCTCAAGGATTGCTGTTGGCTCCTCAAACTTCAGCAATCCGTCAGAATCACTGGTCTTGCTTTGCGTGAAGACTGCAAATGCATCAAGTTGGATTTAATCATTTAAAACCTCACAAAATTCACACACCGCAGGTTCTTAAAATTTTATTTTTTATAAATTTTGTTGGTCTTTTTTCTTTTGTCTGATGCCATTTTAGACTTTTTTTGGGTTCTTATAGGTTTCTACTTGGTTTAAAATAAAAAAAACATAGTCATTCAGGTGGAGTATCTTGGAGTTACCTGAGTTATTAGGGAAGGGGGGGGGGATGCAGGGCAGGGTGAGAGCGAAATGGAAGACAGAAGGGAGGGATTAGGGAGCGTCATTAGGTGTCATTAGTCATTAGGTATAATGACCAGAGATTAAGGGGAGTCCTTAAGTGTGGAGATTAAGGGGAGTGTGGCTTTCTTGGTGGACCTATGAAGAGGACTTGATCTTCCTTGGGAAAGATGAAGGGGCAGCATGAAAGATAGGAGACAGGTTGTGCCTAAGGATTTTTCCTCTTGCACGTAGATGGCTTCTTTTACCCCCCTCTCACCTCATGTAAATGTTTTTTCTGCATGAAAAAATCTTACAGCCCAAAACATGTAAGACTGTAAGACTGTCTTTAGTAAAGCCAATATATTTACTAAAGGTTTTATTAACATAAACATATCTTGCATTGCATTCAAAGGCTCTAAAAGTTCACCATAAATAGATGTTATTCAGCTGATAACTTTAAGTTTAAAAACTTTGGAATTTTCAGTTTGATAAAACTTCACATGAACTTGAAATATGTCTGAAAATTACAATTATAATTATATATACATATAAGCGAGGCCTGGTTTATATATATTTAGTTCTGAATTTAAAGGAAATCAGTAAAAACTTGTAGAAATACAAAAAAACAGGTATTTTCTTCTATAAAACCATATATAATATATACACATTTACTCAATACCAGGTAAGTTTTTGCATCAGAAGTTACTATAATTTTGTCTTGGTATTCATATGAGAGCAATTTCTTAAGTCTTACAAAGGTTACTTTGGCTTGGTCAATTATACATTTATAAACTCACATTAAACCATAAGGTTCCCAAAAGTGCAACAAGAAAAATGGCAATGTGGAATATTTAATATTACGTTTGGGTGCTGGATTAGATAAAGTTATAAAATTACTATAAGTTAGTGGTGTCTCTACAAAGATACATAAATATATCCACCAGTTACTAGTCAATTATTGCAATTGAACATAGTGTTCTTTATATGGTGCAAAAGTTTACAATTATTATAATGAGATTAACCCAAGTTTGAAATTCTTTAAGTACATTTTCAATGTCCAAAGAGTTAAATAAAAAAAGTAAAATTCACAAAAAATAAAACATTTTGGGTAAAAAGCCTACATTAAAAATAACTTAAAGTTTTGACCAATTATTATTATTATTATTATTATTATTATTATTATTATTATTTAAAGTTTGCAATGTAGTTTTGCAAGCATGACTAGGTTAAGATTTTTTTTTTAAAGCAAAATGCATAATTGTTAATATAGCTTAATGTAATTTTATGAATAGACCAAAAAAAAAAAAACACTAAATAATAACAAGAAAAGAACTGTAGATCTGGTTATAAATTGTATATTGAAGCATCTTACCTGAACTTGCCAGAAACACAGCAAAATAAAAGACATAAAACATTTTCAGATTTTTCTTGTGCAACAAACACACTGGGTAATGATAGTTAGATATCTTTTTTTGCTTAAGCATTATTTTCTTCTTAAGCCCAACCCCATTTTCTCTCTCTCTCTCTCTCTCTCTCTCTCTTTCTCTCTCTCTCTCTCTCTCTCTCTCTCTCTCTCTCTCTCTCTAATGATCCGTTTTCTCCCTCTAGCAACAAAGTCCCATTGAATCAAATAATTTCTGAATATTAATAGGTTAAACATTGAGCATTTAATACATATGAGCATAACCCATAACTTTTTGTATTAGGGAATTTAAATAAACTCAAGCAACTTGTCACACTGAAGCAACCTTTAAAAAGTGGTTTTTTTTATTTAAAATTGTCATTTGTATTAACAGTTGAATTAAATTTTTGTCAAATTTGGAAAAGTCTAACAAAATATTTTACAGCATTTCACAGTATAAATGTTTACCCTTTGACATGGTTAAAGATCGGGCATTAAATGCTCTAGTTAATTACAGTACCTCAGTTAATTATTAATTACACTTATTTGCAATTCAGTGCAGTATTAAAAAATTTTAAATCTGAGAAACAAGGATATCAAAACACGATAACAAATAGTAAAATCAGAAATATGATTGTTAAAAATATACGTAATTATTGATGTACAATTTATTATAAAAAGAAATCTATTTTTAAACATTTCTAGTAGTTTTAAGGTTGAATTTGTTATTTCAGTGGCAGTCATTTTGCTAATTTCCAAGTAATAAAATAAGACATTATTATAAATTATTGTAAGTATTCACCTACAGATTAGTTGCAATTAAGTCTTTTTTGTTGTCATTTTTAGACTAAGCTAACCCACATTAGATGATGTGGCTCTAATACAGACACAGTTTTATGTGCCGACATGTGTCTCTGGGGGTTTTTCCAGGAAACATTTTTTGGACAATCTTGTTTTTGAGTTTTCCACCAAACTGCAAACATTTCATTTTCAAATTTAGGATGAACATGCTGCAAAACTTGTTTATATTCTGTAAAAAAAAAAAAAAAGACAAGATAAGTTATATAAGTTAATGTATGTTTATGATAGAAATCATAAATCATCCAAACAAAAAAACTATTTTTAGTATGTTTCAGGAGATCAGTTCACAAACAGAGAATTGTGTTTATACCCCATATACGTTAATGTCAACCAAATGCTTGTACTGTAAGTGACATTTGGTGCATATTTTGATTAACCATTTAGTACAACTTTTAAAATTTCTAAAAGCTGAATGCAAATTGACAGTATGCAAACATTTTACATTTAAGTCTTACTTCAATTATTTACTTGCTTTTTGAGTGGACTTAAATATTTATTTTCCTACTCTTTTATTCATATATTTACTTACAGCCTCTTTGCTGAACATTATTTGTCAATATTTTAATGACAGTACACTGATTTGATGAAATTCAACAAATTTAATAGATCTTACCAACTGGATCTTGAGATCAAGTTTGGGCTTAGTTTGTTTTACAAAATCCTGGCAAGTGCAACAAAATAATGGGTTCTTCTGCCACTTCGGTGGAGGAGCATGCATAGCTATCTACGGTACAGAAAAAAAAATAAATCTGCATGTAATGATTAAAGTTATCCATTTTGGATTATTCTATACAAGCATATTTAAATATTCCTAATTCTTGTCTCATAAGTATTGTTAACATGTAACACCCACAGTTTTGTTGTTGTTGTTCATATTTTCCAAAATATATATATATATATATATTTTAATTACATACTTTTTGACTCCCCTCATGGTGGCCCTTCTTGATGCTCGATGAACTCAAGATCATATTGGGTTTTGTGTGAGAATAAATACCACCACGCTCAGCAAAAACCACTGTACATGAAAAATATTTATCATTTAATATGGCTAAATAATATCAATATCAATAGTTTTGTTTATTTACATACTTCCTTTTTTTTTTAATCTATGCACACAGTAGAATTCAAAAGTCTAGAATCAGATGTGGAAAATACATGCAAAAAAGTTCACCAAGCTAATATTTCTTATTTTAAAAAAAAAAAGGAATTATTTAACATTTTTAATTAAAAGTCTGGTTTGTTTGTTAAATTTGTTATGAATGATACTTCATACCAATTTAAGTGCTCTAAGTGTTATGTTTTACTGCCTCTGTCTTTTTGTACCTTTTTATGTGCCAAATAACTTTTGAATTTTAGCATTTTGAATTTTTTTTTTTTTTTTTTTAATGAAGCTTAAAAAAATTCTGATTACAAATGAAACAAATCAGAAATCAACTCAGACTGTTGGATCCTGTTTTATCTAGTTTGACAGTCATTAAATAAATCTTAATATACATTACTACTTATGACTTTCTTACCTGAGATCATTAGCAGAATGCTGATGTGAATTACGGATGACATACTCCTCTTTTTAGTTTTATATTTTACAAATGATATTTGTAATGCTGAACAAAATTTGGCCACAGCTCTTCTCTCATGTTCTCTCTCTCTTCTCTCTCTTTCTCTCTCTCTCTCTTGCCTATCCTTCTTCCCTTTCCTGGATGACTAAAGGCTCCCAGCCACATCTACACTACATTAGAAATTTTTAACCACTGCAAACATTAACCACCTCAAACTGTTTATTCATATTTAATTTTATTCATGATTTAGTTTTAAATGTACTGTATGTCAGTAGCTGTTTTTTATGGTGATAATGTAAAACCATAAAGTTTAGATCTTGATAGTTGTTACTTTGAGCAGATGTGTGTAAGGGTTGCCCACCAGAGGGCACTGTTTTTAGTTTTAGTTTGTAGACTCAGTTTCCCAGAAGGCACCTTGGTCAGGTGACGTGGTTGCGCACCTGGACCAAGGAAGCTCATTAGCCTTGTTATAAATACCTGTTTGTTCTGGGAAACTGGGTCAAGCATTAATGTTAATTTCTGTTCTGTTAAGTGGGTTCTTGGTTTCTCTAGTTATGTTCTGTTTTAGTTTGTTTAGTTGGCATTTGGTTTATGGAGCTTTAAGTTAAGTTTATATTTGTCCTTATTTAGTTTGTCTCTGTGTCTCCTAGCAGGATTAGCCTCTAGGAGAATTAACCTTTTGTGTCTACCCTCATGTGTGAGTAACCCCCTTTGCATGTTTAGCTCTTAGTCTGTATAAATACTAATCAGTGCACTACTAACCTGCTTAGATCATAGTCTGTCTAGTCTTCGAGTCTGTCTAGTCTCCTCGTCCGTTTAGATTAGTCTGTTTAGGAGCTAACTTGTTTAGCTACTAACCTTTAGAGTTCTTAATCTGTTGCATCCCTAGTCTGCTGTGTACCTAGTCTGTTCATCCCTTGGGTCTCTGGCTACTAGCCTGTTTAGCAGTTAGTCTGTTTAGCTACTAGCTAGCTTAGCTCCTAATGTGCATAACAGCTAGTAGGCCTAGCCACGTCTGTCTTGTGTGTGTTTAGCCCCTAGCATGTATTGTCCCTTGTGTTTAGTCCTCTAGTCTGTTTAGTCTGGTTTGTATCCCATGTTTGTACTGTATATTAGTGTGTGTGTGTTCTCCCTTGTCCGTGTATTAGTTGATTATTGGTTTTGTTCATATGCTCCCAAGTAAAGCCAACTTCCTTTGTTCCTGTTTTGTTTGTTTATTATTAAAGACTTTTGTTCAACATCATCCCTCTCTGCGTTTATGCCTGCCACACCATGCCCACAGTCCAACACCTAGCTAAATGTGACAATGTGTAACTGAATTCATCAAGTACAAATGCTAAACTTTTTGTGCATATCATACTTAATGTTTAAAAAATGGTTTTATTAGTATTTAAATAGCACCAACAATGAAATTTGTTTGACATATAAAATAATTTAAGAAGATATAGCATAAAGGTAAAATAAAATAAAGCTAAAAAACACACTAAAATACATAAACACCAAATAAACAAAACAGACACATAAAACAAGACTTTTATTTTTTTCATTTATTATCTTTTAGACGTTCATGTACTTAAGCATTTTTATTTGATTTTCATGCGTTTTCCATTACTATTGATTTTAATTGTATTACATATAGATAAAGTGAAGATAACTAGCTAAGTAAGAAACCCATCAGTGTTTTTGAACAAACAACAAAAAATGCTGTATATTACAGCAGAATAAAATTAATTGGATTAAAATTTATATTTTCTTTCCACATATATTTAACACATATTTATTTTCTGACATGCTTTTACAGGGGATCTGTTAGGGAACCAAAAGTCCATTACATCTTTGTGTAACGCTTTTGCTTTCTTTAAGCAAGATTCCAGATGATAATCTATGAACAAATGACATGTTGAACACAATTTCTAAAAAAAGAAAGGAAATTAGTTAGTGCAAAACATATTGTATAATCAAGATTGAACTGTCACATTTAAGGACACATGTTTTGTGATTGACTTTCCTACTTGTTGGATTTATTAAAATAATTTAGCATTTAAATATGTATATGTATTAACATTCTATTTAAGTATTTATTACAATCTTTGATTCTTTTGTCTTTATCTTATAATTAGAAATAATAGCTACATTTTATTGTATTCCTTTTATTGCCAGTGTGTCATTTTTAATTTTGGTGTGAATTTTTGTTAAAAAAAAAATTTTATTGTTTATTTTACTTTTCTACCATACTGTACAGACTCTTATTAGATATCTCATGTCTGTTAAAATTTCAATCTTTGATTGGTCAGAAGGTGTTGATTAATTTTTGATTTATCAGTAACAGTATCTCTGCCTTGTCAAAACACCTTGTTGTTGATTATTT
This sequence comes from Clarias gariepinus, assembly GCF_024256425.1. Lineage (NCBI taxonomy): Eukaryota > Metazoa > Chordata > Actinopteri > Siluriformes > Clariidae > Clarias > Clarias gariepinus. Next base: position 7,986,167 of record NC_071112.1, on the reverse strand, counting down.
TCCCATAACAGCATGCCAAATTCATTCATCTTTACTTTAAATCAACCTAGATCAGATATTCTTATCTCAAACACAATAACTTTTGCTATTACCTGATAAAGCTTATTGGAAATTGACGGCATCACCTTCTTCGCAAGCTTTCTACAAGCAAGACAGCGGATTTTTCCTTTCTGAAAATAGCAACAAAATTTTCAGTGTAATTGTTAAAAGTAGGAATTTCTTTAATATCATGGATTTTACAATTTTTATAGTTCTTGGTATGCTGTAAAATTTCGAACACATTTTAGGGCAGGAATCTGCAATAAAAAATTAGTCTTAATTATAATAATTATTACTATTGTACTATGTACTAAACAATGTTACTGAACAAGGTTTATATTATTTTGTTTAAACAGTAAGACAACTTAAAAAAAAACATCATACAGTAATACTGTATATATATATATATATATATATATATATAGAGAGAGAGAGAGAGAGAGAGAGATATTCAGCATTCAGCGGGAGAGGGAGCATGCAGGAGCGCCACCTCTGTGTGCTTTAGTCTGCAACACTGTCCACTGCCGCCTATCACCATCCGTGTGCCCACATGCCAGACTGGGCACTGCCTCCGGACCTGCATGTGCACACCTAAACTTCTTTTTTTCCTTTTTAATTCTTTTCACCCTCCTTCAACCCTTTCTTACCCCATTTTACCTAAACACTAACTACAAAGATTATAATTAATACATGACTAAAATATAATTTTTCTATTACAACAGCTATTAAAACAGCCAGATTCTTTAAATGTTGGTTTTTATAATGTTTTACCCATTAAAATAATAAATCAAATATAGATGCATTTTATAAATAAAATACAAAATTTTTAATTTTTTAGGCAGTTGCTAGAGTGTTGCTAGGGTGTTAATGTTATCATGTTACGCACAGGTAGTACAGGTTTGACAAGGTGGTGCTTACTGTTTTCCAGCTGGTTGCTAGACTATTGCTAGGTGCTCAGGTTTTGCTGAGCTGTTACTAGTGTCTTGCTATTGTGTTGTGTAACGGGTTCAACCCATGTTGCATGAGCGGCACCATAAAGCATGGACACGAGGCGAGGTCTTATGGGAAAAAGGGTAATTTTTTCAGGAACGAATAAGGTAGGAAAGGGTTAAAGGAAGGAGAATGGAAAGAAAGGGAAGGTATGAATGTGTACGTGCAGATCTGGTGGGCAGTGCCCCGCTGGCATGCGGACACAGGCTGGTGAACGGTGGGTGCACGTCATGACAGTTGCTATGGTATTAAAGGGACTGATGCTACAGCATTGGTCTGGTTTTCATGGTGATGGCCAGAGTATTATCATGATGTTCTGAATGGCTGCTAGTGTGTTTCAGGCCAGTTGTCATGGTGTTCTAGGTGGTTGCTAGTGTAAGGGAGTTGTTATACTTTTTCTTCTAAATGCCAGAATGTTGTTAAAGGATTGCTTGGGGGTTTCTTGACAGTTGAGGTCTACAGATATTGTTGTAATTGTAATACAAGTATTCATTAGCAGTGGTATTATACGTGTTTGCTATGGTGCTGCTAAGAATTTTTATGTGGTTGCATTGTTAAAACATTGCTAGGCAGTTGGTTTTCTAGGTGGTTAAGGCTTTTGCTAAGTAGTTGCTAGTAGTTATGTTTAAGGTCCTTGTATGTTAATAGAACGATTACCAGAGTGTTGATAAGATGTTGCTGTGTTTCCATAGTGATTACTAAAGTATCACTAGGGTGTTTCTGGTTGCTCTAATAGGAAATTCCAGATGGTTACAAGAGAGCAACGGAGAGTGTGGAAAGGATTGTTGGAATGGGTGGAGAAAAGTTTCAGGTGTGTTGTGCGATAAAAGAGTATCAGCGAGAATGAAAGGAAAGGTGTACAGGACAGTGGTGAGACCAGCGATGCTCTACGGCTTGGAGACAGTGGCGCTGAAGAAAAGACAGAAGGCAGAGTTGGAGGTAGCAGAGCTGAAGATGTTGAGGTTCTCCTTGGGAGTGACAAGGATGGATAGGATCAAGAATGAGTTCATCAGAGGGACAACCCATGTTAGATGTTTTGGAGATAAGATCAGAGAGGCCAAATTGAGGTGGTTTGGACATGTTCAGAGGAGAGATGGTGAATATATCGGTAGAAGGATGCTGACGTTTGAACTGCCAGGCAGGAGGTCTAGAGGAAGACCAAAGAGGAGATTTATGGATGCAGTGAGAGAGGACATGAAGTTAGTTGGTGTGAGAGAAGAAGATGCAGAGGATAGGGTTATATGGAGGCAGATGATTCGCTGTGGCGACCCCTAAGAGGAAACAGCCGAAAGACAAAGAAGAAGAAGATGGTTACAAGAGAGTTGCTATGGCAATCTGTGTGGTTGCTTTAGTATTGCTCAGCAGTTTGCTAAGATGTCAATGTCCAAATGGTTGCTAGTGTGTTTTGGAGCAGTTACTGTGGTGACCTAGGTGATTGCTATGATGTTACAATAGAATTATGCTAGGGTGTCGCTTTTGTTTTCCTGGTAAATGCTGCTGTGTTGCTCTGATAATTGCTAGAAAGTCGCTAATATGTTGCTAGGCATTTGCAATGGTATGTGATGTGGTTGTTACAGTGCTGTTTAGGTGTTGCTATGGTATAATCAATAGAACATTGCTAGGCTGCTGCAGACTGATGGTTTAAGTATCCCAAAAAATTTTAAACACCATTTTTTATTTGTGTTATTATTTAATACTATCTATAAAATCGAAGTCCCACCTTATCAACATCTTCGCGCTTGTGTGGCGAACTGTCATTTCTGCTCAAGAGTTCAGTCTTGTTTTTCAGTTCATGAGAAACACGGCAACTATCAGTGACAACTGCTGAATAACAATGAACAAAAATAATGTTTATAATCAACTTGATCTGTAAAGCATTGAAGAATGCAAAAATGTACTTACATAAACATATGAGGAGAAATCCAAGCTGGATTACAGGCAACATTTTTTTTACCCCAGTCTCTTAAAAATGCAGAAATTTGTCTAAAACACCTTAAAAAGAAAAGACTCAAAAAGAAGAGTCAGAGTGAGCTCTGAAGAGAAGTGCCTGCATTTTGTGGTTAAAAGTGTTTTTTTTTTCTAAAAAGTGCTACATCAGCAAAAAGTGCTAGTTACAGCAAAAATACCACAATGCCATGAAAGTGTGTCATCAAAAAATAAACTGAAACCCTGTAAGCATCTTTTGGGAACATTTTAACTGTCACTTTCATGTTTTTGTTTCTCATTTTTGTAGTACTGTATTATGTATAAGAATGAATTATAAAATTTTTTTTCTTTTATAAATAATCACTTTTGTAAATAATTATTGGCAGCCACAAAAGAAGATCTAAATTAATTTGTTCATATATATATATATATATATATATATATATATATATATATATATATTTATTTATTTTTTATATAAATTTTTCTAATTGTTTCTACATCCCATAGATGTCTAGTAATCAAATATTCATGAGATAGGGCCTGGATACTTGCAACACTTGTTTTCTAATAATAATAGTAATAAAAAAAAAATTATTTTTTATTATTATTATTTTTATTATTATTATTATTATTATTATTATTATTATTATAAATTAAAGTACTAGAATTTAGACAGGTTTAAAGACATGCATGCTTAAAATAGTTTTTAAATGTTTTTGTTCTCCTATAAAAGCTTTGGTGCCAACCCTAGCAACGAGGTCAACCACACCTCCTCACTATGATAAAGGTTTTTGTACTTTCCTTAGTCAGAGTTGCTCTGAGAAGTTTCCTAAATCACTTTTAGTCTAGGACTCCCAGTTTTTAGGCTAAGATAGGAGCTCTCTGAGAGAATTCTAAGAAGCTTTGTGAAAACACAAGAAAAGGAATGACTCCCTCCTCTCTTATTTGAGAGGAAGGAAAGCTACTGTGTGGAACAACTTTTACACACACACAACGGAAAGACTTATTCATTGGAAAACTTAACAAGAAACCTCTCTAATGACACAAATAAACAAATTAACCTGCACATTACCTTTAAAAAATAAAATATATAAAATATATCTTTAACCTCTCTAATGTCACTTGCTTTTGCTTTACACATGCCCACACAAGTGTGTTATAATAAAGAGTACATGCAGAAAATAAAAATTGCTTTATGCGCACACGTTGTGACAGTGTTATAGTAAACAGTACACATGCACGGATTTGAATATATGAAATAGAAAATATAGAAAATATTTAAGACCGAGCATGGGAGACGATTACCCACGATGCCGCAGTGCACAAGAGAGAAGAACCATTGGCTCAGTTGTGGTCATATGACGTTTGGCGTCAAAACAAGAAGCTTATGCATGTTACATGATAGTCGATAATACTTGGTACTTGTATATCAAGACTTGCTTGTTTAACAAGAAAAAAATGTATAAAAATTTTTTGCTCATCTTGCGGAGTGCTCGCAAACCAGGTTACTCGCAATCTGAGGTTCCACCGTATTACAATATAGATTTAAAAATAAATAACTTTTTAAAAAAGAAAAGAAAAATAATATCAGAAGTAAGTTGTTTCAAACTGTTTTTACATATATATAGTAAAATGTAAACAAATCGTAATTTTTTTTGCTTTCAGCTAGCTAACAACTTTAGTGATATTCACAATTTTTTAATTTAGTATACTGTAAATATTGGCATTGTGATGATCTTATAATTTACATCATATACAGTAAAAAGATAAATGTCTCATACTGTATACAAAGTTGCTTGAATTTCTTATTCGCTTCCATGTGTCTGTTTTATATTAAAATATAAGAAATATATATATATATATATATATATATATATATATATATATATATATATATATATAAAGATATAAAATGTCTTCTATAAATTTAATCTTTTAGTTCTTTTAATTATAAGAACACAAGAAAAATGTATATGTTAATTACTTTGTTTGTTTCATTTTAATTCTGGACAAGTAAATATTTTCAGGGTTTTATTAAAACAGCTTCTTATTTTATTTTGTGTCTTTTTTCACAGCTTGCAAAACAATATGATTAATTAGATTTCTTCAAAAAAATTATATTTAGTTCATAATTGTATGAATAACATAAAAAGCTTAATCAAGTACACAAAAATTATGATACATTAATTATGCTGCATCAGAAAGTTTTATTCTTTACACAATCATTTTCAGTATTTCAATCTATATGCATTTTTTTTACAGAATTGCAATATTTAATTTAAATGTCAATTAGTAATACATTAAGGAACTATTTTTAAAAGTGACATTTAAAGTTTGATTTAAATATTTACAATTTTATGATAATCTTTGTATTCACGAATCAACCAAAAATTTTTTTTAAAGTCTTTAGAACATTTTAAACAATTTTACCAATTTGAAATTGCTAACTTTCAAAAGTTAACAATTTGAGTTATAATGTATACAAATACATAATAAAATAAAATACTAGAATATTAAAATACTTTAGCAGTTGAAACTGAAAAGAAATGACACAATAAACTAAAAGGACCCACATTATATACAATTATTTAACATAAAAATTAAAAATGACATTTAAATTTTTATTTGTAAAAATTAATTTGCAGAATAACAAACATTCTCATTAGACAACTGTTATGTTTTTTTCTGGATTGTTAGAATTAGATTAAGGATTAGTACAGGTCGCTTTTCTCATTACCTAATTTTCAAAATTCTTAAGAATATGCTCAGACTTTGTTAGCTTGCCAAAGAAGTTTGCAACGGCTTGAGGGTCAGGATGTCCTGCTAACATATTGCCATAATGTTACATGTGCCCTTGGCATGCCCAGGGAAGATTTCTTTAATTAGCTTTGTTTTGAGCTTTAGGCCTGTTGTTTTGCAGGGATAGCGAAATTGTGGTATAAATTTATTGCAATTTTTAAATATCATCTGAAAAGAGAAAAGAGAAAGTAAATTAAATGAAAGAAATTTTATGTAACTTAAAAAAAAAATTTGTTCAATTGTTTTTCATGGTACAGTCACAGCAAATGTAAACAATTATGTAACAGATGTTCAAGTTCAAGTTCAAGTAGGCTTTATTGTCACTTCAACCATATACAGTTAGTACACAGTGAAACGAAACAACGTTCCTCCAGGACCAAGGTGCTACATGCAACATAAACTTACAACATAAATTAACAGAGAAGCTAAACTAGCTAGCTAGGAGGCCTAGTTAGCTGGCTAGCAGAGACAAGACAGATATTCCTAACATAAATTACAACATAAATTAACAAAAAAATAAATAAATAAAAAATAACTAAAAAGACTAACTAACTAAAAGACTATCTACAGGTTGTTGTTTTTTTCCAGACAACAGACAACAACATAAAGTGCACGTGCAAATGTGCAAAAACGAGCAACAACAAAGTGACAGTGCGACGACAACGACATATCAGAACATAAAACATAAGACATAAAACATAAAATATGGTGTTGAGGTAGTAAAAACATAGCAGCAAGAATTGGTATTTGTGCAAAAAGTAATGAATATTGTTCAGAAGAGATAAACAGTGAGGCATTTACATATGTGTGTAACATGTAAACACATGGTAAATTCTGTTTGTTACAACTATTTATACTATATATATCTTTTTTTAAACAACAGAGGATAGGACAGGTGAACCCAGGTAATAGAAGTATGTGAACCCTTTGGGATTACGTGGAGTTTTGCATGAATTAATCATAAAATGTGCTTTAAAATTCATCTAAGTCACATCAATAAAAAAACACAGTCTGCTTGAAATAATACTATACAAACATAATATGTTTTCATGTTTTTATTGAACATAACATTTAAATATTCACAGTGCAGGGTGGAAAAAGTATGTGATTCCCTAGCCTAATGACTTTTCCAAGAGCTAATTGGAGCCAGGAATGGGGCAAACCTTAAGTCAAACCAGTGTGATGATATTGGCTGTGTTGCTAAAAGCTTTCCTGCCCTTTAAAAACACACACTAGTTTTGGGTTTTCTGGTTTCAAGAAGCACTGCCTGATGTGAACTATGCCTTGCAGAAAAGAGCTCTCAGAAGACCTACAATCAAGAATTGTTGACTTGCATGAAGCTGGAAAGGGTTACAAAAGTATCTCCAAAAGCCTTGATGTTCATGTGTTTACGGTAAGACAGACTGTCTACAAATGGAGAAAGTTCAGCACTGTTGCGACCCTCCCTAGGTGTGGTCGTCCTGTAAAGATGACTGCACGAGCACAGCGCAGAATGCTTAATGAGGCAAAGAGGAATCCTAGTTTGTCAGCTAAAGACAGAAATCTCTGGCACATAATAACATTTTTGTTGACACATCTACAATAGGGAAAACATTATTGTAGAGGTGCACAAGAATGGAGTACATGGGAGGACACCACGGAGGAAGTTTGCCATTGCTGTCCCAAAAAAATATTGCAGCACGTTTAAAGTTTTCAAAAGAGCACCTGGATGTTCTACAGCACTACTGACAAAATATTCTGTGGACAGATGAAACCAAAATTGAGTTGTTTGGAAAAAACACACAACACTTTGTGTGGAGAAAAGAATGTACAGCACACCAACATCAAAACCTCAGCCCCACTGTAAAACATGGTGGAGGGAGCATCGTGGTTTGGGGCTGCTTTGCTGCCTCGGGGCCTGGACGAATTGTTGTCATTAATGGAAAAATTAATTCCAGCGTTATTCAAGACATTTTGCAAAAAAAGTAAGACCATCTGTCCGTCAACTGAAGCTTCACAGAGGATGGGTGATGCAACAGGATAAAGAGCTAAAGCATACAAGTAATTCAACAAAAGAATGGCTTCAACAGAACAAAATACACTTCCTGGATTGGCCCAGTCAGAGTCCTGACCTCAACCCGATTGAAATGCTGTGGCACGACCTTAAGAGAGCGATTCACACCAGACATCCCAAAAATATTGCCACACTGTTTTGTGGAGATGAGTGGTCCAAAGATCGTTGTCCAGGTCTGATCTGCAACTACAGGAAACTTTGGTTGAGGTTATTGCTGCCAAAATAGGGTCAACCAGTTATTAAGTCCAAGGGTTCACATACTTTTTTTACACCCTGCACTGTAAATGTTTACATGGTATGTTCAATAAAAACAGAAAAAAACATATAATGTTTGTGTATACATTTTAAGCAGACTGTGTTTTCTTTTGTCGTCACATTTTATGACCAATTCATGCAAAACTCCACGTAATCTCAAAGGGTTCACATCATTTTTATTGCAACTGTATGCTATATCATTATTGCAGGAAACTATTTCACAATAGACTTTACTGAAAATTTAGTGGTAAATGTAAGGTACTTCTACTGAACCTCTCCTTCAATTCTATTACTTCCATTAATACTCTTTATTTATGCAATGTATTTAAATTCAAATTACTGAATTTTTGTAGTTTTATTTTATATTCCTTTACATTGTGTTTGATGTGTGTTTTACTTTAACTTAAGAAACATTAAAATGTCATGACATTTTATGTTTATTTATTACTGTGACCTGTACTTTAAGTTGAGAATAAAGTGGAGAAACAGTTATGATCAAAATTCAGATTAAAAATATGTCTATTATGGGTTTTTAGTAAAGTGTGGTAATTTGTTTTGAATGTATGTTTTTAATGATGGTTTTCTAATTTAAGTCTATTTTTCTGTTTATTATAATTTTCATTTTACATAAAATAAATGTGCCATGTAATGGGAAAAGTCTTATAAAAGCTTGGTGTGTTGAAAGGCAAAAAAACAAACAAAAAAAAAACTAATGCTCAGATTTTTATTTAATAAAAACTGTGATAAAACAATAAAGTTGCAAAGAAGATTTGTGTGGCCTTTAAACATATTTCAAGTAAAAATAATCCTTTTAAAACATTAGACAATATAGGAAAAGCAAAAATCAATTAAAGTAAAGAAATTGCAACTGTTTTTACCTTTACAATATTCCTCTGAAATCTGTTCATTACTGCTTTCACAATTATCTTGCATATTGTACACTTAATAAATCCTGCATCCTGAAAAAAATATGCAATAATATTTGCTTTTATTAAAGTTGCTTTACAAATTTTTGCAGAGCTATTTTTATATATGTATATACACCGATCAGCCATAATATGCCATACCAGATGTGTTGAATATCATATAATATCAATGATATAGCAGTAAACTGGTCACAGGATCATAAGCACACAAAGCTCATCCATGCCTGTAGGTGTTTAAGGTTGTGTATCCAGCCTCCAGATTCCCCAGATCTGAATCTAAAATCCCAATCCATGTAATGTGCTAAACAAACAAGTCTGGTCCATGGAGGCCCCACCCTGGCACCCACAGCATACAAAGGATCCACTGCTAGGACCCCGGTGCCAGACACAGAGCACACCACTAGAGGCCCTGTAGAGCCATGCCCTGAGGGGCCAGAGCTAGGTGGTTTTAATGTTAATGGTATATCAGTGTAAATAGAAATAAATTAATTTAACTGATAAAAATATGAAAACTACATATGATCTACACAAACCTTAGTGTGACTGCTTTTCCCCTGAGTCGTCGCCACAAAGAAAGTCGTATTTAACATTCCTGTTTCTGTCGTTTCCAGGAACTGAAGATTTGGCGGGTTATGCTCACCATGTAAAATATCTGTTTAAAATGATTTTCCATAGTCAGTTAATAATTACAGTATTTCTATAAGGCTAATTCTTCTTTTTGATCCATGTCCCTTTAGGCATTCCATATATTTGTTAATGTTAATGTTATTTTAGCTATAACATAGACATATTGTATATTAAACTTTAATTAAACTTTAAAATATGAATCCACAACTCTTAACACCGTACATAAATATGTACACTGCCAGGCATTTTTTGCCGGTAAAAAGTAATAAAATCAACATTTAAAAATTGTTCAAAAAGATAGCACTTTTACTACTAGCTAAAAATAAATCTTCTGCTTCCAAAACTGTACTTAATATCATGTCAGGTTTATGTCAAGATATAGTATTAACATCAATTTTAGTACTACTGTAAAGTTCTTTAGGTGCTATGGAAATAGATAGGAAGACAACACATAAATTAAAATAAATAGTTTCTGACCTGAGCAGACCAAAAGCAACACAATGTGCAACACTGCCCGTATTTTCCCCATCATCTTCTTATTAAATGTGTTGATCTATCCTATAACCATTTATTAAGCTAAGTTACAACTTTTTCGACTACTCGCTTCAATGTTTCTGTTTCTCATGTTGTGGAGTTTGTGGCTTTTCACAAATAGTGCTGATACCACAACGGCTAAACTGCAGTGATGTTAAACCTCACCAGGCATCAGATCTGCTCATGCAGATGTTTCGAGTGTAGACTTCTTAGCTGAGATAGAAATATTCAGTAACAAGGCTCCGCACACACCACACACTCACAAAGCAATTTTATTTTTGCTGATTCAGGTACAAGTATGTTTTTTTTCTAGTTGAAAGGAAAATATTAGTTAGGAATAAACTGGGAATGCTGCAGCTGTGAGTTACCAGTTCAACCTACTGCATCACTATAAATACTAATAAATAAAATAGGATATGGGTTATTGTCAAATAAACGGAAAGAACATTCAACTGTTTATGAGGTAGGTTGCCTGGGAAAAAAAAAAAAATCTGCCTGGCTATCCTGGTGTTTGGTGCTCTGTAGATAAAGATGGCTCTATGGCGATAATCCTTTCAGCAGTCCGAACCATCCTTTGTAGTCTTCTGATGTCTGATTTAATCCTGATAAGACAAAAGTTCTTGTCATAGGTCCACAAACAGCTAGAAGTAAGCTTTCTGATCACACTGTACCTTTAAATGGCCTTTGTGAAAGACCTCGGTGTGATTGTAGATTCCAGCCTTTCATTTGAAGCACGTGTAGATAATATTACCAGGATAGCATTCTTTTTAAGCACACGTAAACCTCAGAAATATTGCCAAGATAAGGAATATATTGTTACTAAATGATGCAGAAAAACTAGTTCATCTTTTTATCACCTCTAGGTTGGACTATTGTAACATCTTACTGTCTGGTTGTTTAACTAGGTGCATAAAGTAGCTTTAGTTAGTCCAGAATGCAGCAGTGAGAACCAGAAGATACGAGCACATCACCCCTATCTTATCCACTCTGCATTGGCTCCCTGTAAAATTCCGCATTGATTTAAAAATACTACTATTGTAGTAAAAAGCATTAAATGGTCTCAGTATCTGAGTGAACTGTCATATGATCCGACACGCCTACTTCGATCAAAGGGTGTAGGCTGTACCATGTACTCTATTATGGAACCTACAGCTGGGGGCAGAGCTTTTTCTTACAAAGCCCCAAAGTTATGGAATAATCTTTTAATTAATGTCCGGGACCTAGACACAGTCTCAGTGTTTAAGTCCAGGCTAAAAACCCATTTATTTAGCCAAGCATTTTTAAAAATAGACTGGTCTTAGGTAAAGGAGCAGATCTGAGGGACTCATGGATGTAGAGTATTATGGTGAACTGGTATGTCTAGATGCTGTCTTCCCCACTCTTATTGATCACTCAGGTTTGTTGACGGTGAAGTGATTGGTCGCTTTACTTCTCAGGGAGCCCTCATGTCGGTGTTTCCTTCTGACTCTCCCTTTTAGTTATGCTGCCATAGTTAGTCCTGCCGGAGTCCCTGCTTGCACTCTGCACTAAATATACATTCACATTATACATTGTTTGACAGTGACCATACCTGTTATCTCTCCTTCTCTTCTGCTCTCTCCTCTTCTCTCTCTTCTCTCTCTTCTCCTCTCTCTCTCTCTCTCTCTCTCTCTTTTTCCCTCTACCTGTCTCTCAAGCGATACATATCACGCTCCTAAGCTAGCAGTGATCCAGACACCCTCTGTCCTCTGGAGCTGTCTGACTCGTCCTGGTGGCCTACTTCTGGTTGGAGATCTTGTTGCATGGATGCCCACCTGGTCTGCCTGGAATGCGTGTGGTGACTGCGGACGGTTCCACTTTACCATGAAGATGGCCGGCTGATGCAGACAGCTGTCCACTGAGGACTTGTGACTTCAGTCACTCGACAGTTCGGGACTGGAGTTTCCTACAGTCTCCCTGAGCCTTCAAGAATGAACTGGACTCCATTTTCACTTTAACACACTCCTGTCATACTGAACTTCCAGTCTCACACAGTATGAATGCAGATCAATCCCTGCTATCTGTTTTACCCAAATGAGGATGGGTTTCCTGTTGAGTCCGGTTCCTCTCAAGGTTTCTTTCTATTACCATCTCAGGGAGTTTTTCCTTGCCACTGTCGCCTTTGTCCTCGGCTTGCTCATCAGAGACAGTCTTATCACTTTGATTCATACACATTAACATTTCATACAAACTTAAATAATTCTTTTGACTGTGTAAAGCTGCTTTGCGACAATGTCAATTGGTAAAAGCGCTATACAAATAAAATTTAATTTAATTGAATAGATTTTGTTTTCTAATTTTAAACTGTTTGAGGAACTACTGTGGCAGGTTGAACTTCCTCAGCTGGTGAAGGTCCTCAGGCATGGTCGTGCCCAGGAACCACTGCTGTCACAGTACTCTTGATGTTGAGTGGGGGGGGGGTGTTTCTCCTGAAGTTCATAATCATCCCCACTGTTCAGCTCCAGGTTGTTGTGACTGCAAAAGACAGTCAGCTGCTCAACCTTGCGTCTGTATGCAGACTGGTCACCATCTTAGATGGGGTCAATGACATGACCGTAGTGTCGTCTGCAAATTCCAAAAACTTGACAGAGCGGTCTGTAGAGGTACAGTCATTTGGGTAATGGAAGAAGAGCAGTGAGGATAGAACGCACCCCTGGGGGGGCGCCAGTGTTGATGGACAAGAATTTCCCAGTCTCTCATGGTTATCTGTTTACAATATATTTCTTAATTTTTTTATTATCATGGCATTTGTTTTAAAACAGTGTTTTTTACGTATAAAAAGTTGCTGTTGATGTAAAGATTGTTGTCAAATTCCATTTCCCAGAACAGACAACAGCCTGCAAACATGGCTGACATGGAGTACAACACGCTACTTGGAGTGTTACTGAGTGTATACACCTATTCTCTATTGCACGCGCACGCACACACACACACACACACACACACACACACATATATTGTCAAATAATTAAATTTATTATTAACAAGCATTAAACTTCTTACACATACCCCGCGGGAAGGCTGGAAACAGCTTATTAAATATTTTGGGATTAATTTTTCTTGCTATACGTTGGCACATTTGTTGAGGTTTCGATTCAAACTTTGAACACAGTACAGCTGAGATCTGGAAAAAAAGACACTGTTAACACATCAAATTTAGCACTTAAAACTCTAAAAACATTAAGGATGGTGTTTTAAGATATAAAAATAAATAGAAACTCCTACATGATCATATCTATTTTCATCAATGAGAGTTTCTTATTTTTTTTAATTACCCTGTTAAGTTGTTTCTGAACGTAGTGCCTCATGGCCATGACCCCGGTTCTGCACAGATAACAGCTTCCAGGAACTTTCTTTTTGCCATCCTAAGAAAAAAAGGAAAACATACTGTATGTTCTACTACATACTACATAGAATGGGTTAAAAAATATCTGTTGAAATACAAGACTGCAAAAGTGTTAACCTCAACTCTGGCATTATAGCACAGCATGGCATACATTTTTTATTTTATATATACATATAATCTCATGTAAATTTTAGGGTTATATGTTTATGACTTTATTTAAGTCAAAATGAAATGCAAAAGTAAGTAGAGCAAAAATAACTAAATAACTAAAATTAATAAAATAAGGCATTCAATATTAAATTCAACTGAAATCTGTCAAGCTGAAAAAAATAGTAAAAAAGAAATTAAATACAAAAATGGCACATAAAAAGTATACATTTTACTAGCCTTGTGAGAATACAAAAAATGTACATCCTACTAAGTAATATAATGCATGTGTTTATTAAGTTTTTTTTTTAAGGCCTAAATAGCATAAAAATGTCATGTTACTTATACATATTAGAATATTAGAATATTCGAGACCATACCTGAGAATGATTTCCAGTTGGATGTGTAATTTCCAGTTCAGACAGTGTTAATGTCTTTGTCATGTATTCCAGATGTCTCTCATGTTGGCTTTCACATTTTAGAATTACTGTAAATGTATTGTGATGATATTAATACAGTGAAAATACAGCAGTGTATCATTCTAAATAAATTCATTCATTCATTCATTCATTTATTCGTTTGCTTATTTGTTAAGGATGGCATAAAGAGCCAACTGTTTAAATTACACATAAAATTCAAGTTAAATATGCACCGAAATATCTAAAACTAACAATAAACAATTCCAAAAAACTTTTCTACATGGCTATGTTTTCTGTAAGAAGGCAGAAATGTAAAATTTGGGGCTTTTGTTTTTACTTATAATTTTTGGTAGCACTTAATAGCAGATCTTGGTTGTTTATTGTACGTAATAATAGAAACAATCTTGTCTTTGAAGTTATTAACATTGCTGCAGCTATAAATTGCTGGGCCAAGGCCAGTAAGGACAAGTTGTTCTGTAATAGCATAAGAATTATAATAGGTTAAAATATTTAAATTTAGTTATTTTAGGTTAAAATAAACACTGTCTAAATATATAGAAGTAATAAAGCATTACAGGTCATGCCATTGTCAGGAAATACTTATCCTTGTGGTAAAAACTCCATTTCCTTTTGGACCGATTCATTCATGATTATTTTTCTATTCTTTACTAGGAAAAAAAAAGATATATATAAAGGAGTGAAATATCAAATCCAGTAACTCACTTATAAATGCAAGAAGAAATCCAAGGTAAAGTGAAACATGATCCATCATCCTCATGATGTCTCCTCACACTTATAATTTTAGCTTAAATAAAGTTTTTCTGCTGAATACTACTTCAAACTGTAGTTACATCCCCACAAAGTCACTGCTGAAAATGTTCTTCTCAGCCATCAGCATTGCTGTCACTCTGTCTATCTTCCACCTGAGAAGTAACACAGCTTCTCAATATGAATAGTTAAACGACATGGCTGTGCTCACTTATACATGAGTTAAAGAAAGTATTCCAAAACCTACAACACTTGTTTTATTGTTGACGCTATTCTTAATTTAACAACAGTATATTATTTACGTTTAAAGACCCAGATCATGCACAACTTTACCTATTTACTACATGAATAACTATAAAACATTTAAATATATTTTTCTCTAAAGAAAATCACATATTTAAAAGGTAGTGAGAACAAAAAATGTTAAAACATTACTCCTGCAAAAGGTTATTTATGAATATTTTACGTTAATTACATTTTAATAGATGTATATATAGTATAAATTGAGATATAAAACATACATAAATATTTCTATTTATATATTTTTAACAAATGTGATATGCACATTTTACTTTTTTAAAGTTTTAAAAAATTTTTTACTTCATTAGAACCTTTTGCAAAAAAAAAGTTTAGACTTGGAGTAACACTTAATGAAGTAACAGGATTTATGCATAATGAATTTATGCATAATGTTGAAGAGATTTGGGGATGGTTTACATCTTTTTTAATATCAGTCTCAAACAATCTAATGTACACCCAAATAGTATTGAATTGAAAATAAATAAATAATTAAAAGCTTGTGTTTTGATACACTTAGCCAATTCACATATCAGACTCATTGGATGAATATATATTTTAATATGATAACTTACAAAGTGTTCTTGATTTACAATAAAATGAATTTATATATATTTTTTTATTCTTATTCAAACCATTGTATAGTACATGCAACGTAAGTAAAAGGGCAAACTAGTTGTAGTGCATTTTCATCTTGTTTTCCCACGAAGTCTCTAAAGTTAATTAAACTATATCTTCACGTTTTAGGAATCTTACAAAGCCGTGTCTCACCTCTAATAAAACTGTGTATTAAAACACAGGAAAGAATTAAGTGATTAATAAATTTATTGAAGATACAATAATTTAGTTATATACGTAGCTTGAGTGGTTTATTTGCCTAAGTAAATTTGGTAAATAAATGTGAGGACACTAGTGAAAAAGGGTTTTATTCAGGTTAAAATTATACTGCTAAAATATTTACTTAAATTAAAAAAATAAACTTTAAAAAATAATTTTAATCATGTACACCAATTAAACAAATCCAGATCTGTTAAGAAAATTATTTATTAATTTGTATACATACATTAATATTTGGGAAATTATTTCAGTCTTTTAAGCAATATACATCATCATCGTATACATAACCTTTTTTCTTGTAATGATGTTGACATTTTTTGGTGACTTTATTAGGACATATGATCAGGTGTTTGACATTTAGCACAAACAATGAAAATATCTGAAACTTTTTTTATGTATATATAAAAAAATCTACACATGATGTTTACACATGCCAATATTTTTGCAGGTTTCATGGACATTCTTACCATTTAAAATCATTTTAATTAGTTTATCTTTGTATTTGTGAACAAAATTCAGACAAATTTTGGGAACGGGGGATTTGTGACATGCATTTTTTAGTCCATTCTCGATGCCTTCCTACAAGAAAAAAGAAAAGTATAATCAGATACTATAATTTAAGTATGAGAATATCAGACAAATTACTCATCTTATTTGAATGGTCAGTTTTGAAGTAATGTCAAGTCATGTAGGCATATATTGTCATTTCAAACATAAACTTTTCAGTACACATTAAAATAAACAACGGTACTCCAGGACCTCAGAGATACATACAACATAAATTAACAACATAAATTAACAAAACTAACTAACTAAGACACCTAATTAGCTAACTATAGCTAAGACAGAACAAATAGACACCATAAATTAGCAATATATTTGTTTGTGTGTGTGTGTGTGTGTGTGTGTGTGCGTGCGTGCGTGCATGTGTGTGTGTGTTTGTATGTGTGTTCAAGTGAACGTGGGACTAACTGTTCCCTTTTTTTAAACAGTATATTTAGTGTTTGTGGTTAAATGATAAAATAGGGCTTAACAATTAACGAGACATATTGATGTATTAATGTGAGATGCTATCAATTTAATTTGTGTTTTACATTTAAAAAAAATGATGGAACAAACCAAGGGAACAAAACAAAAGCAGGTTAATAGTTGATGTGTGTACTCAGACCTTTGAGAGTTCCTTTCCAACAGATTTGAAGATATGGTCCACGACTTTTGTGCACACTGAACACAGTCCAATATTCTGTTGTTTGTCTCCTCTCTGTAAGTAGTAGAAATCCCAAATAATTAGCGATAAATTTTGTCAAAATTAAATGACCTGATTAGCTTTACATGTACAGTACCTGCCAATCATGCTTGTATGTTTTAACCATGAGGTCATTGTGGCTGGATATCTGCTCCTTGCACTGCACAGGTCCTACTGGAAAAATAAAACATGCTTCTTTGAAAAAAAATGTAAAGACAGTCACTTAAATTAAAAAAAAGGGGAAATTAAACTTTTTAATTTATTTTCTGTAGCTGTTATACTAAGCACTTATTCACAGTAACATGTTTTCTGACAAAATTGTGCTATAATTGTCTTTTTCGCTTTCAGGGTGAAAATTTATATTTTTAATTTTAAATATTATTCGGAGGTGTCAATATTTCTGCCCCATGTCCTGTAGAGCAGAAAATTACTTTATCATCACTTTGATTTGGTTAAAGGAAAGGTTCTGCTCCATTTCAAGAAGGATGCTAATGATTTAAAAGTTTATGAAATCCAGCTTGAGAAATATGCAGTATTTATGTATTTTCCCCCAGTATTAAGTTTTTCCCCTGCAAACAAAAAAAACATTTCACGTTACAAGAGATTAATAAGCTTTACATATCACTGTCCTATTTTTGATTATTTTTCTATAATGTCATGTAATATTAATATTTTATTCTTATCTTTTTAAATTATTTGTTTAAAACATTCAATGTACATTTTCTTTTTCTCTCGTTCTCTTGTTTAAATTCATCTAATATTTTGTCTTTTATTAATTTTATTTTTACTTACCCAAAAACAGAAGCAAAACTCCAAGCTGAAAAAGAGTCGACATTTTTCTTTCTCGTTGCACCAGCTGGAACTGTAGTTTTGTTCAACGGTATGCTTTTAGAAGGTTTTATCAGTGAACTCAGAATCCTCCCACTTGTTTCTGAAAAAGTGTGAATGTGAACATTGCTCGTGATTGGTCAGTCAGTGACATCTGGGGTTTCTGTTACTTAAAACCCACAACTGCTGAGTTTTTACAACTTTACTGATGACTATAGCTTTCTCAAACACAAAAGCTTTTTGTGGATGTTCACACAAAATGCAGTTTTGAAAAATACTTTGCACCCTCAAAATTAGTTAATTTTGTAACCCATGCCCTAAGGGGTCTGAGTGTCTTACTGTTATGTACTGCAGCAGCAGCAAACCAAAGTCAGAACTCACTAATGTCAGTCCTAAACACACGGCACTACAGAAACGAACACCGTCATTGTTGTAACCGCAAGTTAAAAACCTGATGCTTGTACAGCATCCAGCGCTGACAGTGACCCTGCCCCCCATCATCTGCCCCGGAAAGGTACAGGAGCCACAGAACAGCACACCACCGCAGACACCGAAAGAAAGCACTCCAGTAAAACCAAGGAGGAAAAGGGAAGACACGTTCACTACTTTCGTTTACCGATCAGTAAACAAAAAACCCGCAGTCAGACCCTTAGTGGGAGTTCTTTTACTAAAAACAAACATTGAAAAAAAACATTGTAAGTATGTAAATATCAATTTTCTTCTGTGATCTAAAGTGTTCTGACCGATCATTGATATTTGCTTTCTGTCCATCTTTGGTTTCAACTCTTCTGGACAGACCTTTTTTTTTTAGCTGCAGTCCAACAGAGAGCTGGCTAAGGTAACTTATTGGCCAATAGTTTATAATTTTTAGTCTCAGTGTTACTTTTGACATCTTAAAATTATGTCATTTATAATATGTCACTGGAGGTCAGATAAAGCCTACAGTGGATAAACACACACACACCACTAGAACCACTGTTGCTAAAAAAGAGGAAATACTGTTAAGATTTGAAATAAATTCAGAAATAAGAAAAAGTAAAATATTTACTTTAGTCGCTTTAATAATGTATTTATCATTTTATGCAAATTTGCATCCAAAATGCTTCCACACTTCCTAACTCTAAAACTTTGGATAAAATAAAACAGTTCTCAGGAGTTGCTTTCTTTCTGTGCATTTTCTTCTTCTTTGCTTTCTTCTTCTTGCTCAAAATGGTTTCTGCTGTATTACTCTCCCTCTGTACCCATGCTCATTACTCCAGTTTTGTTTGTCATATATACATTTTTCAAATGTAAGTTGCATCTGGTAATTTGTATTGGTGCCTGAAGCAATATTCACTGATGTTTTCCTCTAGTTTTATCCTAATTTTACTCACAATTATGCCTGTATGTCGTCTATTTTTTTTTTTTTTAAAGATAGATCAGCCATAGCAGTAAAACCATCAAAACAGCTTTGCACTTTTAAGACATCGACTTGATCAATCTCTGAAGGTGTGCCTCCAAGCCATCAGTAGCAGATCCTTTAAGTCCATTAAGTTGAAGGCTCCATGTATCTGACTTGCTTTTTCAGCCCCACACACAAATGCTTGATCAGATTGGGGTCTGGGAATTTTTGAGGCCAAGTCAAGACCTCAAACTGCCACCATATTGTATCTTGGTGCTCTCTCTTCCCCAGGTAAGCAACACACACACAGCCATTTATATGATGATTCATCAGACCAGACCACCTGCTTCCATGGTCAAGTGCCTATTGTAGTTATCCGCAGTCTGGCGGATGAATTCATGTTGTGGGCATGATTCATGGCACACACATTAAAATAATTATATTTATATATACATTTTATATACTTATATTAAATAATTTTAAGTATACACAACTGTTTATTTTAGATTTACTGTTATATGCATCACTTCATCACTTCACTAACACCCAGTACCCCTACATTTTACTGCCTACTACACAAGCAAAACACTCTCATCCTCTTTCCAGTTTCATCAGATTATGACAGTCCTACACATCTGGAACTGAAACAGTTGTGATTGTAGCAGTCTGTTTGAGATAATGTCCTTCACCCGAGTCATGCATTTATAAGTTTAGTCTGTGTGCACAAAGATTTCATACTATGGCTGCTGATTTCACCGTTTCACTTTTCCACCGTTTTAAACTATAAAAACCTGTAAAAATGACAACACCCACTATACTGTGCAACCTATTTTGCGGTTCTCAGTGTCGTAAAAAAAAGTGACGTCACACACTTGTCCTAAATAAACTTTGAGCGCGATTCCTATACAGTAAGTGATTCTGAGATGCGAGTCTGCCCAAGACGCTGTGTTACCAGGAAATAATATAATTATGGTGTGGAACTGTAAAATCATTGTTTAATTTCCATTATTTTATTTGTATGGTGTGTGAACAAGAAAATTCAAAGCTCCAGAGTTTCTCACTAATTCCACATTTGTATTGTATTTTAGTATCCCACTGCATAGAATAAAAACAGGCTTATATTTAAATAGAAGAGATGTCACTACTTTTTCCTTACGCTGAACCCACACAGGATGTTAAACTTGTTGATGTGTGAATGCTAGAAGATGCTTAAAAAAAGAAAAAGGCCCATGTGTGTATTACATGTGTGTTAAGGTTAGGAAGAAAGATGGAGAGAGACAGAGAGACGGAGCTGTTGAAGTGTAAACGCTAGCCAGATGTGCATTCTATCAGGGTATTTACAATTATAACTTTTTTTTTTTGTTAACCCTGTCACACATTTTGTGTCTAAGAAAGATGTGTAAAATGGTAAACACACACACACACACAAACACACACAAAAATAGTGTAGACCTGTTATATACTGGGCATAGAAACAACATCTGAATGTGTAAATGTGTGTTATGATCATATATCGTAACACATGGTGTGTGTGTGTGTGTGTGTGTGTATGTGTGTGCGTGTGCTGAAGAATCAGAAGGACGTTTCTTCCAATCACATAGTACAAAGCAATATTTAACCATTCTTAACCTAATAGTTTTATACATTATATTATCACAATATTATAAACTATATACAAAGTAAGGCATTTGTTTTAATCTGGCACTCCAGCACGATGCCATTTAGTCATGGATGTTGTGTTTTTGATACAGCTGAAATATTTACCTAAATATTTTATAAGAAAAAAAAAATTAATAATTAAAAATAATTAAATAATCATTTCAGTATTTGAATCATGTACTGTACACAAACTAAACAAATCCAGTTCTTATGGCTATGAAAAATATTTATTCACGTGTATTCATACATAAATATTTGGAATATTAATTCAGTATTTTATGCAATACACATTAACATTTTATACATACATTTTGTCCTTGTAATGATCTTGATGTCTACTTGTCACTTTCATGACTTTATTATATAACAGCGGGCTAAGTGCACTTTTTGGTTATATAAAGGAGCAAAATGAGTACAAAACTTTGCTATTTAAAAAATCTGCACAGCTTGAGAAGCCTGCAAATTGGTTTGGCACCTTTTCCACTCAGGAGGAGTTCAACCAGTTTAGCTTTGTATTTATAAACAAATTCAATGCAAGCGTTTTGGTCTCTCACTTTGTAGCACACTCTGTTTAGAGCAGACTCGATTTTGGGCTACAAGGAAAAAGAAAAGTACAATCAGATACTGTAATCCATACATACTGTATTGGTGGAAGTATGAGAACATGAGATGAATTGCTAATCTAATTTAAAACATGGTCAGGGTTTTATCCAGTGGTAAATTAATAAAAAATGTTTTACTTAAATAATACTAATAGCCACACTATTTTTTACTGATCAAAAATGAATTAAGCAAACAATTACCACTGGGTTGACCTGCACACTGTTCATATCTGACAGTATAAGTCAAAGTGGTACCAAGTGTTTTTGGTACCTGTATTAAGTTTGAGCAGTAAGTATTGCATTTATGGTTAAATAGTCAAACTGATACTCATAAACTGATATTTATAAACGTTGATATGAGATGCTATGACACTTTAATTTGTGTTCTGTATTTATATAAATAAAAACTGTAATGTCAAATAATTGGACAAAACAAGGAAACAAAACAAAAACAAATTAATAGTTGATGTGTGTACTCAGACCTTTGAGAGATTCCTTCCAACAGATTTTAAGATTAAGTCCACGACTGTCTGGCACAAAGCACATGTAATCAGTTTTTTGTCTCCTTGCTGTGTGTGTAAAAGAAATATAACCAAATATAAGCAATGTATTTTGTCAAAATCAAATAACCTGATTAGAGAGCTTTGTGTATAAAGTACCTGCACATCATGCTCGTATGTTTTAATCATGAAGCCGTTGTCGCTTGAGATATACTCCTTGCACTGCACAGCTCCTACCGGGAAAATAAAACATGCTTAAAAAAAATACATTCATGAAGCAGTCTTAAATCTTGTAAAATAATTTGCATAAAAAAAAAGAAAATCACTAAACTTTTTAATGCCATATTGCATGTATAAACAGCACAGTGCATTGATATTTTGCAACATTTTTTACAAAAAAGAATTTTTATATGTATAATCATTAATATGGTGATGTTTTCTGTAGGGACAGATTAATTAAATACTTATGAAAGCACTTTGTAACTTAAACTGCATGGAAATAGGATAAAAGGACAATTTCTGACAAATAACCATTAATAAATGTTTTTTTTTATTTGAAAAAAGGATGAAATTTTGTACTGATTTTAAATATTATTCAAAGGTGTCATTATTTTTGCCACATGTCCATTAGAGCAGGAAAATTACTGTCATTACATTTATTTGGCTAAAGAAAAGTTGTTCCCTTACTTCATTTTCCCTGAAAAAATAAACAAACAAACAAAAACATACTTCATGCTGTTATGGGAAAATAATATGGGAATAAAAAATTCTAAAAAATATGGGAAAATCAGCTTCCCGTCAGGAAGCATCAAACCATCCCATGATTAATTATATTCCTATAATGTCATGTCCTATTAGTGTTTTATTCCTAACTTATTATATTTTCATGTCCAAAACATTTAAAGGACATGTTTAAATTAATCTTATATTTTGTCTTAAAAAATCAAAACAATTACTCACCTAAAAACAGAAGCAAAATGCCAAGTTGAAAAAGAGTCGACATTTTCCTTTCCTTTTTCCTTGCACCAGTTAGAACTGTAGTTTTGTATAATTTTCAGGGGTTTTTTATCAGTGAACTCAGACTCCGCCCACTTGGTTCTGAAAAATTGTGAACGTGAACATTGCACGTAATCGGTCACTCAGTGAGGTCTGGGGTTCCCGTTACTTTAATCCCATGACTGCTGAGCTTTTACAGCTTTACTAATGACTATTGCATTGTGTATTATGTTCTAATTAACCACAAAATATTGCAACCTTTCTCAACAGTGAGACCGAAAATACCTGTAAACCTGTAAGGTATAAGTTTCTCAAACATGGAAGCTTTGCTTGAAATGTGTCCTTATGGTTATTTTTACCCTTGTTGTCTAATTTAGTGAAATGTGTGCCTTAAGTGTATGAATGCTTTTTGGGGCACCATAGATTCTTCATTAGTGAGTATATGAACCCGTATTGTACTGTGATTAAGTAGTGTAACAAGTTTTCATGTATCTGTACTTTATTTTACTTTTTTTTACTAGTGGAAAGTCTTAATTTTTACTTTACTACATCCTACAAAATAATATCTGTACATTTGTGCATGGCATTGTGTTACATAATCACAGTTAGTATTTAAAGTGATTCTTCTATTTTTACTTAAGGAATATTTTACCTAGGCTATCGCTACTTTTACTCATGTAAAATGGATTTGTGCAAATTGTCCAGAACCATCCACGACATTAAATGTTACTATAAATTAATGTGCAATGGGCATAAACTGGATCAGGCTTAACTTAGAAACAAGAAAACAAACAATTTCAAAATCTGAAAAAAGCATGCAAGTAACAAAAGGGTTGGTAAAGACACTGGAACAAGTCACATAGAGCGTATACTTCGCAAAGACCGAAGGGCATGAGTCGCTTTTATCAGTGTCTAGTAATTAGTTTCAGGTGTGTTAATAATTTGGTGAGTTGGAGCGTTGGTGTTAGGAGTTGGTGGAACAAGTGTGTAAAAGGGCATGTCTGTACCTCGAGCATTAACAAACGTCAAGAAGGTCAATGGCTCACTGTGGAAGCTTAGGTAGCTTAATAAATCATCCCAAAGAAATGTTATCACTCTTGGTTCATAGCAGTGTCACACAGTGTCCATCACCAAAGCCACTCAAATGCATATTGTTCGAGAATGCTCAGTACTGTTCTCGCTGCATGAGGACTACAGAGACCCAATCTCTCCAAAAGCAAAAGTAAGTTCCTAATTATGGCAGAACTGACATTGTCAGTGGCAGTGACAAGGATAAAGGGGGCAAACACATATTCAGGAAGCATCACGCTGATGATCAATGTAACTGTAGGAGGAACAAGACCATAACAAAACATTGCATAGGCTGCCCGAGCTGGCTAGCAAACTTATAGGAATCTCTGGCGTACAGTAAGTGACCCAATTACCAACTTCCTAGAACCATGGTTTGGAGAGTGGAAGGGCCAAATAAGCTCAGCTATGGTTGCTGTCATAGTGGTCATTGGTGTCCTAACACTTTGTGGGTGTTGCATCATCCCGTCAGTCTGGGGTTTAATCACCAGACTGATTGAAACAACTCTTAATAAAAATTGGCTTATTTTGCAAACCTGTCCTCTGGTTTGTCTGAAGTCCACAAATAGGTGACAGACGGCCTTGCTTGCCTTCACAGGCCAACCTACATGACCCACTGTATGAGTATCACGGAGACCCTTAGCAAAATGAAGTTGTGCAAAATGCCGTCATAATGGTCATTGGTGTCCTAACGCTATATGGTTTATGCATCATCCTGTGTGTCAGGCTGCTTGAAACAGCCCTTAATGAAAAGATGAAGTATCAGCGTGTGAAATTACATGATGATAAGAAGAAAATCTTCCACCATTTAACGATGACTCTTATGACCCTTATCCAGACATCTGGCCTCCAGATCCCAAAGCTATAGACTACAATCCATGCCTGGACTTGACAACAATGACACTCAATGACAATGATGACAAAGATGACAAAGAACTCAATATGCAGCAGAAGAACACAGGACAATGTGCCATCATGAAGAAAAATAGAAGATTCTTGTACAGTACTACTTGATGACTAAACAATATAGCACAAGACGTGAGGCCTTGAAACATAGTTTGATTGATATAAAAAACCACTGCTGTGAAAAATGTAAGCATACCTAAAAGAGGTTGTGGATTAGACCAACTTACAGTAAGTGGTTTCATGTAAAACACGAATACTTACAGTAGGCTGGTGTACAAAGGCATGAGGATGAAAATCACAGTTTATGTGCAGAAGTAGATTGTTTGTTTATAAGAGACGTTTATTTTTTATTTTTTTGCTGAATCAATAGCTTAACTATTGTATTTTAAATGCATTAATTTCTTACCATGCAAAATAAAAACACACAATATATCCACTTTGGACTTAATGTTTTAACTGACGATGTTCACATTACAGTAACTACCTATTTGGAAAGACGTGTTACTGATGTTTTTTTGTACAAGACATTACAAGTCAACCCTTAAATATGTAAGTGTATATCAAATTCTGTACTCTGGTAAGGAAAAATCATGCTAAAATGTCATGCTTTGTTATGTTGTCTTAAGGACAAAGAAGGGGGAACGTATCATTTTACATTTTAAAGCCTGATAGTAGATGACCAGAGCTCTAACATGAACTTTCTTTCTTTGAGAATGACTGTCTGTGTGCTGAACTTGCACTTCTTGTTTTTTAAAGATGGGTATTACCGGACCTCTAACTAAACTTCTGGAAATTTAAATGACTCCTTATTTGGTATGATTTATAGACAGAGACACAAGCAAAGAGAAATAACCCAGTGTAGAGGCGACCAAAACCAACATATGTGTAAATATGTGTCTATGTATACTGTATGTGATAAAGTGTGTGTAAATACAAGCAGTGAGAAATAGGAAGTATCTTACTTTTACAGACTTGTGTGTGTGTGTGTGTGTGTGTGTGTGTGTATCTGAGGTGTCCTGCACAGTAATAAAAATTTGGTTTTGCTCATCGAGATCCTATTTTGTCTTGTTTTGAAAGCGAAAATGGAGAGAGGATGAGAGTGTTTGTATTGCGGAGGAGGTAGTAAAATGTAATTAAATAATTAAAGGAAAATTCTGCCTTACTCTTAGTCTTACCTCTAAAGATAAAAAGTAAGTGGAGGCAATTTGTAATAATTTACAAACAAGCCTCCTTGTTGGTGCTCGGGATGATAATTTTAATGTGTGTGTCATGGATGATGCTCATGGAACATTTGTTAATTTCCTGCTGCATGGTGAAGAAATGTATGAATCTGTATATTATCAGTATATAATATACTCGGCAAAAAAAGAAACGGCCCTTTTTCAGGACTGTGTATTTCAACAATAATGTTGTAAAAATCCAAATAACTTTACAGATCTTCATTGTAAAGGCTTTAAACAATGTTTTCCATGCATGTTCAATTAACCATAATCAATTAATTAACATGCACCTGTGGAATGGTCGTTAAGACCTTAACAGCTTACAGAAAGTAGGCATTTAAGGTCACAGTTCTAAAAACGCGGGACAATAAAGAGACTTGTCTACCGACAAAAGAGATGCCCAGGGTCCCTGCTCATCTGCGTGAACGTGCATTAGGCATGCTGCAGGGAGGCATGAGGACTGCTGATGTGTCTAGGGCAATAAATTGCCATGTCCGCACTGTGAGACGCCTAAGACAGCGCTACGGGGAGACAGGAAGGACAGCTGATCATCCTCGCAGTGGAAGACCACGTGTAACAACACCTGCACAGGATCGGTACATCCGAATATCACACCTGCGTGACAGATACAGGATGGCCACAACAACTGCCCGAGTCACACCAGGAACACACAATCCCTCCATCAGTGCTCAGACTGTCCGCAATAAGCAGTCCATGAGGAAGAGATGCACTGCAGTACTTCAAGCAGGTGGCCACACCAGATACTGACTGGTACTTTTGATTTTGAGCCTCCATTCATTCAGGGACACATTGTGAAACATTTTTAGTTTATGTCTTATGGTGTTGACTCTTTTTGTGTTCATACAAATATTTACACATTAAGTTTACTGAAAGTAAAAACAGTTGAAAGTCAGAGGACGTTTCTTTTTTTGCTGAGTATATATAATCCAGGACGCTGTGTTACCAAGAAATTAATTACCTTTGGTGTGGAACTGTAACATAATTGATTATTTAACTGCACACCCCTAAGTGTTTTCTTCATTACTTGGTGTGTGAACAAGAAAGTCAAAGCTCCAGAGTTACTCACTAATTCCATATTTTTATTGTACCTAGTATTCCACTACATACACTAAAAACAAGCCTTTATTAATATGAAAGAGATGCTTTTTTTTTTCTACACTGCATGTTAAACTCATTGATGCGTGAATGCAAACAAGAGCTAAAAAGTGCTGGGTGTGTATTGCATGTGTGTTTGTGAGGGAAAGAGAGATGAAGTGAGATATGTTAAGCTACTGTATTAAAGTGTAACGCTAGCCAGATGTGCAGTCTATCAGTTTTTTTTTTTTTTTTTTTTTTTTTACACACGTGATTTGTGTTGTTAGACCTGGTAAATAAAAAGCAATTTACTCCCAGTGACATGGTACAAAGCAATATTTAACACACAATCATTGACCTAATATTTTCTTTATACAATATAATATCACAATGTGATGCTGCAACACGACACCTTTTCGTCATGGATGTTGTGTTTTTGATACAGCTGAAATATTTACTTAAATGCAAGTAATTTAAAAATTTTAGTATTTTATGTTTATGAATTTTTTTTATTTATTTGAATCATGTACACCAACTAAACAAATCCAGTTTTTTTACTGTAGCTATGAAAATGATTTATTCATGTGTATTCAGTATTTTATGCAATACACATTAACATTTTATACATACATTTTGCCTTTGTAATGCATTTTGATATCTGTGTCACTTTCATGACAATATATTATATAACATCAGGGTAAGTGACCCTTTTTTTTGGCTATATATGAGCACAAACAATGGAAATATTTTAAACTTTTTCATTTAAAAAAATATGCACAGTCTAAGAAGCTTGCAGATTTGAGAGGCACCCTTTCCACTCATGAGGAATTTAACCAGTTTATCTTTGTATTTATGAACAAATTTAATGCAAGTTCTTGTGTCTTTCACTTTTTTTCGGTTACACACTTTGTTTAGAGCAGCATTGATGTTGGCCTACAAGGGAAAAAAAGCACAATCAAATACTGTAATCCATACTCAATCTATAGGAAATTTAAAACTAATTAATAGTTGATGTGTGTACTCAGACCTTTGAGAGTTTCCTTCCAACAGATCTTAAGATTAATTCCAAGATTGTCTTGCACAATACACATGTAATCTGTTGTTTGTCTCCTCGCTGGATGTGTAAGAGAAAATGAAAAAACATAAACAATGTATTTTGTCAAAATCAAATAACCTGTTAAGTGAGCTTTGTGTGTACAGTACCTGCACAGCATGCTCGTATGTTTTAATCATGAAGCCATTGTCGCTGGAGATCTGCTCCTCGCACTGCACAGCTCCTACCGGGAAAATAAGACATGCTTTTTAAATAATAATAATAATAATAATAATAAATCAGTCAAATAAATCTTGTAAAATAATTTGCATAAAAAAAGGAAATCATAAAACTTTTTTTTAACTGGACAAATGTGACACTTTGGATGTACAAACAGCATAGTGCATTGATTTTCTGCAACATTTATACTAAGCGATTATTCATTAAACAGAAGTTTAAATATGTAAAATCATCAAAATGGTGATGTTTTCTGTAAAAAAAAGATTAATTTAATATTTCTAAAAGCACACTGTAACTTAAACCGGATGGAAAGACAGTAGGACAAGAGGACAGTTTTCTGACAAATCACTGTTAGTTTTTTTTTTTTTTTTTTTAAAAGGATGAAATATTGTACGGATTTAAAATATTTTATATAAAGGTGTAAATATTTATACCACTCACCTTTTAGAACACAAACATTACAGTGACTTGGCTAAAGGAACAGTTTTGCCTCACGTCATTAAGGTTTTGCCAATGATTTAAAAATGCATGAAATTCAGCCTGAAAAATATTTGGTATTTATAAAATCATGTCCTGTCGTATTAGTGTTTTATCCCCAACTTATGTTCTTACTGTATGTCCAAAACATTTAAAGGACATTTTAGGAATACTTTTCACACACTTGTTTAAATTAAACTAATATTTTGTCTTTAAAAATAAACAATTACTTACCTAAAACTAGAAGCAAAACACCAAGCTGAAAAAGAGTCGACATTTTTCTTTCTCGTTGCACTAGTTAGAACTTAAACCCACAACTGCTGAGTTTGTACATGAGTTTGTACATTAAGTGTAAGGACTATTGCATTGTGGATTGTGTTGTAATTAACCACAAAATATTTCAACCTTTCTCGACAGTGAGAACAAACAAATATACACCACAAGTGAAATCTTGTAATACAAGGTATAAATTTCTCAAACATGCAAAGCTTTTTTTTTTTTTGCTTTAGTGCAGGTTTATAGAAAATTCGTTATAAATTGTTCAGGTTCATAAAAAATTCTAAATTATTAGCACCCTTCTCTAATAATGTTTCTTCATACTGACAAAAAAATGTTAACAAATGCAAACCAGCCAAGATTAAAGTGAATGATCTGAAATAAAATCTGAAAATGCTCTTTCTCTCTCTCTCTCTCTCTCTCTCTCTCTCTCTCTCTCTTCTGTGATCTGTAGTGTTCTGACATTCGCTATTGATTACTGGTATTTGCTTTCTGTAAAAATACCTATCTTTTCAAACTTTTATTTCAGCTCTTCTGGACAGACCTTTTGGTCTTTTGGATCCTTTTGATGTTTTTTTGTATATGAGCAGTCCAACAGATTGCTTGCCTAGGTAGCTTACCTGCCCATGGTTAGTTGGAGTTTTCAGGCTCAGTGTCACATGTTACTGCACTGTACAGTAGCTAGGGAGCTAATTGTTTATAACCGTGCCAACTTTGCCCTGACTTTTGCCGTCCAGCAACAGTGTCCTGCTCCACCCCAGGACACACGGCTGCCTGAGCACTCGGCTAACAAAAGTTCGAGAAAAATACAGAAGTGTTGAACAGTTAAGAAGTAGTGGCAGTTCAGTACTCTGTGTCGTATCTGTTACTGTGTATGAAAACTAATTTGAGTAAATACCAGGTTTATTTAAAGCATCACTCCAAACATTTACTTACTCCTGAAAATCACAAAGGTAAACCCTTTTGAATATGAAAACGTACTTAGCTTTAACCCATCAGTAGAATTCCTTATTCATAGATTTAATTTTCATAACCACATATTTTGTGAAATATCCAGCTTTGTCTTTACAAGACTTCTCTTGGTTTCTCTGCAGTGGAGAAGGGTGACGGTTGGCCTTTTGGAGCTACTGGAGAAGCATGAACAAGATATTAAAGTTGCCGTGGTGTTGAAGGGGACTGTAGTCCTGGGTGACTATGCAGCAGTTTTACGAGTGATGTTTGGTTAGGTCTGTGCTCTGTTTATTGAACTCCAAAAGGACTGGACGTACTGTATGAAACCATCCAAACTATTTCTGTTGGACTTGGAGAAACTCACACCTCTTAGATTTACGTGTTGAGAAACAAACTCTTGCCATAGACTTTTTTTGTGTCTGATACAGTGGGGAAAAAAGTCACAAACTGTTCATCTTTGCTAGCTTTTTCTTTGCTTTCTTATTCTTGTGGCTGATAATTGGTATCTTCTGTATTACTCTCGCTCTGTACCCATGCTTATTACTCCTGTTTTGTGTGTTACATATTTACATGTAAGTTATACCTGCTAATTCGTATTAGTGCCTGAAGCAAAATTCACTGCTGTTTTTCTCCTGTTTTTTAATGCCTGTGTTGTCAATTATGTCTTTTTTTTATATAATACACTGATCAGCCACAGCATTAAAACCACCTGCATAATATCATGTAGGTCCCCTTGTGCCACCAAAACAGCTTTGCACTTTTAAGGCATGGACTCCACTAGTTAAACCTCTGAAAGTGTGCTGTAGTATCTGGCACTAAGCCATTGTTAGCAGAAGTTAAACATCTCCCATGGCCTGCACAGATTTAAATATTATTGAGACACTTTAGGGTGTTTTGGAGAAGCAATTTTCCTTCACCAGCATCTTGTTGTGACTTGGCCACTATTCTGCAAAAAGAATGGCTCAAAATCCCTCTGGCCACTGTGCAGGACTTGTATCTGTCATTCCCAAGACGAATTGATGCTGTATTGGCTGCAAAAGAAGGCCCTACACCATACTAATGTATTACTGTGGTCTAAAACCAGACGTTTCAGTTTTCTTGTCCAACCCCCTGTACATATATTATTAATAATAACCTTTGAATTAAACATAGAAATTATAGTGACATTTTCAATGTCCAAAGTGATCATTGACCGGTATATCATATAAAAGGTGTCTTAGTATTAATGTATGTACATTGACACACTACCACATTAAATGTACTGTACATTCACATGAACCACCACACAGAGATTTATCAGTAATCTCCCAAAGTTATCAACTGTGATTGGCTCGCCGTCTGACTCCCCAGAACTCAGGCAACTGAATATTAAGAGTCAACATTCTGTTATACCTTATGTAATGTAACTCCATTTAAAAGGAAAATAAAAAGAGAAAAAGAAAACTTAAACTAAAATTGTAAAACTGAATATTTAGTGTTGCTATTAAGGTATCTCTCCAGTCTTATAGAAAACAACAAAAACAATCATCTATTCTTATTTAATACTATAACCAGGAATAAGAAAATCTCTACAGAAACCTACACATCAGTAACAGGCAGTATGTCAATAACAAAATTGGAAATATAAGAATACTATAAGGGAAATATAAGAATACTATAAGGGAAATATAAGAATACTGTTTAAGGAACTGAACAAATTTTACTAAGCATGTGTGCAAAATCATCAACTTGTACTGAGCTTGATCCTGTACTGAACCTTATTTAAACATAGTTTATTCTTCACTTATCAATGGTAAAAATCTCCCTAAATCAATATCAAACCTTCCTTTTATCTCCAAGATCCTAGAAAAGGCTCAGGACTTTGACACAGTTGTTATTCTTTACTTATGGGGTGTAAGTCCAAGCTCCAAAAGTTCCATCCAGAGATGGAGAGAGAGATATGAAGGTGTTGAAGTATAAAGCTACAGTAGCCAGATGTGCAGTTTATCATGGGTTATTTTACACCCATGATTTGTCCTGTTAGACAGAGTGTGACAAGAGATGGCAAACACACACAAATAGTGTAGATCTGTTGTATACTGGCCACAAGAACACCATATGATGATTTTGTGTGCAAATGCATGCTGTGATCCCAAGCGGTCAACCTTGCAGCTGGATGTCAATAGAAAATAACTAGGTTAAACAATCAATTTAATTAATCCTGACATTAATGACTTTCTAAATAAAAATAAAGATAAAAAAGCCTTTTAATGGCTCATTAAGTGCCTAATAACTTTTATACCTTTATTTACCTGCAGCGATTGTCTGATGAACTATAATTAAGTTTATTGATGCTCTGAGGTCAACTTTAACGTTGCATAAAATAGGTTCAGAGAAGTTTATGTATTAAATAATCAGAGAACAGAGAGGTAATCAATGTACAGTAGGTTATTGAAAGGAACAATTCAAACAAACACAGAGGAATGTGCTTACATTTAAAGTGCATTATTCAGGTTTCTCCTCTAGTCCCTCTAGTGGTTAAATAGGTGAAGTGCAATAATATGAAAAAATGCCTCTATTTCTGGACAATTCATAAACTGTAAATACCATAAATATAGGCTAAATTATACCAGGGTGGCTGTGCATTTCTTCTGATATCTAGCTAATGCCTAAACACTACCAACCCCTAATAGCCATGTCCATTTATTACAATTTATAACTTACAACATGTAGTTTAATTTTACTTATCATCTAGTGGGTTTCCTTGTGTTAGCATTTCAGCATGACACTGTGGTGTTGCAAACAGGCAACAGGCTTTTCTGAAAAATTTAGTCCAATGCTAATGTTCCAAAACATGCAGTTCTATGAATGACCACTAGGTTCTAAAAAGTGGTCAATGTTCAAACGTTTAACAGGAATAAACACACTAACGGCCTGGCTTTGGTCTAGCTATATTTCTCATTCAGAACAACTGTACAAAGGAGTGAATTTTTATGTAACTCAGTTAAAATTATAGTAAGCCGATCATTTATGCATAATTAAGGCATGGCCAATTTAAGAGACAGCTTCATTGCAAGTGTCCAAACCACTAGCTGTCAGGTATGCATCATTTTAGCTGACTAGCTAACTGAAATCTTTGTATTTTAACTTACCACAGGAAATGTAGGAGTTGACACGGGACAACATGTAAGATATGGATAACAGAGTTCAAACAAACGTAAAGTAACATTAGCATATATATTATATAGCATATAACATATTCATCTCGTTATCATCTAGACAAATCTTTCTCACACACACACAATTTATTATTATTATTATTAATATTTTATTATTTTATTATTATTTTATTTTATTATTATTATTATTATTATTATTATTTATTTTATTATTATTATTATTAATTTTATTGAATTTCTTTCATCTTTGTGAAGCTGCTTTGAGACAATGACCATTGTTAAAAGCGCTATATAAATAAAATTGAATTGAATTGAATTGAATATAAATTAAAATTAGGCACCTTCACCTTTTAACTAAGCTAAAGCTAAGCTAGTCTCGAACCAAGGTAAAAACACAGATTAGCATTCTGCTTTGAACTGCAGTCCATCAAGTTGGTTTTCTCAGCTCCATAATATACATTTTTCCAAGATTATCTGTATAGCCAATTGGATTTCCCCCCTAATGTGACCTCATATAAGAAGAGCCCCTCCACTGGCTTGCTGCTGTCCTCTGGACTTTAATGGTAGCTCATTTACATAGACACTAAAATGTCGTGTTTGGATGAGAAGTATGGGACCTTTACAAACATTTAGGTTAGACAGAAACAGTTGTGACTTAAAATGAGCTTCTAACACAAAAGAAAATAATGTGGTAACTGAGGTAAGCTCCAAACAACAGTCAGGTTCTGTTTGCTCCCATTTGCCCGTTGATGATTACCTGCTGTTGAGGTAGAGTCA
The DNA here is from genome assembly GCF_024256425.1 of Clarias gariepinus. Classification (NCBI taxonomy): domain Eukaryota; kingdom Metazoa; phylum Chordata; class Actinopteri; order Siluriformes; family Clariidae; genus Clarias; species Clarias gariepinus. The sequence continues at coordinate 7,951,770 of NC_071112.1, read as the reverse complement.
GAGGTAGGTTTTTTTTAATACAGTCCATGGGTGTCACCCAGTTGGGCATTTAACAGCTTGTTAGCCAAACCCCTAAACAATATAAACATATGAAATTCACCTTATACTGAATGGCGTCACATTGCTCTAATTTTTTTCTAATGTGACTCACAGTGTAGTTACATGCAAATTAGCTAGCAATACTGTCATGAGCATCTGAGCATCTGATCTGCACACAGGTTTTACGCTGGATGCCCAGCCTGACGCAACCATCTGTGCTGGGGACCGACACTGCATCCAGTGGCTGGGGTTAGCTAGCATTATTATCATGGTTGTGCCAAATATGATTTAGAACTACTCCCATCTGTCACTGCACATCACATAATTATCACTGAATTGTCACTTTCACCTGATTCAGACTTATGATTGATGAAAACTGGAATTTAAATCACAACCTGTACAGTTCTCATTTTCCCTTTTATGTTGTTGCTGCCACCTCATTTATGTCATGTTCATGTCATTACCTTGATTTGCTACTCTTTATTATATTCCACAGTCATTGTGTTTCATGGATAAAATAATAGCTTTAAATTAAAGAATTCAAAGTTATATGCTACTGTAATCACAGTATGTTTATTGGAAGTGAGGTCATTTATTGTCAGTGACTTTTCTTCATCTTGGAAAAGCAAACACAATGTATATTCTGTATATAATTTTTTTTTAACTACAGGTCTGCGTAATTATACGGGATCTTTGTTGCCATATTTTGCACTTCATAGCGCACCACACATTCTCAGTTGGAACAGGCGGTTTAGCACCTGTACTCTGTGATTAGCAGCCATGTGTGTGTAATCTGAGCAGAATGCGGTTTGGATTTGTCCTGTTGGGAAATTCAGGGATGTCACTGAAAAAGATGGTGTTTGGATGGCAGCATATGTTGCTCCAAGAAGAGCATATATTTCTGCTTTAACAGTGCCCTCACAAATACACAGCTTACCCATAACACAGGCACACACCATACTAAAGTACTAAATAATTTTCTGGATCATCTGTTGGCTAATCTGTGAGCCATGCTCTAGAAGGACTAAGATTTCACTTGAAACTCTTTGTATACTATTGCATTATTGGTCACAATGTTATTAGTCTTAAACTGGCCATGTTGCATTTTTTTATGGAGGATGTTGCAGCCAAGCAATTAAATTACATGGAGGATCATCAAATAATGTGTTGTTGTAATGTTTTCAATGTAGCACAAAATAGAAAGACTTCACAATTTACTCCTTTTTGTTTTTACTGTCAATTTAAATTCTGTTCTTTTTAGAATTGAGTTTGTATTTGAAGTGGGAATTTCGCCATCTGCTGAATAATATAACTAATTGCAAGACTTGCCTTTCTTCGACACACGCCTAATCACATAACTAGTTATCTGTACTAGCCAGTTGGATTCCCCCCTAATATGACCTCACATAAGCAGAGCTCCTTCCCTGGCTCGCTGTTCTCTGGAGGAGTGTGGCTCAGCGGTAGCTCATTTACATAGACAATGAAATGTCATGTATGGAAGAAAAGTATAAAACCCTTAAAACATTTAGGTTAGACAAAAAAGTTGTGACTAAAATGAGCTTCTAACACAAAAGAAAATAATGTGGTTGTTGTATTAAAATAATTTTTAATTAGCAGTTTATACTTAATATAACATTTATAAAGTATACAACAAGTAGCTCTATACTTAAGAAGAGCTCAGTTCATTTGGATTGTTGAAGTTGAAAAAGAAGTTGAAAGTATATAGTGTAACTCTTATCAGGAATATTTTTAAGAATTACATATAAAATACTTTGGATTAGTGTAACTTTTCTTGTGTAGTCTGGATTCTTTTGTTACTTAATAGTGTTCAGTTTACACTAAAACAGCCAAAATTAAGACTTTCCATGAGCAGGTGTGTATAAACATTTGAATCGTACTGTCCATCTGTTTAGCCAAACATACAATTCATACAACAAACCTGTTTCAGGGTAATTTTGGGATGAAATATTCCTTGTGTGAAAAAAAAGAAAAATAATAAAAAAATGAAAAGGTGTTTCAGATTTATCTCCTAAAACAAGAAGTAATTAAAATGTCAGAATCAATATTACTACTAAATATATAAAGTCCTATGAGTAATAACTTTGTTCATTGGTTATGTTGGTTTTGAGCAGAAAATTTTTAAAATGAAACTTTTATAAAGTGTATTAAACCAAGTTTTGGTTGCTAACCTGAAAGTTATTTATGATTATGACCTAAAAATTAAAACAAGAGGAAATAAAAGACCTAAGAGGCAGTGTAGAGCAGTGTAACTCCTTACAAGAATTATTAGAAATCTTCCATGCACATTTCCCAAGATTTTTGTTACAAATTGATTCTCTGTGCCTTTTGTGGTTAAGAATGAGTTTTTTCCTTTGTTTGTTGTCACATCCTCATTTTGAAAAACTCTCTTGACAAATATGTGATATGCCCAATGCATCCTATCAGGCAGATCTTTCTGGAGTGTTCGCTAAACTTTTTCCCCATGTCACAAGGACATGAATTTATAAAAGAAGTAAAAAAAAAAAAAAGAGGGCATTCATTTTTGTTTCTTAAAAACAAATTATACCAATCAGTATTTGATATTTATTTAATTGTGTTCTAGTTAAGAATCCAGGATGGAATTTGTTTCAAGCGCTTATGCTCCTCAGAAGGTCCTAAGTTTTAGTCTCAGGACTAGAATTAAACCAATGCTGGGTTCTTAAATAAAACTGTATTCTTTCCTGATTTGAAAACAGTTCTGAGCGTTGGGTAATCATCTGATGTTCCCAATCAAGTCTTTTTCTAAAGCATTTAGATTTTAAGTCTCTTTTTCCCAGAAGTCTCCAAGTCCATCCACTTCCTGTCCTCTCATTTTCACACGCACAAACAGATGGAGAAAAAAGAGAAGAGCTTGTTTTTTTAAACCAGTCGCTCCAGCTTTACTTCCTGTTTCCTGAAAGAGCATCTTCTCTTCTGTTTATCCATCACTCTTCTTCTGTCGTTCTCATAATCACTCATTTCTTGTTGTTCAGATGTCCTCCAGAACATCACAAGGGACAAAGCCTTGTTTCTTTCCACTGGACACTCGGATGAAGCCGTTTCTCTCGTCCTCGCCGCTCACGCAGATCTAAAAAACACGCACATCATTAGATAAAATAATTTAATTTAAATAATTTAAAATAATAATAATAATAATAATAGATTTTATTTGTAGGCGCCTTTCATGACACAAAATAATGAGACAGTAAGTTAAAATAACGAGCTAAAACGTATAAATAAATAAATGCAGGTAGCCCCAACTTACAAACAAGTTCCGTTCCAAGAGCATGTTCGTAAGTTCGACGTCTTTGACACGAATAAACAATGTAAAGCCTACCAATTCACTTGACTAATCTTGTTCCCTTTCCTCACACTGCCATCATGTGGCCAAAAAACATAATTGCGGCTAAGGAAATGAATTTTACAGTGAAATGTACAGTAACAGTGTTGTCTCTGCGTCTTTAAATCATGAAGGGCTCCCCGGACACAATTTTGTCCCAGAGCTGTTTTCCACTGCAATGGACTGTGGATTTTCCAAAATTAGGATTATTTACCATTAGGACAGCTTTACAGGACAGCCATTTTCTATCATCCTGGCCGATTAATTGAAACCAGTGAGGCCGACTTATTTCTTCCGCCACCCCACATGCGCAGACATACAATATAATGGACTTTAGACAATTTAGTACATTCACTTCCATTTATTCCTAAATACTGGTATCTTACTGGTATCTGCACTGTAGTGTCTATTTTTTGTACAATACACATGAGCTGATTAAACCAGAAGTCCGTTTCTATCTGCGGAACTTAATAACTCCAATGTTCGTAAGTCTGGGACTACCTGTAACTACCAAATTAAACTAATGAGATAATATCTTGAAATAAGAATACAAAATTAACATTTGACCCAATAGTTAGTAAGTTGACTAGAAATAGCTAGATATTATTTGGAAATAAAATAAAATTGTTTTTTATAAAAATACTGAGAAACATGTAAAATGCTTACAAATACGTAATAAATTGGAAAGTCTAAATTTAACTTGTACACATTAATTTAATCAGTGTCAGTGCTTTGTAAGGGTCAGATGTAAAGCTGTAATATGAGTGTTTCCTGACAGGGGACTCACCTGTCCCTCTTTTATGGTGATTTGGCCCTGCTCCTTACACCCGATGAAGGTGCGGTGACACCTGAGCACCCGGTCTCCTTCCTTCACCAGGTGCGCGTAGGAGGCTGGGAAGAAACCTATCCTGTCATCAATCATACCCTAAATTCATGCCAACCAAAAAAAATAAATATAAGTTATGTAAATTATAAACAGTTCTTTCATTCATACTGTAATCGTGTATCACGTATAACACCTCCGCATTTACCTTCCACCAATCTTCATTAGAGTCGTCTGCCAGGATTATCCGATCTCCAGGTCTGGGGGAAAAAAATGCAGTAGAAGATGTTCCTACAAGTACCACTGATTATGTTCCAATAATGAGATCCTGAGATGCTTCATGCCATTTGTGGTTAGCCGAACACGCTCAAAGAGGCACATTGAGCACTCTAACCATTTACAGCACACGCCTCGTCAATGAATGTGAAATGAAGAGGAAAATCGAGGTGTTACTGTGTGACTGATGTGAGAGAGGAGTGAAGTGAAGGTGAAGGACGTGCTAAACATGCAGGTACAGCTCAATAATAACATCTCATATCACAATCGGATTGAGATATTGAGACAGCTTTTAAGGAATATTTTAATTTAAAATGGTGATCAGGTTTTACAATAAGGTCGAATGATCCACTTTTAATCCACCATCAATTTAATAACCAGCTATTACTATAGGCTGACTGTAGACCATGGAGTGGGATTAAGATCAAGTCAAAATCATTGTCTTGGAGGTGTCACGTGGGGGGCATTTTCGAAATCTCTCTGTCTAGATCCCAGACTGAATCTCCTTTAAAGCATGATACAGGAAGAATATTTTTTTCTAAGAGGGCTACACTGTAGCCGTACCAACTACAACAGAGGGGTGACAAGCATGAAAAACTGGACATGTTGTGAGTTCTGTATTAACACTAAAGACTGTGAATGAGACAGACATCCACTACTACACAGCTTACTGTATCACTATTTTAACAACTTCCCAGTCCCATTACAAATCCTTGGGAATAATTCTGATCAAGACTGTTTGACAAAACAGTTGGCAGTTGTTTGATTACAGTTAAAGGAAAATCCTGTTACTTTACCATCTTTTCTGCTAATAAGGGTAAGCTATTCTATTATTAGTCTGAATCAGGTTATCACGGAGTGAAACATCTGAAGTAATCCTGTGCTAATTACCATCACAAGTTATTTTTAAAGAAAGCAGCGAGGTGCATTGCTTGTGAGGCATCCCTGTGGCGCATGAAGGTCCAAGAACAAAAATCAGATGAAGCAATAAAGTGAGCGAGCAGCTGGAACACCACAGACTTTGGGTAAACATATTATTATTAGTATTATTATTAATAATAATAATATTATTAATATAGTAAAAATCATGTTTGTTGATCACAAACAAAACAAAAAAGCAATGATAAAATTATAATAAGTTTGAAATTTACAGTAAAATACTCTCTCACTCACTCTCTATACCGCTTATCCTGTTCATGGTCACGGGAGGCCTAGAGCCTATTCCAGAGCACTCGGGAAACAGGACGGGGTATACGCTGGACACACAATGCACACTCCTGGCTATGTGGAAACACTACTGTACTGTAGTTTGCCTAATCTGTATGCCTTTGGACTGTGGGAGAAAACCCATGTAAACTACTGTACACACAGACAAACCCAAGGCGGGAATCGAACCCCGACCACTGGAGGTGTGAGGCCATAGTGCTGACAACTGCGCCACAACAAAATAGAATGAGTAAAAAAGTTGCATTTTTCATGATTTTCATGTGATGAGTATCAATTTTAATATTTGATGTTTTTTTTACAGCCACATTTATATTTCATGCGCTACACTTCTCGACTCCAGCCTTTTCCATGCTCTGTCGCCATAAATTGAAATAATAACACTGAAGTGCAAAGGCAAGATACAGTCGCGCTGTGGAAAAGGCTACAGGGCCACTGCAAAAAGCATGGAAAGGCCGACGATTTTGTATGGTGGAACCATATTGCTTATCATGTACGTATGGTACGCTGTAAGGATGTATAGTTTCCTATGGTGATATCATTTAGACATCGAGATTGATTAGGGAAGGTCACTAAAAGGCCTACTGAAACAAAAGGTGGAGCTCTGGCAGACCTATGGGTTATGCAAACCCATTAAAACTACAGTATTTAGATTTAGCCCATTACAGCAAGCAGCGACTCGCTATGAGTCATCGTGACACGTCCTGGTAAATAATGGTCTTACCGCCACGTCTTGAATTCGAAGCAAATCATAGCAAAAATCGTGTAAGTGGAAACTGAGCTTTAGAAAGTGCCGACACTTCTCTTAAGTGAAACCTTTATCATATTTCTTTGTTAAACAACAAATTTTTTTAAATGCATTTATTATTACAGCAGTCTTGTCTCACTCATTACAAGTCCCTGTAAATTAGAATTGCCGTTAGAAACTATACAAAAGCGAGTGTATGAATATAAACGTTACAGCTGGAACCACTGTCTAAACGATGCTGTTATACTAAATAATAACACAAAAACAAGAGTTCATCTGCACTGTGGCATAATTACTTTCGGCAGAATGACTTGGTCCTCACAACTACCGTAATACCGGTGTTTGTGTGTCACGTTCACCTCATCTCCAGGTCCTGATTTTCTTGTGGGGTAAATCTGTACAAAGCCACGTAGGTGTTCAGCGGCAGGATGTCCTTCTGCAGCTCTTCGTCTTCATCAGTCTGTGTGTGGACACATATACACACACACACAAAATGTATTAAAAAATTAATAGCTTGTCCTCTCAGTACATCACAAGCACAGAATGTTTGGCAGGATCTGAATGTTTAATCTGTTTAGGTGCAAAGACGGAAATCGTCATTGTGTTGTATTGACATATGTTTCCTTACATTCGGCTCTAAACTGGCAGAATAAACAAAACCGGGGAAAGATTGACTCCCATTACTTCTCTCTCTCTCTCTATAGAGGGATGACTTTATTCTTGGAGAGATCTGGAGACGGCTGTGTGTAGGAGGCCTCGTCCCGCGTCCCTGTTTGTGGTGTGATTCAGGAAGCGAGTGGACGAAGAGGAAGTGAAGGGAACGCACTGGCTCTGAGATTCACACCTGCGGAGTCAGGCTGCTGCCTCCTGCTTTAATGACGTGGGCGCTCGTTAGGAGATCGAGGAGTATGTGTTAGAAGCTCGTATTCGAGTCTGAGGTGTTTAATGGATGGCTGTCTTGAATTGTTTTCTTTCCCAACGTAATATATATTTCTTATTCGACAGGTTCCGGTCACTGGTGTATTCATTATTTTGACACGGGAAGATAAACTTGTTGCATGCATGTTTTCAGAGCACTGTTGATGGCAACTCAGAAACATACTGTAGAAGCCTGTCTTGAGCTAGCTAACAATTTATCTAGCTATCACAGCAATTTTAGAAGATTTTTTTTTAACTTAGTTATTAGCAAGTTGCCAACATCTTCAAAACATGCAGTTATAAAAGGTTTTGGTGTGATTCCAAAATGTAGGTTTCACATCAGGAAACATCACACCATGCTGCAATTTGGATCAACCTACCTCCACCCACCAACCCCCACAAATACGTATCTTTCATTTAGTCCAAACACAGTCTGGATATTTTAATGGCTGCGCGGTTTGATGGAGGTATTAATAATCTCTTTAAAGCCCTGATATCAAACACACCGCTCTGTATGTGTGTGTGTGTGTGTGTGTCACCATACAGTGAATAAATCTAGTTAAACTGTGAACGGATATAAAGTCGGGTGTTAATATCTATTTACTGTAGTGTTTAAATATAGGATCAATATCTGCCAGTCTGGGGATTAGAACTCACAGTTTAATGATTAGCATCGCACAGTTTTAGCTATGCAGCTAAAGAAAAAAAGCTATGCAGCTTAATATTACGGGATGATAAAATCATTATACTCAGAAATACAAATCAAATCGGCACCTACAGAAGGTAACATGATAATATCAAATTAATTCCCTGGTGATTCGTATCCTTAGTAGTAATGGCATGATTGTTTTTAGATTTGATTAAAAATACAAGAAGTAGGGCCTCAGAGTGGCGCAGTGGTAAAGTGCTCGCCCTATCATCCGGATATTGCTGGTTCGATTTAGAGAGAGCTGATTGGCCGAGCTCTCTCAGAGGGGAGGAATAAGAGGTACTTACTGCTCTCACATTAATCACGGCTCTACAGCCAATCAGGGGCGTCTGTGAGCTCACACAAGCGGAAGGAGCGGATAGCGCTATCCTCCGAGTGTGTTACACCTCCCCAACGGTGCATTGAAAAGATGTGGTCTGCTGGCGTCAAACATGTTTCTTCTCTAATCTCTCTTTTCTTTTTCTATTTTATAAGTAAAAAAATTAAGCTCATCATAGCCCTGACACTGGAGACTCCTTCCAAAAACAATTAATATAGAAAAGTACATATATTAGCTTATATTTATTATATTTAAGTATATCTGCTTATTATTAGATTTTGTTTAGAGTTTAAAATACAACTCTTTTGATACTATAGCAAAATTTACGACATGGCCATTAATAGAGATCTGAGACCCTTTCATAAATCCTGCTTGGTGTCAACAGTTTATTCCACTGTGAGGAGAAGAAGTTGGTTAATAACACAAGCTTGGTATCTTTTTCCTTATATTATAGATTTTTAGATTACTTTTTTCAAACTGTAAGATGTGAAATAATTGTGTTTTCTGCCTCAATGAGGCACTTACAAGAATCTGTAATTCTTGTGCTGCTGCATGTGTTTATCCAATTAAAAGCATTAAAATGTAGAGAGTGTGTGTTTGTGTGTGACGAGGGCGGGATGTGGGTGCGTGTGGGTGAAACCAAGTGCATCTAGGCTACAGCACACAAAAAAGCACACAGACAGACACACACGATAGGTAATAAAACTGAACACAGATTTGATTTGTGTGTGTGGGTGTGTGGGTGCTGGAGTATATGTTGATGCTCAAGTAGAACAGCTGTGTGTGTCAGACACTGTGCGAGTATCCTCTCTGTACAACAGATGAAACAATGTGTTGACTTTTTTTTTTTTAATTCACTGCTGATGCAAGAGAGTAAACCTGAACTGCAACACTGATACGCGTTTCATCATCACGTTGTCAGGACACCGTGAGACAGTGCTCGATCTTTGTACACTAAAAAAAAACACATTAAATTTACATAGTCATCAATTACATAGACACACCTTACATGGGGCAGGATGTAATGCACCTAAATAAATTGTCATTTGGTGTAGTAATGCTACATTAGTTAGCTGTTCTGGAACAGGTCTTACAATAACAGTATTGTGTCAAGTGCATTTGCAAAACCCATCAAGCACCATGATGAAACTGGCTCTCATGAAGACCTTCCTAGGAAAGCAAGAACAAAACTTTCCTCTGCTGCAGAAGAGAAGTTCATTTAGAGTTACCAGCGTAGAACTGCAGATTAGAGCCGTTACGAAGGCACAAACAATTCTCAAATGTGTCAGGGTGGAGATTATGGTCATGTCTTTACTCGAAAATGAAATTAATTTAATGACTTACACCTGATACTGAGTTATTTCAGTCAATAAACACACTTCCTGTATTTTTGCCCTTATTTGGATACTATCAATGCATAATAAAAATTTGGGAATTTGACGGTGTTGCTCCTGCTTTAACATCCTGACAGGTCATTATTAAGTGTTTTAGAAAGCTGAAATTAACGCATCTGATCAGAAAAAGCACAAAAACCGAAAGCAGCTGGAAATCCGGGACCGTGACTGAGAAACGATGCATCAAACGTCGTCCTGTTTATTTATCTGTTAATCCGTAATGGATGAAATCACTAAACGTTCGAGCTCCGTCATGGAAACACTTTGTTATTTCCCATGGAAACTTTCCACGGCTGTAAATAACCTCGACCCGTGCCAAAGTTTTTTTTTTTCTCGCTGAACCTCGGATGTCAGCTTTATAAACAGGGCCACACGTGCTACGAATTTGTGAGTCCTCATAAAACCGGGAGGCACTTGATCAGTAAGAAGGAGAGAGATAGGGAGAGAGAGAGGGAGAAAGAGAGAGAGAGAGAAAGAAGGAAGCCGTGTATAGTCAGGCATCCTGAGGGATCGGCTTTTATTTGTGACCTCGTAAAAAGCTGTGCTGGTTTCAGACGGCTGCTTATTTATGCCTGTGCGTACCCTCTGTGGAGTGGAGTGCGGTTTGAGACAGTGGCGGTCGTGCTCTAGGGCCATTGGTTTACTGAAACATTGTGCCGTGTAGCCTAAGAGACTAGACCTCTCACAAGGCTATGTATGAACAGTGGCACATTTTAGTTTATCCTGTTTCAAAGTTGTTACACCAGAACAAAAAAAACTAAGACTAAAAAAACCCCCAAAACATTTAGGCAAAGCTACAAACCCAGACTTAAATATAATTGATTTATGTTACATGCCACAAATCTTCGACCATATTGAAGTGGGAAAAAATCTATATAGTATATAGGCCTATATAGAACATAGAACTTGTGATTGCATAAGTATTCACACTCTCGTCAGTATAAAACCCACATATGAGTGACAGAATTAGTTGAACGAAGTTGACATAAGTGCCTGTCTGTGTGTGTGTGTCTGTACACATAACCATTTTTGTACATCTCACAAAGTGACATCACATCCATCACTCTGCCTAGACTCTGTGACTGAATAGAAAGTGGATTAGTCAGAGAAGTAAGAATCAGGAAGCTAAAAGTAAACCCTTGAAATGATGCTACCACCACCATGCTTCACTGCTTTTAGTCTGCTTCAATATAAAAAAAATTAAATTTCCGTTCAAGGTCATAAAAATTCCTTACGAGGAAATGTTCAGAGGGATTGAATATTTATCCAAGTCACTATATTAAGTAATGAGAAATACATGAATATTCCTTTCTCAATTCATACAAAAAAACTGTAATCTTTACGAAACTTTGGATGTGCCGCTATAGAGAAATAATTACTATCAGCATGGTAGTAGAAAGGCTTCATGTCAGGCCAAAACATCAGTAGAGCTATGTGATTTAACTGATTATAAAATGTAATTGATCTTTTGTAGATTGGTTCATTAACTGAACAGATGAGTCAGTTTTTTTATTCAGAATTGATTCACCCTTTTTATTAAACTATTTAAATAAACCGTCAAACTTGAAATTATACCACAGTCTCTGTAGAAAATGCACACTGCTTTCATCTATCCTGTTTTGTGAGAGTATCTCTTCTTCTTCTAATTTCGAGTTTATGGGGCGGTTGGTGCAATACTGCCACCTAGACTCTAACTGGAGTGTGGAGCAGAAGACTAAAAGGAAAACTGATTATCGCTTTGTATTGTATGGGATGTACCGTTTAAACAATCAACAACACAAGTTACACAGCATTTTAAACCATGTTAGATACTTTTAGTAGTTTTTAACATTTAAAAACAATTAGAAATATAGCTGCTTAAAACAGATTGAAACAATATAATAAGCCTTAGGGCTAATTTAAATCAAAAATTGCAATGCCCCAAAAATGATTTCTTTCTAACTGCGCACTTCCAAGTGTTTATAAATTAAAATGATCAAAAATTATTTTCAGATATTGAAACCAGGTTTTATTGTTTTATTTTTGCTGCCAAGTTTGTTATATGAACAAGAAATTTTTTTTTTGTATTTTAGGCAGCCTGTCCCTGTAAAATATTTGTTCTCATTTCTTTAATCTGATCTAAATTATCTAATTTAAATATAAAGAAATGAGAGGGGGTTCAAGACTCTTGCACAGTCCTGAATATCCACCCACACACATTATTCCACACTCACATTCACTTCATCAAACCCTGAAGTTTGTCTTGTTTGAGAAGATCCTGTTACTTGCTAAACCTATTTCTGGTAGTTTTCTCAGAGAAACACAGAAGCTGGTGTTAAAAGTGACACCCGACAGTGTTTCTCTCTTTCTCTTTCTCACACACACACACACATACAGCTCATTTTCACCTGCTGGCAAAAACATTGCACAGCTTACCTGTGAGTCCTCTGGTTTCTTCTCTTCTTCGTGGAAGGTTTCCATTCCATTCTCCAGAGACGTGAAGACTGAAAAGAGCAGAGGGGGCATCTATAAAGATTTGACCATTTTAGGATTTTAACATGAAGTTCAAAAAATGATCAAACAAACTAAAAACACCTTCCTCCAGTCAGTTTGTAATAATAACAAACTGATGATTGTTGACTCCAAATTATTCCATGGTGGGTTATTATCCCCAGTCCGTTTGTAATAATAACCCACCTAGGGATAATCTGGAGTCAACAATCCAGAGTTATAGGAGGAAACCAGAGAACCCACAGGAAACCAGGTGACCAGAGAACCCACAGGAAACCAAGTATTTTTTTCTTTTACGTGTTTGAAAATGTCAGTGTTTATAAAGCCATATTAATGCCGTGTTGTTTGTGTATTTATTCACATCCACATTGCTCTTAAAAAGTGGTTTTAACAAAATGTTACATTTTAGGTGTTCCAGGGCTTCAGGTGTGGTCAGAGGTGTGCATGTTTGTTCACACGGTTCCTACCGTAGGTGTTTCCTGTGGTATTTATTGGGGGCTGTTTGGGTTACTAAGGTCTTTGTAGTGTTTGTATCACCTAAAATCTTTACTGTCTGTTTAATTGTTTTTATGAGTTTGAACTGTTTATGGGTGGCACGGTGCTGTAGTGGTTAGCACTGTCGCCTTGCGCCTTGCGCCCGGGTTCGATTTCCCCCTCTGTGTGTGCATGGTGTGTGCATGTTCTCCCCATGCTTGGTGGGTTTCCTCTGGGTACTTTGTTTTCCTCCCACAGTCCAAAGATTGCAGATTAGGCCAATTAGTGTTCCCAAATTGCTTGTGGTGTGTGAAACAGTGTGTAAGTGTGTGTCTGTGCCCTGTGATAGATTGGCACCCTGTCCAGGGTGTACCCCGCCTCATGCCCTAAGTCTCCTGGGATAGGCTACAGGCCCCCTGCGACCCTGAATACAGGATGAAGTGGGTTTATGCAGCTATTTCTAGGTGTTAACTGTGAAATATATGTTTTTAAGTTGTTTAGAGATGTTTTTGAGGTGTTTACTTGGTATGTACAACTGTATTGTAATTTTCATAGGGTTTTTTAATAGTGTTTCTATATAAAGTCATTTGTGGTTAGAAGATTAAAGCTTTAAGAAGTACGCCCTGTAGATGTCTTATAAGGTTTGTCTGAGATTTTTAGGAAACGTACTGAGGTTATTACAGGTTAAATAAAAGGTACTAATATTTTAATTAAATAGATTCTGGATTTTTTTTAAAGCATTTTTTGAAGCTCTCAAAAGTATTTAGACAGGTATTTAGACAGTTTTGGACAGCTCACTAAAGGTATTCATGTGGTTTACAGTATATAAAGGGAAATAAAGTGTTTCTGAAAGTCATTAAAGTGTTCGATGACATTTTTATGCCATGATTCTGTACGAAGTATTTAGGGAATGTCCTGAGGTGTGTGACAGTAACAGTGGTACCTCGGCAAACAAATGCCTTAAGAACTAAAACTTTTTTTAAAATGTTCCAGGGCATGCGAGGTGTTTCGGTGTACGATTGATCGAGCTGGTCAGTCGTACTTCTGATTGCGCATAGATCCGGCCGTGCATACTTCTGGTTGTGTGTACTGTACATCAATTCAAAACTAGTTCGAGTCGAGTTCAGTGGAAAGCCAAGCAAAACAAGTTTATTTTTTGGGGCGGGGGGGGGGGGGGTTTGTGAAGAATCAGGGAAGACATCGCACCATGGAGCCCAAGAATGTTATGAAGCATGTCAGTAAGAATAAAACCCACTTTCAGGTTCGTTTTTAAGGCAGTATTGGTAATGTTGGTTATATTTTTGTGTGGCTGGAACAGATTATCTTTTGTTTTGAGGTATTTGGAAGCTTGACTAAAGGTATTCATTGGGTTTATCTAGTAATTGAATGATTCTAGATCTTTTAAAAGAGTTTAATGCTTTCCGAAGCTCTGATGTTTTTATGGCATGTTCTGTGCTTTTGTGCTGTGTTGTATGGTGGTGTTTGTGTGCTGACCATTGTCACTGTGTTTCCTGGTCAGTAGTGCATGACTGCAGTGTGCTGCTTCTTCAGGAACCTCGGCAAGATCACTGGTCTGCACACAGGGACAAAAAACAATAATTAACACACACACAAATCCAGAAACATGAATATACTGTTCACATCAAGCAAGCATACAATATATATATATATATATATATATATATATATATATATATATATATATATATATAGTGATGGTATGTATAGTATCCCAGTAATGGATATACAGGTCCTTCTAAAAAAATTAGCATATTGTGATAAAGTTTATTATTTTCTGTAATTTACTGATAAACATTAGACTTTCATATATTTTAGATTCATTACACACAACTGAAGTAGTTCAAGCCTTTTAATAATTTTAATATTGATGATTTTGGCATACAGCTCATGAAAACCCAAAATTCCTATCTCAAAAAATTAGCATATCATGAAAAGGTTCTCTAAACAGGCAATTAACCTAATCATCTGAATCAACTAATTAACTCTAAACACCTTCAAAAGATTCCTGAGGCTTTTAAAAACTCCCAGCCTGGTTAATTACTCAAAACCGCAATCATGGGTAAGACTGCCGACCTGACTGCTGTACAGAAGGCCATCATTGACACCCTCAAGCAAGAGGGTAAGACACAGAAAGAAATTTCTGAACGAATAAGCTGTTCCCAGAGTGCTGTATCAAGGCACCTCAGTGGGAAGTCTGTGGGAAGAAAAAAGTGTGGCAGAAAACGCTGCACAATGAGAAGAGGTGACACGACCCTGAGGAAGATTGTGGAGAAGGACCGATTCCAGACCTTGGGGGACCTGCGGAAGCAGTGGACTGAGTCTGGACTAGAAACATCCAGAGCCACCGTGTACAGGCCCGTGCAGGAAATGGGCTACAGGTGCCGCATTCCCCAGGTCAAGCCACTTCTGAACCAGAAACAGCGGCAAAAGCGCCTGACCTGGGCTACAGAGAAGCAGCACTGGACTGTTGCTCAGTGGTCCAAAGGGTTTTTTTTGGATGAAAGCAAATTTTGCATGTCATTCGGAAATCAAGGTGCCAGAGTCTGGAGGAAGACTGGGGAGAGGGAAATGACAAAATGCCTGAAGTCCAGTGTCAAGTACCCACAGTCAGTGATGGTCTGGGGTGCCATGTCAGCTGCTGGTGTTGGTCCACTGTGTTTTATCAAGGGCAGGGTCAATGCAGCTAGCTATCAGGAGATTTTGGAGCACTTCATGCTTCCATCTGCTGAAAAGCTTTATGGAGATGAAGATTTCATTTTTCAGCACGACCTGGCACCTGCTCACAGTGCCAAAACCACTGGTAAATGGTTTACTGACCATGGTATTACTGTGCTCAATTGGCCTGCCAACTCTCCTGACCTGAACCCCATAGAGAATCTTTGGGATATTGTGAAGAGAAAGTTGAGAGACACAAGACCCAACACTCTGGATGAGCTTTAGGCCGCTATCGAAGCATCCTGGGCCTCTATAACACCTCAGCAGTGCCACAGGCTGATTGCCTCTATGCCACGCCGCATTGAAGCAGTCATTTCTGCAAAAGGATTCCCGACCAAGTATTGAGTGCATAACTAAACATAATTATTTGAAGGTTGACTATTTTTGTATTAAAAACACTTTTATTGTTCAGATGAAATATGCTAATTTTTTGAGATGGGAATTTTGGGTTTTCATGAGCTGTATGCCAAAATCATCAATATTAAAACAATTAAAAGGCTTGAACTACTTCAGTTGTGTTTAATGAATCTGAAATATATGAAAGTCTAATGTTTATCAGTACATTACAGAAAATAATGAACTTTATCACAATATGCTAAATTTTTGAGAAGGACCTGTATATATAAATATAAAATTTCTAGCTATTCCTCGACTCAGTAATTGTATGTTTACTTAATATTAATTTTATAATAAGCTCTATTAGATTATATAACTGTTATTTTTCAACACTCCCTCCCTTAAATTAGAGAGCTCTTAATTGCCAAGCTGTTTAAATAAGCAACTGATACAAGCATATACCCAAACACACACACACATAGCCAAATGCTTTCTCACACACACACACACTCTCTACCACTTTCACTAACGCACATGCACACACACTAATACACCGTCACCCTGTCTGACCCAACCAGCTGTTAAATGATCACACAATGTCTGCAAATGAGGCGTATCAGTGGCGGTAAGCCGGGAGATGTGCTAACGGTGGTTCGGTAACGAATGGCCTATACAGCGACCGCATGAAGAGCAGCGGACATTATGTTTTCATTTTCTCGCTTTACTCCTGAGAGAGTGCGTTTCAGGTTAATGGACTTCTCGTCTCCTTTATCCTTTAGAGAGGAAGAGTGTGTATGTGTGTGTTTGTGTTCTGGCCAGTCCTTCATTCACTTTACATTAGCTTTTCCTTTATGGGTAATAATTGCTTTCAAGTGGCCTTATCTAAGCATCACCAAACTCCTGGCGAGTCTGTGTGTCTGCGCCGGTGAGAGTGTGTATTCCGAGAGCATGTGTGGCGGGAGTCTACGCATCCCCGCCAGTCAGAAGATGTGTGTGTGTGATTATTTAACAAAGTTGTAAACACTGTAGAGACAAACAGAAATAATATCAGATCAGGTTAGTGAACTAGAGTACTGGCTAAATCTGAATTCGCACAAAACACAATGGTATAATTAATGATAATAACTAAAAAAAACCTTGCATAGTTCAAATAAAATAACCAACATCATTATGGTGTGATGAAGCAGAGTCACTGCAATCACCCTGAAGTTGTTTGGTTCCTCATAATTGTGTATAAGGTGTTTAGTTCCTCTTAAACTACATCAATCAATCAATGATTAGAATTTCAGAAGAATTTCATGATTACGAGTCCAGAAGAAAGATTGGAAAATTCCATTATTGAGTGTACTGAATACCTCTGGGTGATTAGGGATGGTGGTGGCTCTGGCAGCTAAGGCTGTACAGTAGGTTGTGGATCTCGAGGTCTGAGGATCCAGGTTCAAGCCCTTTGGTTGCCACACCCCATACTAGCCAGCCACTGCATGCAGTGCCAGTCCTGAGCCCGGTTCGAAAAATGGGAGGCTTGTGTCAGAAAGTACATCCGGGGTAAAACCAAGCCAAGCTGTGTGAGGATCGGATAATACACTGTGGCGACGCCTTGACGGAAAGTTTGTTTAATGTTTGTTTAGTGAAAGATGAAGAAGTGTGCACAAATCAAGCTGAGCTGTTAGTTATTTAACACACGAGCGACTCCAAAGCACCCTGGTAAAGAGACAGCAAAGACACTCACTCCTCGTTTCTCCTATTACTGGTTCTCTCGCATGTATTCGTTTCTATTTAAAGCTTCGTTCAACGTTGTGCCGAAGCATCAGCAAAACAAGCATGCTCATTTATTTTCTAGCGATGTTAAATTGTTTAATGAGGTGTGTTTGAACGTCATCGATTTCTCTCTAATGATTTAGAGTGTAAGCAGGACGCAGGATAAATCCGACCATGCTGCGATATAAATGCTTTATCGGCATCATTAATTAAGATGAAACACCTGGAGTTAAATTAAGGGCTTATACTGAGATTCATCAGTGCCGTCTCCTCCTGCCCACACACACACACACACACACACACACACACGCACACAAAGAAGCTGTTAATAGAGGTTAAAAGGATGAAAACATATTTGTTCAGGGATTTATTTTGGTTTCTAATCAGCATCACAATCGACTTTATGCAAGAAGCGATATCCGACAAATCATTATTATATTTGATCATATTCACAATTTTTTCTTATTTTGTGATTACGCATTGATTGTGGGATTCACCTTTTTTTCATTTTGCTCTTTTTTTTTTGCTCATTTTTGTAAATTTTTTTAAAAATCCATTATATAACCACATTCTGATTATTATATGTTTTTACTATTACTATTGTTCAGTTGATCTCAATTTAGACTAATAAACCCACTGGTTACTTGTGTGCATTCTGCTTCTAAATGGTTTATAGTCTGCTGGTAGATGCTTTGGCCTTCCAGTGCTTACGCAAGGAGTGCGTAAAAAAAAAACCCCCAAAAAAAACCGCATAGATTTGATGAGACACATGAATTGATGCTGAGCCATTTTGATTGACACAAACATCATTATGAAAAACTTTTCAATTTAACTGTTATTAAAAATAACTCAGCTTTATATGACTCTAACACAGATGATGGAGATTATGCTCATCAGCAGTGTACTAATCACTGACCTGATCATCTGTCATCATCTGCACCTGTTTCTCACTGGTTCATGATTCATAGATCACTGTGTGGCTTAACAAACAAAAACAGTCCTCTGAAACTGCTCAGGTATAGCGACTGGACTAAAAATGAGAAAAAAATACCTGCGCAAAAGTGGGCCAGAAAAGTCATTCAGGAAGCCTGGAGAACTCCCTCAAGAGTATGTCATAAAAAAAAAGAAAGTCTGAGCTCTTTGGAAGCAAAACATAAAGAAATGAGTGGGTTACAGAAAGTCTTTTGCTCAAGTCTGTATTTTTATTTTTTCTTTAATTATAATGTAAAGATTTCTGCATTTTTGATATTAAAGTGCTTATCTAAAACAAACTTTACATAGACGGACAACAGACAGAATCGACATTTATAGATACCACATAACACATACAGTGGGACAGAAAAAAAGTCCTTGTCCCTATACAACAAAAATAGTGCAAAACAAAACTTTGATATTGTGCAAGTAGTAGTGCACAGTAGTATTTACATCCTACATGTGGGTGGATTCGTTGGCATTATTAGTGGCTCATAATCTTTAAAGTTACAGTATCAGTATCAATACCAGTAGACAAGAAGGCTGTTTTATTTCCAGTGTCTCACTACTGAGCTACAATGATTAGGCGCCCATGTTTTATTAAACATATAAAATGCAATGAAACGGTATAGTGTACAGGAGTCATGTAAAATAGTGTGTTTTACATCTTAATGCAAAATTGAATTTTTTTTTTTTGCATCTAAAGTGACCTCGTAGTAGAAGATCGCCCAACCCAGGTCGCTCTGCTCTGCTGTTTTCTGCTGAGGTGTAACTCAAGAGTATTTTATTTACACAAATGACATATTTTGTTTGAGGGAAGAAACAGAGGGAGTTTGAGATTTTAGGCATTAAGGGTGAAGGTTCCCGGTTTTTATTTGTCAATGCCACCATATGTGCAGACATACAGAGGAATAGAACGTTTTTTGTTTTTCCTCATCAAGTGTTTACGTTGTCAACGCAATATAGAAATTTAGAATAAAAATATCAAAAATCATCTTTAAGATCTAGATTAACAGTAAAAATGTTGACCTTTAAAACATCTTTATTCCTTGTCATCCAATATTTAAGCATCAACCTAAGCACTTGATGTGAGAGAAGTCACTGACTAAGTCTTACAGAGTTTCTTGGGGGCGAGTCTGAGCCGCTGGCCCTCTTGGTCTTCTGAGCGAGAGACGTCCCGAACCGTAGTGCCTCGTACACAGGGTCCACCTTACTGCCGCATGCTGAGACAGAACAGGACAGCTGTCAATCAAAACCCTCAGAAAATGAAGCAGCATTATTATTAAAAACTAATCTGATTTATACACATTTTAACCACAGCGCTGTTGAATTCATCAGTCTGATTGCTCAGACGGTGTTTAGTAATTCCTTATAACTGCAGATCTGGTAGTGAAGCTGCTAATTATCCTTCGTTAAGTAATACATTATAGTGTAGTTTGTTAAAAAATTAAAGTATGTAAGAGAACACTACAGGACGTGCTGTTATGAGAAAATAATCAACATTGGAATCTTATCATTAAGTTCATGTCATCACACAGAGCTGTTATTGATTATTCTCATATAAGAGCACAACGCCTGGTGTACCTCTGACTCACCGATAGGCATGACTTCTTTAATGCAGCCAAACTGCTCCTGGATCAGCAGCGGGGAGCTGGAGTATCTCCGGAAGCCTTTAGGCTGCACAGACACACACACACACACACACGATAAGTACAGATACTTACAGATGTGATCTAGAACTGTTTTAATTGAAGCACTAATCAATATTTTTTACTTCTTTATCTGTTAATCCTTCACTCCCTTTATCCATACATTCTTACATTGTTCTGTCAGCCACCAGTTTATCCATCAGTTCATCATCCATACGTCCAGATTTTTACATATCTCTTCACCGACTTATCCATACATCATCCATGTATCCACTGCCACTCCATCTAATTATCAATCAATTTATTCATCCATTCATTCACACATCCATCCGTTAATCCATCAGTTCATCATCCATCCATCCGTACAGCCATTTACCCATCTATCTCTTTATCTATTAATTCATGCATGCACTGACCCTCCATCTATCCATCTCTTTGTTTATCCAACCATGAATCCACTACCCATTCACCTATCTGTTCATCTGTTTCTTTATTTATCAATCCATCTGTTCATACAAAAAACTATCCATCCATTTGCACACCAATACATCCATCCATTCATTCACATATCCATCCATCTATTTACACATTTTGCTAGCCATCCGTTTATCCATTTACCTATCCACTGATTCATCCATTTATCTGTCCGTCCATCTATCTAGTCAATTACCCACTTATCTATTTCCCCATCATCCATTTATCCATCCATGCATCTATTGCCTATCCATCTGTCAATCCATCTATTTACGCATCCATCAACTTGTCTCTATCCATTTATCAATACCTCTGTTTATTTATACATTTAGGCATCCATTTATACACTATTTATCTATCCATTTGTTTACTGATCCATTCATCTAGTCATCAATTAATGTACACGTCCATCCATTCACAGATTCATATACTATATGATCAAACCATCCATCTCTGTTATCCATTTATTTATCAACTAGTTTTATTTCTCCATTTACATTTAGGCATTTGGCAGACTTATCCAGAGCGACTTACATTTTTATCTCATTACACATCTGAGCAGTTGAGGGTTAAGGGCCTTGCTCAAGGGCCCACCAGGGGGAACTTGGTGGTTGTGGGGTTTGAACCTGGAATCTTCCGAACCGTAGTCCAATGCCTTAACCACTGAGCTACCCCTGTCCATCAATCCTTCTGTTTTTGTCCATTAATCTATTCAGCCATTTACACACTAATCCAGCCACCTGTTTATCTGTTTTCTTATCCATTCATTTATTTGCAATCAATTAGTCCATCCATCCATCAATTCCCCTGATTATCCAAACATCTATCCATCAATTTACACACTAATCCATCCATCTATCCATATTTCTACCTATCCATACATTTATTTATATAACAAAATTATTCATCTGTCTATCCATCTTTTTATACCATCATCTATCATCATGCATTTATCAATTCACCATCTATCCTTTTTTCTTCCACCCATCCATCCATCCATCTGTCCATCCCATCAGAATGATGTGTGCAGTGTTGCAGACACTGTGTTTTTATCAGGCCTTTTAAGAAGTGTCACATACTCAGTCAGGGTGAGAGAACACCCTGTTTGTCTTTCATTTTCTCTCTTACACACATACGCAGGCACACAAACACACAGAGAGAGAGAGAGAGAGAGAGCAAAATAGAGAAATAGATATGTAATCTCTTATGTATAAATTTGCTCATTAGCAAAAGGGGCATTTCCATTTGAAAAAAAAAAAAAAACAATCTGAGACTTTCATCTGTTCGCATAAAGGTGCACTTTACCCTCTACAAACGCCCCCACCCCCCATACACCACACACCATGCCCACACACACAAACGCATGCACACTAACACACTCCAGCAACATAATTAATTCTGTTTCTTTGTGTCTAAGGGTATTTTCAATGCATCACTAATACGCATAAATAGTTCATATTAATCTCAATTTATTAAAAAGCTTTTTCCTTTAATAGACTCTGATGGCGGACTCATAACTAAAAAGCTCTTTAAGATCAGATTTAATATTGGTCTGGAGAATTAGACATAATTATACGAGCAAGCATGTATTTTAATTTGTGTCTTTCTCGTGAAGCATAGCGAGCCATTTTATCACGTTTACCGGCATCAGGTGGCGTCCTAATAAGGAGGCATTTGCCTATGAAGCCATACATGGTGCACGCATACACACACACACACACGGCTCTGGTCCTAACCTTACTAGTTGTGTTGCCAAACTGAAGGCATAATCAACATCCTGCATCTGATCTGATGGCCTCGAGTGAGGAGACAGGGGGCTAAATGACGGCTTTCTGCAGCGCCTCGAGCACCTCTTCACTCACACAGGCGTCGTGGTTAGAATGCAGCTCATTACAGGGAAACCTTACAGAACTGCTGTTTCTATCACACACTAATGAATGCAGAGGCGGCTCGGTGCTGAGAGACATACCAGTGTACAGGCTGTATTTAAACACGGTGTCACCGTGTCGAAGACGTAAATTAAACTGATTTACATTATTCACTAAATCAGTCAAGGATCTGTCCTGAACTGGGGTCTTTGCGATGCAAGTCTTTGTTTAGGCTCTGTAATGAATCCTAGGGCATGGCTGGTGTCAAACAAAACACACACACGCACACACGCACACACACATATACAGAAAAAGCGAGAGAGAGAGAGAAAGAGAGAAAGAGAGGCAGCTTTTAGTCCCAAAAGTCAACTAATAATTGAAGAAAACAGAAATATGTTATGATTTCTATAGCAGGTCTTGTTCACAAATGAATGTTTGTAGAAGAAGTCTCCAATTTTAGCACTTCGTAAGAGTTTGGAGAAAAGCTGTAACTCTAAAAATGTCAGGAAAGGCCGGTGAGAAGGTTTATAGCTGATATAATTTAGGCGAGCACTAACAATTTTCATAGAAATTCCATGTAATTACAAAGAATTTTAAACAAGTGTAATTATGAAAAGTGCTACGGTTTGCAGAGGACGCAGGACAAATTAACAATGAAGAATGTTCTTGTACTGGTTTTTTTTGTGTAAGGAAATGTTTTTGTTTTTTTTTATGAAAGGAGTCTCCAGTTTCAGCATCAAAGGAAACCCTTAAAAAGTATCTAAATTTGTCACTTTAAAAAATCATTTAGAACATGCTAAATGTTTTTTTTTCATGCTACTTTTTTTTGCAAGATTTTTTGTATTTTTTATCTCCTCCTACAGTGCAACTCATGTCCAAACCCTATAGAGTTTGAAGAGTCCATCTGGTCCATCCTCATCGCTCAGGCCAAAAGAAATAAACACGGAATAAAAATAACAACTCGCCAAGTTAAGAGGAAACTGACCTCAAAGCATTAACTCTGATGGGAGTTTTTTTTTTTTTTTAAACGTGACATCGTCAGCCGTCTACGTGAGCCGATAAATTCACTTAGGATTCTTATCTTAAGTAGAAAGTGAGATTTTTACATGGCCAGAATTGTAAAGGTGTTGCTGCGGTTAAACTATTAAACAGTAGGCGGAGCATTGTGGGATTTGTGCTTTACTTGGCAGGCAAGTCTGTTAAACTGCACAGCTTTCACTTCCAAACACATAGCTGATTAAAAAAAAAATAATCACATTTTATCAACATTTCAAAAGACCCATTTCATCTTTCATAAAGTTTATAAACTTCAATAAACAGTGACCCAATAATTATTAACAGAAACACCTGGCATGTATCTGGATGCATGAAAAACAGGCTTTATATGGACTTTTTTCATACACACATACTTCTATCTTGAGTTTATGTTTGTCCCTTGGGGAAATGTTTTACCTTCTGAGGCTTGATGTTTGACTTAGGGTCAAAAAGAAAAAATCTATGCATTTAGCCTAATGTTATCCATCTTACAACTAGCTTTCTTTTTCTGTTTTTAGTTCTTTTACATGCCATGTTGTACATGTAGACATTTTTGAGTGCACTTTTCATGTGAAAGCGTTTTTATTTTCACTTTCTAATATATCCCATTTTTACCTAAATGAGTTTTTATATATAAGCAATAAACACATTAACAATAACTACTCATAAGGCTTCATCTATCAGTAACATCTGTCTAGCTTTTATAATCTGTTTTTATTATTTAACTTATTACATTTTATTCCAATAATATGAATCTTTCTACAGTACGAGTCAAACGTTTGGACACACCTTCTAATTTATTGCTTCTTTGTTCAGTGATTTTTACACTTTAGAACAATACTGAAGATTTTAAAACTATAAAATAACACATATGGCATTAGGTAATTAAGTAACAACAAAAGCAGTCAGTTGTTATTTTAAGATATGAAGGTCAGCTGTTCTGAAATAGTTCTTGCAAGAACAGTATTGCCAAATGAATTTGCAAAACCAAACAAGCACCGTGATGAAACTGGTCTCATGATGACCTTTCCAGCAGAGCAAGACCAAAACTCAGCTCTCCTGCAAAGGAGAAGTTCATTTAGAGTCACCAGCCTCAGAAATCACCAATTAACAAACAGGACCTCAGATTAGAGCTGTACAGAGCAGAAGTAGCAGATACATCTTAATATTAACTGTTCAAAGAATATGATTGCATATTTTAGACGCCTTCAGCATTGTTTTACTAGCATAAGTACCCATTGTTTTCTAATTATCTATTGATGCGGGTGGTGGTTTACATAAAAAATTGAGCTTCACATTATTGCTTGTTATTACATACACGGTTTAAGAAAAGAGACTTTAAGAAGAGAAACTTTAACTTCCAGCAAGAAAAAATAAATATACGTTGATCTGTCACTTACAGTAGTCTTCGAAGGTTCAGTTTTCATAGTCTACTGGCCTTTTTTTTTGAGTTATCTACTGTATGCAGTGTTGTGCTTTTGTTTGTGTTTTGTAAAGATTTAGACTCATCGTAGGGGCATTACATTAGTTTCAGTGTCTTCTGCATACTCTGTTAAATAAATTATCGCTTTCATTGTGGAGTGACACGTATAGTCTTGCCTACCTTGAGGAAAAAAACGCTATATTCATCCAAAAAGAGCTGGATGCCATGACATAATCTGGCATATAACTGCATTTCTATTCAACATTTTGATTTCATTTATGGTGCAGGTTTAACTTCAGGCAAATACCGAAGGACTGGCAAAGTTTCATTAAATTCTGTTCAGCCAGATTTTCATGATTCTGATAAACAGGCGTACTGAGTAATTTTTTGTAGTTTAGGTCCTCCAATGTATAAAAACATAAAGATATCTTTGAAAAAGCGAGTTCTGACGAAAACTTTTTCTTCGAACAAAACCTTTGCATACCACAACTAAGGAGATTTGAAAATACTGGAACTGGGTTAAGAACCCTTCACATTATCACACTATCAACACATTATCAAAACCTAGAAGCATAGTGCTGAACATCTTCAACTTCGTTAAAGAAATGTGATTAGCTGTGTTTTTTAGTACAACTATGTTGTTTAATAGTAACAGTAACAGCATTTCCACACAAAATATGATAAGAACTCTGAGGATTGGGACTAAACAGCTGTATGTCCTTTAGAAAACCACCTGTTAGAGAGACTAATTATAAAGGCTTCAATTTGCTAGTGAGCAAGATTGGACTTTAGAGCAATGAAAAAATAAAAGGTTATGTGGTCTGATGAGTCCAGATCGACCCTTTACCAGACTGAAGGGTGCATCACCTGACAGGTGAAAGTCCAGACCTCGCAAGCCATTTCCACATGTTTGGACCATTAAAGGAGTTTCTGGGAGGCCAGCGTTTCACTTTCTACCTTAATGATGTCCAAGCACTGGTGAAACTGGTTTATGCTGGAATAAGTGCATTAGTGTAGCAGGGGATTATATAGAGGATTAAAGGAGTATTTAGTCTCATTACTCTACGGAATGCCCCGAATATTTAATAATATTAGATAACTTATTTTCCTTGTTTTTTTTAGTCACTGTAGCTATTTTTTATTTACTTTTTTCCTTTTTGGGTGTTGGGGTTTTATCTTTCGTTTTTCTTAATTTTTGTTGCAAAAAAAATTTGGAGCAGCAAATGCACGATAGGTATGTTGGAACCCTATTAAAAACACTTGCAACCTATTTCTGGTATCCTCATTGGGTTTGTTTTAAGTCCATGGAGAGACTTTCTTTTTTCTAAAGTCAAATATATTTCTCTGAGTGAGCTCCACCTCTTGTACCCATTACCCCAAGCAGGTCGTGTGAAGCCCATTTTTGCATGTGTGGCCACGAGGGAGCCGGATTTCCCTCTGTACAGGAGTCGTGTTTGTAGTCGTGACTTCATTTCCACTTAACAGATGTGAAAAGACACACAAATGTTGGACACACATTTCTGAATTCCTGATTAACACAACCCTCGAGATCTGTAACAACCTTTCACAATACACACATTCTCTCAGTGTCGCAGACACTCATGCACACATAGAGATGATGATCATTATGCTCATGCTCTGCTTCACAGAGGGAAGGAAAGACAGTGCATGTCACACCTTTTAACGTCTAATCTTCATGTAATTGACAAAAAAACAACTGCCAGAGTGAATGCACCTCATAACACCTGCAAAGACACACTCAGTAATAATTAAAAGCCTATAATTAACACATACACACACTCTAACTGATGAGGTATAATATATTATTACTGAGTATACTATACTGGTTCACAAGATTACTGACCATCAAGAGTATTTTATTTGTATGACGGGCATTCAAGTCAAACCGGGATGTAATTTTGGATGAATTACGGCTTTATAGTAGCACAGTACAGTGATGAGACTCTTAGCTGCGGTAAAACATTTTAAAGAAGGGCGTACGTCCGTGAATGTCGATTCTGGCCGAGGTGGCTACCGAGAAATCTTTTTACCTAAATCGTTTTTCTCTTATAACTAAAAATAAAAAAATTATCTTTAATAATAACTTTATCAATATTATGATGAGGTCTTTATTCTACCATTTCAGAGCTGAGTGTAAGCTAGCATATGTGAGAGTAGGTGTAAACTCTTACCAGTTTGCCCATGCACCTCTGCTGCCCCACCCTGTTGAGACACTTGTGATGGATGCCCATTTTACACGCTTTGCAGCGAAGTCCCAGCTTGGCATTCGGGCCTGTCAATCACACATCAAACTCATTAACACATCACAGGGTCAAAGGACATAAAGCTCGTAGGGCTAATTCGACTGTTCAAACCCTGCCACTGTCATAAGGACACTGCATATGATGGAGTGACTGATGTTCTGTTATGCTGGATTCGATTCTAAATCTTAAAGAGAATAACCACAAATATATTTAAAAGGTACTTACTCACAAGTAGAATGTGTGAACTTTTCTTCTATTATTTATTGACCTAAAGTTCTAACAGTGCTGTAATAGCATGGTTCCAACTTTAGGTGCTGGGTTAGCAGTGTTAGCAGTCACAGATTGCTTTTGAATCTTCAGTTATAAAAAATATGAAATGAAATTTCTCAGGAAAACAATATTGTAAAAAAAAGAGGAAAAAAACAGTTCTGATCTCAATTAAAAATGAACAAATGTATACATACAGCATTCAGAAGAGTGCGTATACAAGTAAAAGTTCTGTTTATGAAAATTGAAAAAAAAAAAAAAAAAGAGTTTGTGTAAATGTCTGTAGAAGATGCACAAATGTGACCTTTATTTGAATGGCTGCCATTTTGTCATTTTCAGCTCTGTGAACTTTGCCATGAATGGAGATTTGTGGGCGTTTCTAAATGTAAATATACTGTAAATACTTTTCATGATTCATGAATCCACCTATCAAAGCATCTACATAGGAACTTCTGTAGTCCAACTAGGCACTGTGGAGGCCAATGATGACCATTGTATTTATTCCTATTTGCACGACCATGGTAGGACCTCCGGGAAACATTTACTACAGGCAATTTGGGAATGCCAATTAACCTAATTTGCATGGCTTTGAATTGTGAGAGGAAACCGAGGCACCTAGAGGAAACCCACCAAGCACAGGGAGAACTTACAAACTCTATGTACATAGACCCCAAGGGGGGAACAAGGCGCAGTGCAAGGCGACAGTGCTAACCTCTAACCCCATAATTCATGAATAATTGGTGTTTATAAGCATAACAGGAAAGAATAAGCAAAGTACAGGAAAAATAAGCGAAAGGTCAACCAACAAGTAAGATTAAAAACAAAAAAAAAAAAAAATATATATATATATATATATATATATATATATATATATATATATATATATAGAGAGAGAGAAATTTAAACAAATGCAGAATCAGGGTGCAACATAAAGTTGAAGGGGGTCTGAATACTTCCTGAATGCACTGTATACAGTATATATTGGGGATTTTGTGTAGATGTGGTGTGATGGAATTACCTTCCAAACTGCATGTTTTTATTAAAATAACTATGCTTTAATTAATCATTATTCATAGTAAAATTATTCAGTGCTGTGCTTCTTTAATTAAATATTTCCTTTTAAATGAGTAAAAACAGAGCCCGGTTTACAAAAAAACAGAAAGCTAAGTAGCGCTATGACTTGTGCTTTTCAAGAACAAACACCCACACGAGCTTTGTGTTAATTGCATTTAAATGGTAAAAAACAAAAGATAACATGTCTAAACATCGCTATCTGATCCACACAGTTCCTGCTTTAAATAAATTTAGAAACTAATCGTGCAGCACTTTTCCCCTACAGTACTAAAAGTTAAAAAAAAAAAAAAAAAACACATGTAAGGGAATAATCTATCAGTAAATACTGTAGATCTGCACAGACACAGGTTCTCCTTACAATTTGTTTTACCCAAAATGCGTCTCGCATCTTTTTTGTTCATGAAATTAATCTGTAAAAAACACACACCGTATCCCCTGATGCAAGCACACAGCATTTCATATAAAACAAGCCCTCAGGTTCCAACCAAAGTGCATTTACCATAGCATCCGGAGATGCCAAGTTCGATACCTAGTTGATGCTACAGCCATCTGTAGCCGGACTAATAACTAGTGTAACTAATTTCTTAAATCAAAGACTACTAAATTTAGCTTTTGTGATTAAAAAAATAATAATAATAACAATTGCTGTCATTTTTATGTTGCAAATCAAGGTCAGTGAAGTTACTACATATATACGGTTCCTCACCCATTGATACAACATTTTTTTCCAAACAGTGTTTACTGTATATATATATATTTAAAAAAAAAATTCAACATATATTTAAAGGCACATTTATCTAAACAGAAAATGTGTAAAAATACATGGATACGTATTTTTCTTTTCTTTTTTCAGTTACTAATACTGACACATACTGAATTAGAAAATATGGATCTTTGCCAGATTAAGGGGTTAAAATCCATGGTAAAGTTATACGATGTCATGTCATGTCAGTCTTCCTTTATTCAAAAGTGACCTTTTACTCCTCTTACTCACACACACATTGTTCCACTAACTCATGTTCCTCATGGTGTGTATCACGGTTCCCAGCCTGGCGAGCTCTTCTTACTTGTCTTGCTTTGTTCTCAGTCTTCCGCAGGCTTTTGTCTTTGATTTGGTTACTTCAGTCTTTTATCTATTTGACCTCTGTTGTTCTTTG
Organism: Clarias gariepinus; assembly: GCF_024256425.1. NCBI lineage: Eukaryota > Metazoa > Chordata > Actinopteri > Siluriformes > Clariidae > Clarias > Clarias gariepinus. The sequence goes on along the minus strand of NC_071112.1, from coordinate 7,921,985 downwards.
CTAATCACAATATGGTTTATGTTCCTTGTGTGTCTTAGCAATAAGTGCTAGTGTGTCTTCAGCAGTTACCAAATAAAACAAAAGAAAAAACTGTCAGTTGACTTAGCTGATAAGTCAACTTTTTAAAACCACTGCTATGACTGAGTACATATTATTAAAAACTTTCCACAATCTAAACACTAAGCGTGCACAATAATTATCAAAAGCAAATTCGAGATTAAACACACAATAAGACACAAGCAAGGTAAAGCAGTACTAAAAATGCAGCACAGCAAGATGCAGAAAGGGTGTCTTTTCTTATACATTGTGTCTTAATTTTTTTTGAGAGCTGCCTTAAAGGATCCAGACAGGGATCACACTGGGCCTATGTTTCAATACAGTTTTTAGCACACGCTCATTAACTTCCCCTCTAATTATGCTGCAATCCCCAGCGTAATTTTAAGCCCTGCTTAGATGAGGCATTGGAGGGACTAGGTCAGCAGGGTTGCCAGATCTGTAGTTTTATTTAAAAACTGAATCACTGATCTTTTAACTGTTTGTGATTTGTTCTAAATGCCTGAGAGGGTATGGGATTTTACACGCTAAAGGGTTAAATGTCTATTGGACTGGCTGGGGATGGGTCAGACAGGTTCAGAGGGCAGAGGGAGTCTAGATCACTGGCAGCTAGTTTAGACTGTGGTTGTTCTGAATTGCACATCAGCTGGCTTTAGGGTTAGTTCTCATTTGCCTTTTGAATAGTTTTATGCAAAGTCTGAATGGCAGCTGGACTGGTTTAGTTCTGAATAGCAAATGGACTGCTTTCGGTTAGTTTGGAATGGCAGTTTTGGGTTAGTTCTGAATGGTAATTGGCTTGGTGTTGAGTTTAATCTGAATGATAATTACTGTAGACTGGTGTTGAATTAGTTCTGAATGGCCTATCAACTGATTTGAGGTTATTTCCAAATGGTTTTTGACTAGCAATTGGACAGGTTTTGGGTTAGTTCTTCATAGCATTGAACTGGTTCTGAGTTCTGCGTAGGCTTTGGACAAGTTTTAAACTATGGATAAATGGCCTTTAGACTGTGTTAATTCTGAATTACCATGGAGCTAATTTTGGAGTTAGCTCTGAAATAAGCAATTGACTATTTCTGGGTTAGTTCTAACTTGCTTTTGGACTGGGTTAATTCTGAATAGCCTTTCAACTAGTTTTGGTGTAGTTCTGAAGGGCCTTTTAACTGATTTTCGATTATTTCTAAATGTTTTTTGGACTGGTTTTGGGTTAGTTCTGAATGTTAATTGGACTGGGGTTGCAGTAAATGAAAAGCCATTGCAGAAACACAGTTTGATCAGTAGCAAGACTATAGTCGGTAATTTAAACAAATTAATAAAATAAATAATGTCTAACAGGAAATTATGCAGCCAAAGCACTGCCTTCAAGCTACTGTATATGTAATTTTACTCTAATTAGAAAACAATTTAGATAAGAAGCAAATAAAACACTGTCAATAGTCTTTTAAACCTACCACAGCCTTCTGCTCATAAGTGATGGCCACTTCTGAGTTGTAAAGAGAAGCAGACGAGCGTGTGTGTAAACCAGTAATGAAACAGGGCCCGTATTTTAAAATGCTTGAGGGTGTAATCTTCCAAATGACATTCAGAAGAGCACTTGTGCCTCAGAGCATTTTAACTTCCTGAATATGAGGGAGAAAAAAGCAACATGTGGAACCAAGCGCCTCATATCAGGGTAATGGCCTTAGGATTACTGATTACTATGATTTGTATTGCAGGTCCTGATTTTACTGAAGGACAGAAGTCCCTGAGTCAATACGGGAAGCAAAGTCAGTTAAAATAAATCCTTTGACATCACCATGATGGTTTAACAAACATTAGCTGAAACTACCTACAAAAGTGTAGGCGTTTTACCTACAAAATATAACAGTTTTTAAAGTATTTAAAGGGTTACTGTTTCCTTCAGGACAACTTTCTAGTGATTGATCTAACCACTAATTTAATTAGCTAGCTACTTCAACTTCAGCTAATAAGTTTGCTGTTTCAGTATTACATTTTGGCACCTAGCAAAGCAAAGTTAATGCTGTAAATCTAATAAATTATGCATTTGAACTAGTATTTTATGCTAACCTGTTCAGCAAGCTGAAGAAATGTTTAATTAACAGATTGTAGTGATGTCATTCATTGAAGTAAATGATTAACTGTCACTTAGCAAAATCAGGAAGTGAATTCTTATCAGCTCTAGTTTTGCTATCATAGGTGCAGGAAACGGAACACGAACTTACCGAAAACTTTGCCTGCTCCGCCTTGGCAAGCTAAAGAAAAATTGTAAAAAAAAATAATAAAATAAAATAATAATAATAATAATAATAATAATAATAATAATTCCTGGGATATTAGAGAAAGTTAAGAACTAAGTCAAATTTAGATAAAGTCTTAACTTGTGAAATATTAAAATTAAAAACCTACTTTAAAATGATACAATGCTGAAATGAATCAATAATATTAAAAATTATATTTAAATATTAAAAATGGTATTTAAATAATTTATGCACACAAATATATATACACATACACACTACTTTGATAAGATTATTTTAAACATAACGTCAAAATAATACTTTTCTAAGCCAATGATACTTTTTAAAACCAAGTATGAAAACAAAAAATGTTAAAAATGAAATGTTTTGACATTCATACATCCATAATCAATACCCATCCCTGACTTCTGTGTTTTTTGCATTCCCAGAAAAGTATTTAACTGATTACCTGATAATCAGGTATGTGACTGCTGGGTGTGTTGTAGCTGTGTTTCTCCTACAGCTAGAAAGTTTAAATGTTCTCTCTCGCCCTCATGCTTACATGTTTGAGAGATTGATAGGTGCTAGTGGAGACCACAGAGAGCCAAGCGGAACCATAAAAGGAAGCGCATCACCGTGACATTGTGTCAGAGCTCTGCTTTAGGTCACACTCAAGTAAATCTCTGTGACTCAAACACAATGAGGCTCAGTTGCAGTGTTGTCCCAGCAGCTCGGTGCTTACTTACCCAACACTCCCAAGCATGATAACCAACATTCAGTATGGGGTAGAGACAGGGGGTGCCCTTGAGTCAGGCCCTAAACCCTTAACTGCTCAGATGTATAATGACATAAAATGTAAATCTGTCTTGATGATGTAAATGTAAAGGCTCTGCGAAGGTTTGAACAAATTCCCATAAATAGTTTAAGAGGAGTTGAGGATAGAAGAATAGTGCGACGGACTTTGATCTACACAGGCAACACAAAAAAGTATTTTTTTAGGTTTTGTTTGGTGTTTAAGGTTTTGTTTGGTGTTTAGACATTCTACCTTTATAGTGTAGGTTCTAATAATGTAATGTTGTAATGTTTTCTGAAAGACAGCTCCATCCATTTCAAGATAAAAGGGACACATGGAGAAAAACTCCTAAAAAAAATATTTGTTGAGGGTTCCTGTCGTATTTGACTCCATTAAAGGGTTCTAAATAATCTCGAGCATTAATTAAGCTTAAGTAGACACTTAAGTAAGTGTTTTTAGGTTCCACTTGGAAACCTTTTCTGACAAAAAAACACACAACTGTGCGATGAAGTAAACTTAGACAAGGGAAGATTATTACTTGACAACTCATAAAACATCACAAAGTTAATAAAGTTAATAAAACCCCCACAAATCCCCCACAGAACCCCGTAAATCACATGCAATAACATCTTCAGATCAGAACATTTCTCTCATACTCGCTCTCTCTGAGTGAACTATGGTCTACGACAATCCTTAGCTGGGGTGTTTTCTTATTCCACTGTAAAATATTCAGTAGATGAGCGTGACACAAGATGTCCTTCACCACATCAGGTCTCACGTCTGTCTGTCACACGCTGACACCGCACTGTCTTCAGGTCTTTAATTACATACCACAGAAAACAGTGACAAACACAAGTGTTACCTGAGCTTCGCAACTGATTCGAGTTGACGCTCTGAATTCCCTCACTGATGGAACTGACATCAGATACCCACAAACATATACACACACACAGTAGACAATCTGACTTTAGCTCAATCACATGCATATTTAATACTTCTAGTCCCTAAGGAGCGCAGAGTGTGTTTGGCAAGCTCGGTTCTACAAGGGAGAGTTCGAACTTCTGAAACAGGAAATTGCTTAAAAAAAAAAAAAATCACATAAAATAAATAATTTATTGAAGCTGTCCTGTTTTTAAGTTCCTGTTTGTATGTTCATCTTACACTGTCACTGTAGCATTCCGTGAATAAGTTGTTTCTAAACCAAATAAACAAATTCTAGTTGTGGATATGCTGAAGTTTTCTGATACAATTTGTATTATTATTACGGTTGCAACTAATGATTCATCTATTGATTATCATTGAAATGATTAATCAATTATTCAGCTCTTATTTAGCTATCAGCCTTCAACCTCTAATTATTATTATCATCAGGATTTTAAATATTGCAAAAAAAAAAAATTAAGAGAACACTTAATACCAGTTTTTGCATGAATGGGCCCGATTTTTTGAGCAGTATATGAAATATATGAAAGTGAGAGTGTCGAATGTCAGTGCTTTAAATAGAGGGTCCAGTGTCAGTGCTTTCTAAAGTGTTAAACCTGTAACTCTACGTTATTGGACACTGTTTCCATTGACGTTCAATAGATAATAAAATTCCTATTAACATTTATGCATCTTAATGAATAAGACATTTTTTTAAATACATTTTTTATTCCTAGTCTGAGATTATGTTAATTGTTCACTATATTAGACTGAGCACATTATCAGATATGTCACTTCCTCCATCCTGCTAGTCCTTCATCTCTTTAAACATATGTGTATGTATGGACACATAGACGCACACACGCTTTCAGGTTTCATTGATTGCCGAGCGTCTGCTTCTTTGAAGCCGTGCAGATCGTTACGGCCATTTTGAACCGCTCTTCAATCAACTCTTCTCAATGCATCAAAAGAGCCTCATATCTGAAAGTCTTTGATTGACCATTGCTATTATAGAGTCCTTTGGTGAGCATGTGTGAGATGAAGGCTCGCTATTAATTCCTAGGATTATAGACGGCGCACATGAGACGTCGGTCATGGAGTAATTTTCTACAGTGGAAGCCTGTGTGAGGAAAGATGGAACAGTCATGTGGAGAATCTACAAATATACATAATCAAACAAAAGTCAATATTTAGGAAACTATGATCATGAATGTAGAGCTGTGCAATTTAAATGATTAGGCAATTTATTCAGTCTTTATATAACTTATAAACATTTATTGGTCTTAAATTGACACATTTTCTAAAAGATATATCACAGCTTTTGCAGAGTATACTAACTGCTTGGATCTACAGTAACTTACTTGCAAAGTACTCTCTTTTTATATTCAGATTAGCTCTTGTCCTTCTTCTTTTGAGTTTAAAGAATGCTTGGTGCAACACTGTCACCTACTGGACAGGAGTACAGAGTCGAAGATTGGCAGAAAAAGGTACACTTCATTTCAGTGTTTATTACATACTTAATAGTTTATTAATATTTAAAAATCTGAGTCCCCAAAAATCAAATTAAATCAAATCAAGAATTTACCTTGGATTCATTGCTCTAAACTACACACAGGTCAGTTTAATAATCTAAATGAGCTGATACAATCTGAAGGTCACTGCTTAAGCTAGTCCTAAAAAAAGGAGAACTTTTTCATCATAAATACTGACATAATTTCTGATCTTAAGTTGGCAAATTTAAATAAAATATAAATAACGCTGTGCTTTTTTCAGTGAGACCACATGCACAGAAGATTAAGGCAAAGGCTTGCCAAGGAATGAGGTGGATGTTATTCCTCTTGAATGTATCTAGGCCAGCTTGATCTTCCTTTTAAAGAAGAGAAAACATTCAGAGAAGATAAACTATTAATATTAAGACTTGTGATTATAAATAAAGCGAGAACCATTATTTAGTTTGATCAGCCTCTTTAGGTACTTAAGTTTTCCTGATTTTACTCTTCGTCTATTAATCATTTTTCTGTTTTCTGTTCAATCATCCTCCACCTCTCTCTTTCTCTCTCTCTCTCTCTCTCTGTCTTTCTTTATCTGAGGAGGAGGATTGATGGTTCTTTTGCCAAGCCATAAATTCTCCTCTTCCTTCATCACTTCCTGCCTGGTCTGGAGGTCTGTTCAGACTTACAGCAGATCAATAAATACACCCACTCACTTTTCTCTGGAATAACCAACACAGGGTTCTGTCTGGTTAGTGCTGTGTAAACAGGAGCTTGAAAAGATGCTGTAGCTAGCTCAACACAACTGCATAAGGAGAAATGTAAAAGGGAATGATTTGGCCCAAAATCAAAAGGGTACAAAGTTCCCTTTAACCCAAAATTGCAGAGATTAACCAAGATGATAATCGGTTTGTTTGGCTTAAGCAGACAATGAAGAACATGAATTCAATGTTTTTCCAAAGTCTGAAACTGTTTTCAACTATATGAAGCCAATTCTCATCAAAAGCACACTCCACTGTGGAACGTCTTCTGTGCTTAAGATTGTTTTTCACTATCTGATCTCACTCAGTTTACAGATGCAGCTGAAGCTGAGTCTGGTTGATTTCACATGGAATCATTTTGAGCTCTAGATAATTGCATCCTCTTTCTAAGAAACGTTGCTCACTGAGCTTAAAAAGAGCTCTGTTAACAGGCACGAGCTTTCCCGCTGCAGACCCTCAATTAAAAAATCAATGAATTCATATGCAATACAAGGCAATAAAAAATATTTCTAGATATATTTACTAATTTCATGGCTATTTTGCCTTATTCTGTTAACGGATCATTTTGCATTGTTTCAGAATTGAACACTTAAAATAAGTAAAGCATTTGCACATGGGCATTCACGACTTGTGACGGAATTTCTGGTGAATAAAAGCGTCTGACATTTACATCTAGCACAGTACAGTGATTAACTCTTCGCTGCAGTAAAACATTTGAATGATGCAAACATTTTTAAGAACGCCGTATGTCCATGAATAATGATCCTGGCCCAGATGGCTCAGTGCCCACTGAAGACTTTCCTGTGAACATTCAGTGAAAGGAACACCTTATCCTTGAAAATCCCTAAAAATAACTTAACGTAAAGAGAAGAGGAGACGCATCTGTCAGTGGGAACTGTTTTAAACAATCATTCACCAACACCAATGAAACATTACAAGAACTAGGCTGAGAGTTACTGCCGCATCCCTGAACAGTCCTGACCTTGCTCCAAGGCCATTAAAGGGGTTCCTGGGAGGCCAGTGTTTTAGACGTAAAGCAAACAATCCGATCGGCGCTCTGGCTTACTGAGAAAACGTTCGACCTTGATGGTTCCAAGCACTAGTGAAATACTGGGATAAGTGCATCAGTGCAGCAGGGGATTATATGGAGAAATGAAGGGAGATTTAACTCTCATAACAGTGTTCTGTTATTCTAAATCAAAAGTCCTTGACTTGAATACCCCATTTGAATCATTCAATATCTTTCTTTAACTCTATTTATGTTCAAGTTATTTTATTCACTAAAGAATAATAATAATTTTTGGCAACACATCACATTCCTATGAATGAAATATGATACATTTATTATTTGGCACAGGTTCTAGAGCTTTGAACATGGGTAGACTGTTGATTCTTCTATTTTTTGAAGTATCAAGTATTATGTAAAATATCTTATAAGCACTAAAATGCTGTGCTTATGAAAGTCTGGTTTACTTTTTCATCAGTAAGAATACAAGCATTCCGAGCTTGTATTTTCTGTTGTCATCAGTGCTGGGGGTATCCTAAATCTTTGTGTGTGCGTGTCACTTGCCAACGTCATCCTCTGACACACACAGCCATAGCCGATAAAGTAAGAAGGCACGCGATAGCATTTTTTTTAAAATATGAATAATATTATTGATAATATTCTACTCCTTGAGTTTAATGGTGGCCGCAAACCAACTAGGTGCATACTGCCACCTGCTGTATCGGAGAGTGAAAATACACAGGTCAATGAAGGAGTGGGGAGTTTTTCTTGTCTCCTACTGCTCCACTCTTCAGTACAGTAATTGGTAGTATTGCACCAACTTAAAAAATATATATTTTTTGTTATATATAGTATATATAACAAATTCATACATTTTCCACCAATTAATGTTTGTTATATAATTCGACTACATTTACAATAAGACAAAATGTATTTCTTTCTTTCTTTCTTTTAAAAGAACACCAAATGTTCTCTTCAAGCTCCATTCAAGTTCCTCAGAGACACACTATATGTTTATGAGCCACGTTTAACCGCCGACACAACCCCGATCCTGTGGTCATTCTCGACCCTCTTCTCCATCTTCCTGCTCAGCCCTATTACCCACGATGCACTGCAGTGCGGTAATGCCATCTGGAGCGGCTGTGGTGTGACTCGTCACCTCACCTGGGGATCTCGGAGTCTTGAGGTGCACTTCACCATCACTTCGCCATCCCCGCTTAAAACAATATAGTATATGTCAACAAGACGTTCGTTAATAATTAGACATCATTATTAAATGTGATTTTTCTTCTTCTCTACACATAACTAAAATTCTGTGCCCATAAAACAGAAAGTTCTCTTTACAGAATAAAACACAAGTAGCATGTCTTTAGTAAGTCTTCCTTCACATTCCCTTGACAGCAAGACCAAATGGCGACGCCCACACAGACACTCGCGAGGGAAACAGATTTGGACGTATTGTTTGGCTTTGCTTTATGACCGTCATAAATTTAATAACCATAAAGTGTCATAAAAAACCCAAAGCAGCACATTTAAGCACTTTATGAGAATGTGATGGAGGTCCAAGTTAGAACACTGCAGAGGACTTTTTTCTTCCTCCATCATCCACTTATTTTAGTTGTTAAGTATTCAAATGTTCTGTAAAATGTGTGTTCAGGGTGCAAGGCACAAATCTGACTGTTTATAAGGATTAAGACCAATTTGTCTGAAATCAGAATATGTGGCTTAATACATTTGTATTTAACACTGTTTACATTTGCATGTTCATTACATAACTGCTCTCTCTCTCTCTCTCTCTCTCTCTTCAATGCTAGCCAGATGTTTTTTTAGTACTATGATTTTGCTAGCTACAGTAGTTAGCTTAGATCCTTTTGTTTCAGGTTTATTTCAGCTGTAAATCTAGTAGGACTTTTTGGTTGTCACAATCGTGGTAACACTCTGACAAAAGTTATGACTCTGACAAAACATTGCAAAAACAGTATTTACTGAAATGCTCATACTGATCATGCTATTTTATTTATTTTTTGCCAACTACACCAATGCCCTAACTGGGAATCAAACTTGGGCATTAAGTGAATGATAGCCACTGGTCGATCAGGGAATCACCTGAACCTCCATAGAAAAAATCCTCCCCAGGGAACAAGGGCATAAAATATTAAATATTAAAACATTTGTTAAAAGCGCTTTACAAATTAAATTCAATTGAAAAAAACAACAACAACTGCATTTGACCATACTGTGAAATCATGAAGCAGCTTAAAGAAGAAAAACACATGAGAACTACCATCTGCGGTACGATCACATCTCAGATCCGTCCTGTGAAGACGAAGTTTTTGAAATTTAGATGTCGGACGAAGGGATGTTAACCGACCCAATAAGTATATGTTGATATTCGCTATCGTCATTCATTTACTGTTATCCCACTTTACATTATTCCAATGTTAAATAGGTTCATCTTTCCAAGTCATTCTAACTTCCCCCCCCAAAAAAATTGTGTTTTAGCTGAATGACTTCGCAACCTCTTGCAAATACAGCTACACGACAACGTCATACAACATTACAGTTCCTGCTAACAATGTGTCCCTTTTTTTTGTCACTGTATCTTACTCGTTGTCTCGGCATGAAGAACAAAACATGCTCTAATATTTTCACTCGTCCAGCATGTGAAAATATTTGAGCTTAATAGCTCTAACTCTTCATGTTTAATGTTTAAGTTTAATCTCCTTTACGTGTCTGCTCTAATGAACATCAGGCAAAGATGTTTTTATTAATTTAGCACCAACATTGTGATCATATGAAAGTCACATCTTATTAAAAGCTATTAAGCTTACAGATCTTAATAACAGGTTAGAATTTAGCTAAATCATGTCTCTGTAAATTGCAATAATCAGAACACCACAACAGAAGGTTAAACGTTTCTGTTGGAAGAAAACAAACTTCAGTCACATTTACTTCATGAACAGAACACACACTCATGTCTACTCTTTTCTGTATATTTTTGACTCTTTATATTGTTTTTTATTTGACTCTTTATTTCTATAGATTTTTGCATTATATTGTATTTAAAGCATGATGACATGTATTGTTTTTACGAGACTTTTCCGTCATCCGAACTTGACGTGAACTTGAGAACAATGAGCATGCACATACAAAAACCTCATTTACATATTGTTTCCTCCTCCTGCTTTACAGATGACATAAATTCATCTGATTGCACAGAATAATTAGAGTGCTTTATTTAGGATGACGAGTAATCAGGGCCGAAGTGTTAAGCAGCAGTCCCGAATTCTGTTAGAAAGCTCAGGAATGTGAATGTATTAATAGAAAATAAATAGACACTGTAGTCTATGTTTACACAATATTGTTGCTTTGATTAAACATTGTTATTATTTATCTGTAATTTTAACTTCAATCAAGTTCTTAAAGCATAGACTTTATTTTTAACCGTTTATTTTTCTTAATGGTCTGATGTGTGTTTTTGTCTGGTTAGCGTTGGAGGAGAGCGCTACATTACCCATTAGCCCCGGCAAATCACATGTCCATAAATTTCCCCTGTGCCTTGTTATGCGTTATTAAAGTTCTCTTGCTTTATTGTGTTTCTTTGTCTACCGTTGATTTGTTCTTGTCTAGAAACCTAGTTCATTCTCGTAATCTTGTTTAGTGACTCTGATCGTTTTTCACTTCCTGTTAAAATAAAATATCAACACTTGCATTCGCTGTAATATGCACTGTACAACCGGCACACTTACATATTATCTCGGTATATATTTTATGAATTGCATTTCAACACATTTGCATGTTCTTCTGTCCTTCTTCTCTCCCTCTAATTCACGTTATTGCATCTGCGTCCATTTCTATTAACAGCCCGGGTTCATTAACAAGCTGTCTCATTTGCCTACCTGTCAAATATACTCTGCGTTTGCACGCGCACACACACATACAAACACACACACCCATTTGCTGAACTACTGTTGGGTCTGGATAAGATTTATGGACAGATATACTGTACGTTACATAATGTCGCGGGATGACGTCTGTTAGATTCCCACAGTGTAAGTGATATCTGTATAAATCGCAGAGATGGCTGTGCCATTCCAATCACACTATACAGTATATACCTGTTTAATTTTATGTGCATGTGGCAGTAACACTTTGGGCTGTTCCTGATCTAAAAATTCTATTCTTAAAACTCCCAAGAGCATTTCTTTTCTAAGACATGATCCTCATTGCCTCTGTATAACATAATCTTTTAACAGAAATCAGTTATGCTGGGATTATTCCTGTCCCACACATTTTGTAGTAAATAAAATGCAGTATATAATCTTTCCATTTCTGTTAACAAAGACTTAGTATTATTTATGATTATTAATTATTCATCCTGTCCGAAAAGGACTATGTGTTAAAATCATGGGTTCAGACTAGCATTAGTTCATAATTTGGTTGCTGTATGTATTTATAAATGTAGACTGTATTTAGCTTCTAAATACATTTTAAAAGGTCTTTCATTCTGTCTCAAATTTCCCATTCTCATGTCTTCCTCTTTCCTCTCTCTTGCTTACAGGTAACATCTGCACTTATCCTGCATCTGTCTATAATAACAGCCTGAGCTCAAAAACATGAGGTCTCATATGCTCAGCCATTGGGTAACACGCTGCTAACACACACATACACATACATCCTTTTTGGTATTCTCTTGCTGCATTTGATTCTGTCTCGGATGACATACTTACTGCATGCCTGTCGAATATTAGTGTCACACGGATTGCCTCTTATCTGACTAACAACACAACATGTGATTACCATCAAACCGACAAAAACAAATCTCCTCCTCAGCCCGAGGTGTCCCTCAGGGCCTGGTACTCTGTCCACTCCTTTTCATTACCTACATGCTTCGTTTTAGGCAGATTATTCACTGTCACGGACTCACTGTTATGTGGATGACACGCAGCATCTGCCACCAGACCTTCTTTATAAGTTTGGCTACATGATCCCAAGCCCTTGAGGATTTTAACAAATGATGGAGATAATCAAAGTTAAAGTTACTAAATCTTTTTTTATTTATTTACCCAGCCATGCACATATATGAACAATAGAGCTGTCACAATACCAAACCTTTTGGTCTGATACCAATACCATCACAAACGTCAATATTTTCTGATTTAGTCTCTCTGAGCTAGAGCCACTAGACGTCTATGGTTGATATAAAGGTGTTTAAAAAATTCTGGTGATACGTTTGTTATATTTGTAATAGTTTAAAAGATACTGTACCTAGTAAACATTTTGATGATACCGATTACTGTAGATACATCATAATCTAGGACTGTGTTATGTCATAATGTCTGATTATTTTTAAAATCGAGCTTTTATAAGAAAGAATAGAAGTCAAATATAGTGCATCATAAAATTACTTAAGTTTCTATTTGTTTGCAGAAAAATAATTAGCAATAAAAACTTTTTTACATCAGTGTGCTGTAGTTGTTAAGACTACTTTTGAGCTTTTATCAGGCACAATACAGTAAGTTATTTGTGTAGTCACTGATTTGAAACTATATATCAACAATAATCATTAGTTATATCTAGAGTATTGTGCAAAAGTCTTACCCTGTGTTTTTTGTACATACTTTGTAATACTTGTTTATGTTATAACTTTATTATTAAGTAAGTACAAAAAAAATTAATCTGATTTCCAAACATTAGTATTCCAGCAAAAATATTCAATCTTTCAGGAAATTATCTGTAGGCCAGAAAATAAAGCAGAATATAATGCAAAAAAAAAACTTTTCAGAGGAAAAAAAGTTCTAGAATTCTCTAAAGGACTTTGATTGGTCCTGCAGGATGTTCTGTAAAACTAAGCAGCTAATTTTGTTAAAGACCTGCACAAAGTGTATCTGAGACTGTATTTTAACCAAAGGGTCGTTCCACCAATTACTGACTTTCATTAATTACTTTTTGCTGTTTTTTTATAGTACATTTTGAATGTAGAAACTTTGGAAGACATTCTTGTTTTACAGCAGTTATTTGGATGTGCTTATGACATTTGCACAATACGGAATACAGTATGCTATAAAAAAGTCACACGCTTCCTAACTGACTCCATTACTGTAAACAGCACTATTCCAAACTAATTTCTACATAATTGTATGCCCAAAGGCATGCCAGAGCAGAAGATCCACCAGATTTGCTATTACAGGTGGGATTTTACATCATATATACATGTAGTATTATTCACAGACGTTACAGAGAGCGTGTGCACATGTCTTTGCAGCTGAACCTCAAGAAATTACTAGTATGCTGCCAATAAGAACAACTCTGAGTCATCCTGAAACATGAGTAATAAACATTTCTATGTGTTAATATATCCGGTAGCAGTGTGTGTTATAGTCCTGGGCATCGTTATTCCAAAGCAAACACCATTACAATATGCTGAAGTTCCTCAATACCTGCTTGTTAGACACAGTTTATGATCTAACACTCAGCTCACTGTTTGGAATTCATAGCTTTTGGTTACTGCTTTGGGCTTTCATCGTTTAAGAGTTCAATCAAAGAATATTGACAGAGAGTATTTAATCCCAAGATTAAAGAGATAACCATTCAGGTATCTGGCTAAATAGTCCAAAGCAAAAGTTGTTGTACAGGTTAATAAGAAAGCCTAATAATGTTCCATAACATTAAATGCAAAAATAAATTTATATGTCCTTTAATTATTAAAGCAAATGTAACATTTGACTGATGTATCAGATGACTAAAACACTTCAGGACTGGCTATTCTGAAAAAATAATCAAGTCTGTCTGGGATACAGTAACTGCTTAATCACACCGCTGCATGAATAGTTCCCCTTTTAAGGTGTTTATTTCTTTCTTATTGACTACATTCAAAGCATCTAATTTAATATAGTGATACCTACAGGAATACTGTTATTTAGTTTAACCTAATTTCTACACATCAAGAAATGCATAAACTGAATAATCGTTTTTCAAGACTCATTATCCATTTGAGTAAAAGCAGACTTGTGCACCGGTGAGCTAAACCTTCCATACCTGCTTATTTTTATCACAAAAAAGATAAAGATGGCTAAAAGTTAAGATTACTAAGTTGTATAGTTAGCACTAGATATTTTAGCTAGCAGTTAATGATAGCTGATCTGTAATTGTAACAACTAATTGTTAAGTAGCTAACTTTAGTCTAGTGTTTTGTTCTCCAATAGGAAGAAATTCCCTGGATTTGAATAAACCAATTTTTAAATGTTTCCCTACATCTAAATCTTATCTTTTTTATAAAAGATGCTCTTTTTGAACATATACACATTTTTTTTTTTTACAAATTTTTAAAAATAAAGAACTGAAAACATCCACCATTTTCAAAGTTGTACAAATGTTAAACTGTTTTTTGTACATATTTTTGTGTGAACCTGTGCGTACCCGTTGTGGTTTTGTGTGTGCTTGAGCTGCCCTAGGTTGTTATGCTGTAATCTCAAAATCTAAAACAGTAATCGACTTCTGGAGCTCTTTACAACCTGTTTTTTTCCATCAGTAGGGCGGCACTTTTATGTAACATCCCCTGAGGTCTTAACTGGCTAAAAGTAGAGCGTTCGCACAATGACTGTTGACGACCGCCTGCTATGTCGGACACGCAGCGAGACTGAGACCCACTGACCCTCTTTATAGAAGTTTCCAGAGAGATCTACATTATAGAGACCCAGACCGCACAGATGGCCTGGAGGTTTACCACAGACAGAGAACACATGCTGTGGTACTGTGTGCACTAAATAATGCTAACACAGTGAACATAACTCACTGATTAGCAATGTTTCTATTAACAAAGGCTGTAATCAGACAAAAAGTCAATTATAAACTTAACATATGTTTCATAAATGCATTGTGCACTAACACTATACATAGATTATTATCGTAAGTTAATTAGCTGTTATCGACAAGTCTGAGTTATGTTTGCCTGGCTAGCTCTTGAAAGATAGCTAACTTAGATGGCAGTTAATTAGCTAGCTAATCCATAGTTGACCAGATATGTAACAGCTACAGTACGTTTACTTAGATAACTAATTAACAATAAGCTAGCTAGCAGTTGATGTTACACAGGTTGTGAACTAAAGCAAAGTTAGGTAGAGGTTAAGAATGCTTAGATAGCTAATTATTAAAACATAATTTAGTGTAAGTGTTTTAAATATTGAAATTGTGTGGCCAAGACAGAGTCATATTTAGCTAATGTTTCTGTAAATTCCCTGTAATTCCACTTATTTGCTGATTCACTACTCCCATCATGCCCCCTGAATGCCAGCTCCTGACGGCCAAGCAAGGAAGTCACATCAAATAGACGGTTTAGGATGGCCCTTTTTTTATTTTTTATTACTGTTTATTATGTTTTGCCACCTGAATGCAAAGACCTCCATTGATTGCATGTTCAAACCTGACCCTGCCCAGACAACTTAACCTTGCACATAAACTCACATGTTCTTTGCACTTTCCATGAATTTTGTATGCCCTGTCAAAGTTACCCAGATCCCCAAAACCCACGTTTGACCAAACCCATCCCATTCCCTGAGAAGGTTTCGTCAAGAGGCATGGCCAACAGTTTTTTTTCTACAGTATGTCACAGCACTTCCAGTCAGCCAGTCCACCTTGTCATACCAGGAGAGCTGAAAAAAAAGACCTGTTAGTTTTTCCTGATTTTTGCACCAGATCAATCTTGGGCATTGGTCTACCTGCCATTTAATTCTGAGTCTCTCCTCGTAAGGAAGACTACCAAATGGTTTTGCCAAAAGCAGGTCAACAATATTAGCACTGTCTGCGTCTGCGTCCATTATGCACAGCTTGCTAGCTGGGTAGTTTCCCCTTCCACAAGCTACTTTAATTATGTGAACGAACTAATAACAAACTCAATGCTGAAACAAGGAGCAAAATTAAGAATGCTATAATATGTTTTTTTTTATTATTTAAGGAATGATTTGTACAAACAAAAATGGTTTATATCACCAGCAAACAATACAGAGTGCAGCAGTTTGTCGTACCACTTCACCTGCAAATCCGCATGGGACTGAACTCGAATCTCTGTAGCGCTGATGTAAACTTAAGACATGCTGTCAATCAAAAAAGGGGTTCCGGCTTCTCCAATCATTATGCAGCAGCCCAGCGTCCTGGCCCGCCCACTGCTTCATTCACTCCCAGAGAAGCTGAGCTTCCCTGGAAGTGAAGATTTTAATGCATTTATCCAATTACCGTCCAACTTTTTTGCAGTAAAAAAAGCTCCTCTAAGCTTGCCCATAGAGCTCCAGTGAAGCTGGGCTTCAGGAGGGTTTAACGCGCTGTGCTGCATGGAAATGTATGACAAGAAAATCGCGTCAAACAATCTACAATAAATACCTGATTCTGAATGAGGTAGTCATGAAGTTGAACACGTTCTAGCGCACTTTTATTAAAACCAATATAAATACGACAGTGCATATATGAGCATTTATTTTCTGACATAGTAGAGGAAGCGGAGCTTCCCTTGTAGTCTTAGAGCAGCCGCCACTGCAATACATATGTTACTTACTGATGGCTGATTGATATTCAAGTTAGGTAGCAATTAATATCAGTGAGAGAACTAATTTACAATAAATAACTCAACAAGAGAACAATATTAGACAGCTATTTAATAGTAGTAAAGTTAGCAGTTAGTTTGCAGTTAATTTTTGCTAAATAGCTAATTAACAATAAATGCTTTAACTAGGCGTTATGATTAAATGTATTATTTTCATAGGTATTTAATAGATATATTAGTTAACTAATACATTGGAATACATATGTTGTATAGAATACAATGTAAGAGAGCTAATTAAAAGTAATCAATTGGATAGTGGTTGAGGTTAGCTAATTAATGATGTTATTTATTGCTTAATATCAGTTAAAGAGCTAAATACCTTAATAAATAGATACATTTTAATGCTAGATATCAAATTAAGAGCAGCCAATGGATAGTGAATGGATGTTAGATACTGTAGTTATGATCAATGAATATATTAGCTAGTGTTTAGTGTTAGGTAGATCGAAGACAGAGGCATTAGCTAAAAGGGTATAATATCTAGCATGAACCAGCACTAGCAGGGGTAGCTCAGTGGTTAAGGCATTGGACTACGGTTTGGAAGATCCCAGGTTCAAACCCCACAACCACCAAGTTGCCACTGTTGGGCCCTTGAGCAAGGCCCTTAACCCTCAACTGCTCAGATGTGTAGTAAGATAAAAATGTAAGTCGCTCTGGATAAGAGCGTCTGCCAAATGCTTAAATGTACTTAAATGTAGAGTTTTGACCAAACGACCTTAAATTACCTTTTTACCTTATATTTCATACATACTGTATATAATATATACTATATCTTGATATTATCTAACCATGCTTTTAATGAAGAATGTTAAAGACACCATATTATATTTTACAGTATGCTAATTTAAGGTAAGTCCTCAGAACAAATGCTGATTTTGTTAAGTGACACATATGTCATTTTACTTTGTGGTACTAAAGACGTGCTTAACAATATTTAATGTTGTAATAGTTTTTAATGAATTTGAAACTTACTAGTTTAACAATAATAGCTAAGTTAGTTAAACCGAGAATACCCAAAAGTTTTATTATATTTTATTAAGTTTTATAAGTAGCTAGCCAGGCTTGCTAAAAAGAAAGATTAACATAGCTGCTAACATTATGTAAAGAATAGGTCATATTGGCATTATAATTTCTGACATATTTGTCATTGTCATGTTATAATTAATATTATAACACTTGACAGCAAGCTTTCTTTCAATTACCAACTAGACTTTATTAATTCATCCAGTACACTTGTTTATAGCTTAAATTAAGAATTTTGTGATTTGTTATGAATTAAACTAGCATATGCACCACACCGTCTTACCTACAATCATATGGTTGCAGACGTCGCAGAAGTGTGGCTTCTTGAACGTGTGCTCCAGGAAGGTGTGTGCCGTGGGGTCGGGTGGTCGCGGCGCGCGTGATGGCGAACAGATGGTTAATGGAAGTCCAGTTAGAATTGTGGGAGGCGGAGTCAAGGGTGGGATGTAACAGGACTCGAGCGGAGCCGAGACAGACACCCCGATAGTACTAAGCTGTCCCGTGCTGCTGCTGTTGCTAACCTCAGGACTCGGTCGCTGGAAGAAGTTGTCGGCACTTTTGCTGCGGAGGCTCTTGGTCCTGAAGGAAAGTGAGCGCTTCAACTTCTGCAGCTAAAAGAGAAAAGACAGTGAAAATCTTTTACTAGTTAAGTCCATTAAAAATTCTTTGCTATGCCTGCGTGGCAATCCTTGCGGGGTACAGTAGATGTGTGTATCCAGTTAGCTAAATTACAGCGCATAGAACTCACCTGTAAACCTAATATCTTAAGAATATCCAAGCACACAGTGCTTGAGTGCTTGATTTTTTTTTCTCCTTCTCCTTCTGACCTAAATTTAATATTCTGATATATATTATATGATGATAATATTCATGGTTTATCTGTTGAACCGTGAGGCGTACAAACCAAATTCTCCTTTTGTCTAATTCCTTGGGATGTTTCAAAAAATACCTGAACCCTTAAACATTCTGCTCTACTTTATGTTAGAGCACATTTTCAGCAACTTTATCATAGTAAAAGACGCTGAACTCTACCACCTCTACCACATCTCTAACCAAGCCCATTAAATGTCGCTTTGTTTATACACAGTAAGCCTTTTCAACTGCTTTGTAGCATACCATGAGAAATATACAGTAGTAAATTTAATGACCAAAGATTTTATGAACACCACCAAGCAAAAAGTTAGCAATTTATGTATATTTTCTGATCGTTTTGTATGATTTGTAAATGTATGGACACTTTTATCATAAAGCAACATCACAACCTTTTGGAAGACTCCTATACTGGGGTCTGTTAGTTTAAGATATAATATAAAACATATATCGTAATTAGAACTGAATTCCAATTATTGCCCCAAGGACATACAAAAGCTATTTATTGTTTTTTAATAAATGTAATAATTTATTTTATCCTACCCCTTCAGACTGAAGCATGTTCCCAATACATCTCCAAAAACTTGGGTGAACAAGGTAGGAACTTGTACAACTTAGCAGTATTGTCTCCCTTGACATGGAGCTCCAACTTTTTTTTTTTTTTTAAAAAAACCTGCTGAGGACGCGGTTGAAGCAAGATGCAACATCATTGACTTATTACAAGCATGGCACAAACAGAAAAGACAGGATGGCGCTCTGACTGAGCTGTCATTCGGACATCACAGTGATGTTGTGCCACCAGTGGAGTTCTCACTAAGCCCTCTTGACCATGGTACGTCTATGCCATGTTGTAGAAGACCGCATTTATATTACATTCATCTGGAGCTTACCATGCTTATGGTGTTCATGCAGCAAGATATCAGCACATCTATGTCACATTCAGAGATTTTAATATAAATACTGCATCCAATTCCTCACACCATCACTTCATGATAAGAAGAACAGCGTGTCACGGTATTTATACCAACCTGCCTGACGCAGTGACAAATTAGTAAGCATGTGATAAGCATCTGGTAGGAATGCGGTGTGATCATAGATATAACACGGATTGATCACACTGGACCTGGTGAGTGCGTGCACGTGTTGTAAGAAATAAGTGATAATGATATGATATGATAGACCCCTTGATAATCTGACCAGGATGAGTCTAGGAAGTAGTATAAACTTGTTAAATGCACATTTTTTCATCTTGACCCTGTTCTTGCTGTGTTCTTTGATATTTTTAGGACAGATTTTTTTATGTTTTTCATCATTGCGTGATGGAGCCTTAGTGAGGATGTTAAAGGGTTAAAAACCATTGTTCCACATGTTGCATTAACAATATAGCTGTCATCTATCAATCATTCAGAGCGGAACAGATTAGGTCTCAAATAGCTATAATTCATGATTTGTAAGAAATAAAACCATTTGAAAGACATGTTCAGTACAAGGTTCTGAGAATATCAGAAAAGTCTGAGACATTTTAAATAAAAAATGGGTAACTTTTAAAACTTGGCTGTCTTTGGCCAATTCAGCAAGCATTTCAGACAATTGTTATTGGTGCAAAACTTGATGATTATGTTCATCTACAGTTTCTTTACAGTCCTAGAACTGTAGTCCGGAGAAGAACAAGAAAATTATTTTTAAAAATGTAATCCAGTAATATGTCAGAGCTTTTTTGTTTTAACCTTTATATGTAAAACCCTAAAACCATGATAATTTTGTAAAACTGGTGCTAATATTTGAGATAAGAACATGAATCCTAATAGACATCTGACTCCTGAAGCTGACTGATTGAAGCCACGTCCTGAAAAACAAAATGCAGGTCTATTCTGGACGCCAGATGTCCTTACCGGATGCTCACCTGCTGCTATTCCCAGAACAAATTTATCGAGCGTCCCAATTCACACAGCCATAACAGATTCAAGCTGCTGAATTCAAGGATCCAAACTCTGTACAGTTCCCGCCCAGGACTCCTCATCACAGCCTAATGAAGGACCGACATAGGTCTCATTTGCTCTGGAGTTATTAATGAAGCGCAGAGCGGGAACAGGACAGCGAGAGATGGGGAGAGGAGACAGGTTATCATCTGCCTCTCCTGATACATAACCTCGTTATAAGCTGCACATTACCCAGGACATCAATCTCTCTCCTAAATTAGCTGACAAAGCCCAGCAGGATCCTCGTTAGGCTAAAAAAGATCTCCCCTATGCCAGTAAGCCGTGCTGATTAAGGGAAGATTAGGAAACTGAAAATTAGGGATGAAAATTAAAATGCAAGAGGATGATTTCAGATGGATTGGTCTGATTCAGATGTCTCAGCCGATGTGTCAGACATCATCTCCTCTTCCCTATATAGGGCACTACTTTTGACATGTAGTACAGAACTTTCAGTGCACTTATTCAATCCCACAACGCATCATGATAATGTACCCATAGTGCAGTGCATTATTTGGTTTGTTTCAGGTCTGAGTAACTGTTGTGGCTTACTTTATTGTCTTTAGATTTGATTCATTGTTTGCATCATTTGATTAAGTGAACACTACATGATAAGCACATATGGGTGTAAAATATACACACTGATCAGCCATAATGATAACATTACCAGCCTAATATTTTGTAGGTCCCGTTTGTGTCACAAAGACAACTGTGAACCATTAAGGCATGGACTCTAAAGGTGTGCTGTGGTATCTGCCGGTAAAGTGTTAGCAGCAGATAAGTCTTTAAGTCCTGTAAGTGCAAGGTGGGGTCTACATAGATCAGATTTGTTAGTCCAGCACACATTTTTGGAAGGTGTTACGTGTCCACATGAATCCACGTGAATGCCAAAACCCAGGGCTTTTCTGCAGAACATTGCCCAGAGCATCACACTGTCTTATTCCCATAGTGCATGCTGGAGCTAACTATTATTCAGGTAAGTCAGACACATGCACCCAGCCATCCATAAAATAAACGTAAAATAAAATGTCATCCATTCAACCAGGCCACCTTCTTTCTTTGCATGGTTCACTTCTGATGTTCACGTTCTCATTGTAGGAGCTCTCTGCAGTGGGCAAGAGTAAGCATGGGCCCTGTGACCAGTCTGTGGCTACGTAGCCCCATACACAGCAAGCTGCGAGGCAATGTGTGTTCTGACACCCTCCTATCATAGACAGAAATAACGTATTCAGCCAATTGTGCTACTGTAGCTCATCTGTGGGATTGGCCCAAAGAGGCTAGCCTTTGTTTGCTATGTGGATTGGATGTCGACTCTGTCACCAGTTCACCGCTTGTGCTTCCTTTGATTATTTTGGTAGGTCCTGACCACTGCACACCAGGAACACCCTAGAAGACCCACCCTTTTGGAGATGCCCTCACCAAGCTTTCAAGCCACCATAATGTTGCTCATCAGAACTCTAAATTGCGATGATGAATCCAACGCTATTGGTTAATCTCCATGATTCAGATATGTTAGCATGATTCAGATTTAATTCAGTGGCAATCTAATTTCTGATTGGTTTGTCTGTGCACTTTAAACTAATGTGTGTAACTCGGGTTCAGTTAAACTGATCTGTGTAACTTGGGTTAGATTCATTAGACGGATTCACATCTCTCAGTAGAATTCATATTAACACTGTGATTTAACAATTCGATTCCAATTCAGATGTACTGGGTGATTTAGATTCAAAAAGTGGTTCAAATGTATCCGGAGATTTTACAGTTCACTGATAAGTGTGACTTGGAAATACCAGGGTGATTCAGATTCAGAAATAGTGTTCAACTATATTAGATTTTAGATTCGAATGAAATTCGGATATACAGAATCGCAGATTTATGAAGGCTAGTCAGATAAAAAAAACGTGGTTCAAGTGTATTAATTGGATTCACATGTCAGTTTGAGTATTTAGAAATGTGATTCACACTGGCATTTATTAAAGTGATTCAAATCCAAATATGTTTCAAATGCAGTGCGATCAAGAAATATCAGTATGATCCATATTTTCAGTGTGATTATTATTTTCTGGGCAATTTGGATTTAAAATGTGACTCAAATGCAGCAGAATAATTCAGTTTTAAAAGACATAATTCAAATATGTCAGCACAATTCACATTCCACTGATTAGGGAGAATCAGATTAATCAGTACAACACAGAATCCATCTGTCAGATTCAGACTGATTAGCAAGATTCAGACCGAACAAAGAGATGCAAATTTGTCATGATGATTCGGGTTCAGAACGTGGTTTTAACTGATGTGTGGGATTCACATTAATCAGCGCGATGCAGGGTTGATCTAACTGAAATTAAAAGAATCTCATGATAAAAATAATGTATCAGGAGCATCAGGTTTGCTGCTGTACTCCAGATTATGAGTGTGTTTAACCCAATTTCATTTTGTCAGCTGCTTTTGGCATGTGCTCGAGGAGAGGTGTTATAATGTGGACAGAGAAAAGCATGCACACACACACAGGTTCATTGCCAAAGCCCTAGTTTTAAATGCAGAATGCGTCCTACGTATGGTGAACATGATGTAAAGCGGTATCAGTATACTGCATCAATTGCAATAAAACCTTATTATTATTATGCAACTATTTAGAGGATAATAAAATGCATTTTCAGGTGTACCAGGTAATATAAATAGCTCTTTGCAACACTTTGCTGACTCCTTTATCTTTATTTTTCCAAACAGAGAGAAATCAAGAATTTATTCAAGGCCATATATGATATCGAACTGTCATCAGTCAGAATCCACACACCATTTAATACATGCACACCACCTTTATTCTGAACAGAAGCTCCAGCAAGCCTTCAAAATTTGTGAGCATTACGTTTCTTAAGCACTCGGTGCTAGAATGTAAGATACCGATGTTACCCCTATATGTACTGTAATTCATGCAAGCACCTTTTCTTTGGTATAAGTAGGGTAAATACAGTAATAATTCATCACCCCAAGCTGCATTTTCCTTTACAGTTGCTTTGTGTTCTCCCTTAAAGTATAAAAAAATCTATCCAGTATTATATTTTATATAGAAATGTAGCTGAATTTACGTTAATATTAAGTTACTTACTCACTCACTCATCGTCTATACCGCTTTATCCTGTATACAGGGTTGCGGGGACCTGGAGCCTATCCCAGGGGACTTAGGGCATGAGTCTGGGGTATACCCTGGAGAGGGTTTCAATCCATCTCATTCACACACTACGGGCAATTTGGGAACGCCAATTAACCTAATCTGCATGCCTTTGGACTGTGGGAGAAAACCAGAGGAAACCCACCAAGCACAGGGAGAACATGCAAACTCCATGCACACAGAGACGGGAATCAAGCCTGACTGGGAATTGAACTCGGACCCTGGAGGTGCAAGGCGATAGGCCGGTTTCGCCGGTAGGCCGTTTCGCCTACTTATGTTACAAAATTAGTCAATTATATTTTGAACCACAGAACAGCCATTAAAAATTGCAGAGGATATTTGTGGTTTCCACAAAATTGCGTCGGTTTCCGTAAACACATTAGTTAGGTTCTAAGGAAAAATCTCCAAATGACTCAGGCTGCGAACTCTGAACCGCGATTTTGTGGGGGTCGACTATATATCACTTTTAACTGTTACACTGATTTAATTCAGTAATAGTGACACATGAAAACTGTCTTAGAGACTAACACTTCGCATTGACTCAGTTAGTTTTGGTGTGTCTGAGGTTTACGTGGCAGAACTTTCTTTTTGGTCATTCACGATATGTGCTGCTGATAGAGGGCACAAGTAGGAGACACACACACACACACACACAGTAAGTTTTATAACTCAATCAGTCTGTAGAGCTGTAAAACAGTGCAGCCTGCATGTGGACAGAATGAGAGATACAGAGTGTGTGCTGAAAGATGTGTGCTTGTGGCTGAAACATAGCACAGAGTAAATCGTATATGACAAATGTTTTTTTTTTTTTGCATGTCTTGAGCTCCCCTAATTTCTTCTTGTTTAATTTAATTTAATAATTCAAATTAAACTGAAGGAATGGAAACAAATGTTTTACTGTGACAAGCTGCAAAGTGCCTAAAGATACAATTGAAAAATCAGCAACCAATCAGCAGCAACCTCATTTCCCCTCTCGTCTGTTCCAACCGCTCAGCATTCAGCATCACCAGTATACTAATCACCGGCCTGCCTAAGATGTTTTTTTTCCATGCATGAATAGTTCATAAATCACTGTGTGGCTTAGCAAACACAAAACTTTACCTGGATTGAAAATGAGAGACAAAAACTTGCCAAAAATGAGAGAAACCAAAAAAGGTCCTTCAGGACTCCTGGAGAACAGTTCCTCAAGATTACATTAATATATACAAGAAAGTCTGGCTCGTTAGAAGCAAAATATGAAGAAATGAGGCTTCTGAAGAATTTTGCACAGTTCTGTGTACACCTAACACACACTGCTAACTACTAATTCACACTGAATCCGTAAATACACTGCTGACGAATGTGCTTTAAAGAAGAAAAAAAAATCACAATCAAGCTATTAATGATTTGTTCCCATTAAGTAGCTCTAAAGTATAAACATTAATAAGTAAATATAATTATTAATAAAGTACTTATCATAGCTTATTCAAGATTAAATAAGAAATATCCATTTGCTACTGTATATCAGCATGCCCCCCTAAACAACACATCATAGATTTTGTGTGATGTGTTTATAGCTACATTAAACATTGTAGAAGGTCTGCAAAGTTCCTGTTCTCACTTACGCTATAGCAGCAATATACAGTGGTTCCCTCACCAACCTCTGTTTTCCCTCCAGAAGTAACAAAGTAAATCATGATGGCAAAGTTTGGACTAGCCATATGTCTGGTCCTGGATGTACGATCTCAGCTGAGGTAAATCAGAGCCCACTGCAATCATTCAGCGAGTTTAACGCCTTGTCGCTAACTTGTGGAAGAGACGCATCTCTCTGAGAAAACTGAGAAACTATGGGAACAACACTGTCACGTTACAAGAACTTGGCTGGGAGTTATTGCGACAGTCCTGACCTCGCTCCAAACCATTCCCACATGTTTAAGACACTAAAGGAGCTCCTGGGAGGCCAGTGTTTCACATGTAAATGAAGCAGGCAGTCCGATCATTGCTCTGGTGTACTGAGAAAATTTTCTACCTTATATAGAAAAATAGAGGGAGTTTTCATTTTTGGGAGTACAGTATGTTCTGTTATTCTGCACAAACAAAAGTCCCAATTTGACTTGAACGTCCCTCATATATTCAAATATGTCCATTCAAAAGAGCTGCTGTTACAGAAAATGCACCAAAACCTTTTGACCAATCAGAATCAGTGTTGAATTACGGTGTTGTAATAAACACTCGTCACGACGTGCCAGACTGTGTGGGATTATTCATGCATACGTCGCATATGCTTGCTTAAGGCTAATTTGCCACATTTTTAAACAACGTCCAACTGAAATACTTTTACTTGCTCTTACTAAAATTCCTACTTCCTTCGCTAATTATTTAATGATTTACTGAGTGACTTCCTAGCATCATGTTATTTACCTGTCAGAGATTTTCACAGCTCTCTACTCTTTGTCACTTTTTGCTCTCATGATGTGCTAGCGTACTAAAAAACCTGTCTGCGTCCCTCAGTCTGACAAACACCACAAATTAAACGGTTCTGTCTCTCAATTCGCTGTAAAAAAAAAAAATGCAACACAGGTATTTCTGTACTGACGGCAGGCAGAAATTGAGTTGGGACAAAAACAAAAGATGAGTTATTTCCCCACACGGCTGTTCATTGTTTATGGAAAAACGAGCTTAACCCAAACAGTGGCATCATCCACATGGGAAGGAGAACGCACGTGTCTCACGGCTCTTGTTCTGGAGGGCCGGAGAATGTGCATGAGAAACTTCTGTTCTCGCAGAAAGATAAGATAAAGATCCGATGTTTAATCTGAAACCTTTATATAAAAGTGCAGATGCTGGATGTCTGGGGTGGTCTAATAAGATCATGCGTAATTTAGTGTAATTGCATTTAAGTGTGTAATTGAGTGCAGGACTTTTGTTTCAGAGCCTGATTCTGGGTCAGATTAGACCAACACTGGTGCATTTTTAACTTTGTACCTTTATTCACTTAGTCTAGAACCTGACACATACATTCACAAACACAACTGGTGTGAAATTAACCAATAAAAGACTGATAAATTGCATAATCAATTTAATGAATCTTTTGTTGGTTGATTTAATTCATGGACGTTTTTGACCCATCGATTAAGTTTTTTAGGAGTTTTCAGTTTTTTTCTTTGTATTTCATCTTCTTTTATGAAACAACTCTGAAGGTGTAACTGATAATAGAGGTAATGCTGTAACATCCAGACATCCTAAATACATCTTTTTTTGTTTTATTATCTTAAAAAGAAAGGCTGATGATGGAACAATATAGCTGATGAGAATCACCAGTCACCTCCGGATACGATATTATAACGATACCTCAGTGCCGATTCGATTAAAATTGTGATTCTATAAATATCACCATTTTATAAATATTCAAATGTGATATTACATTTTCCCTGGTTTTGTTAGAATTTTAAACCTACAAAAAAGTTTAATGAGTAATTAAATTTAGCCCATTCCTTATAACATTTATAATGTTTCCTACGTTTTCTTAAGCGCAGCATTTAAACAATACAAAATAACTTCAATAAAGCATTTAACATTTAACTTCAATTTTAACGAAACAAAAAAATATATATACACTAAGCAGCAGGTATCTCTGTCATCTGCCTTTATTATTGTTTATAAACAAACTTAGCAAATAATGAACTTCTACCACGGCATGAAAATGTGTAAATATTACAGAGTGCGCCACCTGCAGGATTATAACCGAACGGCGATGTTTTCAAATGCCTGCAAAGTTTCAAAACTCAACCTGACAGTGAGCACGCGGGGCTTCTAACACAAACTATTTTAGACTAATTAGCACTCACTGTGTTTTGAAATTTGTTAAGCGTGTTTAAAGAGTGGCTTTGAAAAGTCAGACCGGAGGCTTTTAACGTGCACAAATTTTTGATAATGCAACGGCATAAAAATATGTTTCTGTTTTGCCACTCAGACGTTTCTGCACTCTGTACAGAATCGTTTAAATCTGAGGCTGATCACCTGTCATGCCCGATTAGAATAAAAACCTGAACAGACCTATCGACCAGTTCATCTCTATAATAAATGGTTTAAAAAAAATCTATTTTAGCGTCAGTGTGGTGATGCGTGAATCTGCACTAAAAGAATCACGATTCATACTTGAATGAATTTTTTCCCATCTTTAAGAGCTGCTCTAACGTAAGTGAGAACTGGGACTGTAGACATTTTAGGAAATAAAATTTAATTATAAATGAATTAAAACTATCTTGTGTCGTTCTTTAACAAATAAAATTTGCCATTGTTGCTAAACTGCTGTAGTGTAAGAGAAATAAAACACTTCAGGACATGCTGCAACTATAAGCCGATATCACTAACTCTTCACACCACCACTTTATTAATATTTTAACACCACCAGAGGTGGGAGGTAACTGATTTCACGTATCTGTACTTCACCTGATAAGTTTTATTCAAGGATTCACTTAAACGTATAGCAAATATTTGCACTTTTATTTAAATAGATTTCTGCATGACATTGTATTACATAATGACAGTAGTGTGTTGTATTTGAAGCTTTAACTTGACCACCTGCTGACTATTACGCGTAATTATGTGACATGCCTTTCCTTTGAGACACAAAGGAAAAGATGCAGACAGAGACGTAAACAGCACGTTCGCAATCAGAAATCAGAGAAAGAGGGAGAAGAAGAGAGAGAGAGAGAGAAAGAGGGAGAGATTTTTTTTACTGATTTTGATTTTTTTTAGGCTACTGTGAGCTAATATAAGGCCTGTATTTTTGATACTTCAGTACATTTGAAGGTATACCTCTGTAGTTTTATTTAGGTAAAGAGCAAATTAAAGACTTCTACTT
This sequence comes from Clarias gariepinus, assembly GCF_024256425.1. Taxonomy (NCBI): domain Eukaryota; kingdom Metazoa; phylum Chordata; class Actinopteri; order Siluriformes; family Clariidae; genus Clarias; species Clarias gariepinus. Next base: position 7,893,244 of record NC_071112.1, on the reverse strand, counting down.
TTGCTTGAGTAATATTTGCCCTGGTGAAGCTCTACTTTTACCCAAGTACAGGATCTGTACAGTACTTTGCCCACACCTGAACACCACATCCCCAAGTCTTTCAATATGTACCTAAAGGACACGCCGTCCTTGTTAGCCCGTCTTTAACCCAGCTAAATCAGGAAGCAGACACGCCAATTTCCTTTACTGGTGTCAGCAATTTGCAGTAACGCATCCACACAGATGGCACCAGCGTCGGCCTGTGAAAACGACAGCTGTAATGGCGAAGCTCAAACAGAGTCACTTCATTTCCCAGGCGACGACTTAATGAAATTATTTCACCATAAAGCTATTCACTGGAGTCAGTTCTACATTTCATATGAATGATGCATTCGGCATTGAAGATTAAACATGTTGTTGTTGTCGTTGTGAATGTTGTATTAGAGCATTGCCTTTTCATTCTGACCATCCATTAGCCAAAACATTTCCCCTTAACATTCGTTCTGCTACTTAAGCAGGAACAGTTCTGATTTAATTATTTCGGGCCAAGAAGCTGAACAAGAGAAACACAAATATGAATCTCTACTGGCTTTTTACATTTACTGAGAAACTGAGAAACGCAGTATGAATGACTGTAAAATTACACTGGTTAATAGTCAAGTAAAATCCAGAAAATATATCAGTAATAGCAACTCAATTGTGAAAATAAAGCTGGAGAACTACGATAGTGCTGAGAGAAACCCTAACTGCTTTAATCTTGATATCCACACAATAATTGGAGCAGACTTCACTGATAAATGCAGAGTTTATTAGAATGGTGAATCCAGAGTCTATTCTGGGAACACTGGGCAAGAGGTGAGAATACACCCTGGAGTAATTAGCTCCTACATACACACACACGCACACCTTTAGCCCACACATTTTAACAAATTTACCTGCATGTTGTTGTGGGATGAAAGCCGAGAGCCCTGAGGAAATGCACATGGACATGCTCATGAGAATCCTGAGCTCAGGTGTTTCATACTGTTTGTGTTTACTTTTTAATCTTTTCATTTTAGATCTTAAGTGTTATTAGTTTTTCATTTCTTTAAGTTTTAGACTTTTACAATTTACTTTTTAAAAAATGACGACCTTGATCTTTAACGTTAGGATATTCTTATACTGCAAGGTATTTTTTACATTTGTAATAATATGCAATATTACATTTTATTTTCCGTTATTTTATGTGATTCTCAAGTTTTTAAGGCCGCAGACAGCGTACATATTTAGTATGGACACCTTATAAAGTGCAACACAAACAGACAAATCCAGAAGACTAGGAGCATGAACTAGCGCCTTAAGAACAAACTAGAGCCCAACCTACAGTAGACACAGGATAACCACGACAGACCCAGGACAAAGCCACAGACTGAACTACATAGAGGACTTAAATTTAGAAGCCACAGTGAGACACAGGTGGAGCTCATCAAAGGTGTGTATGGGGCTGATGGGAACTTTTTTTTTTAGCTTTCTCTCCAATAACACTTGTTTTTGCCTCCTTGAGGGTTTCGAGGAAAAGTGACTTTGCATTGTCGTTAAACAGATTAATCTCCCACACTGCAACAGCCCTTTTACCTTTTTTTTTTTTTTCACGGGGGCCATTGTTGCAGTACAGTTACTAAGGAACAGTCCCTAAAATTGGACACAAAAAAAATTCTTGAGGCGCACAAACGTAATGCAATTTTTTGTTCCGTTAATTAGCATTATGTAATGTCATGGTAATGATATGTCATGTAACATTGTTACGTTTATACAGTAAAATGTCCTATGATGTTATGTAACAAAGTTCTGTAATGTTATAAAATACTACATTATATTATGTCATGTAATATAATGCTATGTTAAGTTACATGTACTGTTATTATAGAGGGAATGAATCTATTCGGTTATAAATCGTGATTCTTTTGTTTGCTCATTCAGTTATCATCACATTGATTGATTTATTACATTTATACTAGGAATGCACAAGAAATGGGCTACATTCAGTTCACCATCATCAAGCTGTTCAAACATCGTAACAAATTAGGAAAAAATTTACATAAAATCAGGATATTTATAAAATCATGACATTATGAATCATAAAGAACCTCAATATTATCACAGCACCTAGGTATCGTAATAATATTGTATCGGGTTGTGACTCGTGATTACCATCCGTAATGCTAAGTTGTTAAGTTATATAATGTCATGTAATGTTACACTGTTATGTTATGATACTGTATGTTTCTTTGCATAATAAGACTCATGTTATTTTATGTTAAGCTGAGTTATATAAGGTTAAATTACATTAGGTTGGTCACGTTATGCTACATTTAGCATGATCGCTATTGAGGTCAGCAATTGTACTGAATATCAGCACAACTCTGATGCCATCGTAGGCACAAAGGGACAGCCTGAATACTGACGATATTACAGCTGTGCTGATAATCAGTACAACAGTTCCACATCCACCATTTATTAGCAACTGAACATGATTTGTTCTTTTATGTAACCGGTTATTTTGCTCCATCAACACATAAACTTCTGTAACTGGTGGAACTAAATAACGGCGGTGCTGGCGACCGTCAGGTAACAGTGTAATTAACAGTAGTTTTAAATTTATACTGGTACTATAAAGCCAAAAGCTCTGTTAACTTCCTGTGTCCAGAGTTCAATCCTAAATAGTGTTAAATCAATCAGATAGGGAGGGATTTGCGATTCAGGCTTGTGTTAGAAGTGTGTTAGCTTTGTAGCTAGAAATAAAATAATGCAGACAGTTCTAAGGCAATTAGAAACAACTTAGAAGCAATTACAAATTGCTGTGACATTACGTTATCAGATGTGTTTTCTAGTTGAAGATGCTCTTGTGACTGGATTTGAACGTTTTGAATTGATTTTGGCAGGCTGCTGTTCACTTTTCACCCACTCTTAATGACAGTTAGAATGGCCATGGAGTGATGCATATAGTTAAACATCACTGTGCTGTTACTCTCTATTATCAGCATTTGTGGAAAGCCTTCAGTCAGATTGCTCGGTTGGAACTATGTTGTTATTCTGCCTTGTTTGTTGCACAGAGCTTGAATAAAAGACTAATAGGAACTGATTTAACAGCAGTGTAAATTATTACTACTATTGTATGAAATCTACATTTTACCACAGTATTCGCAGTATGAAGTGTTTTTTTAGCCTAACCAGGCAGCATTTTTCCAGCTATAATTAATGAGTCCTTAATTTGGGCAAATTTAAAGGGGTGACCTTCTCACAGAACATGATCCCATAATCCTTTTCACTGGAAAAAAAAAAAAATCTATGAAAGGTTCAAGCTCTAACCTGATTCTAAATTGTATTAAATCTAGTACTGTGATAATGTTTTAAACTTTGTCACACACTAAGCATGTAGTGTTTACAAAACAGTCACACACAATGAAAGAAAAAAAAAACTTGACCAGACAGTGTACGAGTCTAATTCTACTGACCTGTCCGATATTTTCGGGCTAATTGTAGCACTCGAGGCCACAGCTGACCCAGTTAGTTGGCGGAGAGCTGTAAAACAGCCAAAAACGCCAATACGGGTGACAAAGCGCATCCCACAAGCTCGCCTACCACATCACAGATCCATCTGACTCGTCTGCTCGATTTATGCATCATAAAATGAAAGACATTAGGAATCACGTCACACCGAAGCTGAAAATAAATCTTTTCACTCAATATGAAAAGCCTTTTTCTTTTTTGGGAAAAGTGATTTAAACAATAAGCATTAACTCTGCCAACCCTTGTCTTTGTCAACTAGATAATATCGTCACTACGCTACTGTAAGAGCATAAAAGTGTGGTTCGTTGAAGTGAAAAGCAGCTAGCTGTTTGTACTTCAAGGTTCCTCGTTTTGACTTAATAATATCCAATAATTACAGGTTCAAATAAATGCACACAAAAAAACAATGGTTTTTATTGTAACAACTCATTCACATGGACTTGATGGCAGATGCTCCATATGATCTAATGTTAGCAATAAACAGATGCAACATGCAACATGCTAGTCTGCAGAACAGAAGTGTATACACCTTCAGGTTTCTAGGGAACATGACAAGCTACATTTTTTAGTCATTAATTTTAAACAAGAAAGTAAAAGGATAATAAGGAAATGATTATTTAAAGCTGCTATAATGTAATGTGCATGTGTTTATTTCCCCATTTAAACAGCTTCACCACAACTGGATTATTATGACCTTTCAGATCCATTACTCTCACACCAGGTAACAATAAAATAAATAAATAAATAAACTACTGAAGTAAAAAAATTTCGACTCTAAACTAATTTTTTTCTTAGTTTATTAAAGTTTAATAATTCATTGTAATTAATTTATATATGTCTTCATTTGAGGTGCTAAAATTTTGCAGTTCCTCTATAATCCTACAGGTGGCTTAACTATATACACACTGGCGGTAGCACTGAGTCCTATGTTTGTTTGTGAGTTTGTTTAGAATTGTAACAAAATCAATAAATAAATTAATACAGAATCTATTACAATACTATCAACATATTGAATCGACATTTAGGTTTCATGATAATACACATAGCATCAGGTTGTCCCTGGTGATTCCTGTCCCTAGCTGTTAAGTTACAACAAAAAGATTTAATTAATAGTTACTTAAGCCTTTATTCATCACAGCGAAGTTATTTCGTTGCATATCATATCATATCATTGTTAGAAAGCTGGGGACAGAGCACAGGGTCAGCCATGATACAGCACCTCTGGAGCACACCGTAACCCCAAGGCCTTGCCCAAGGGCCCAAGTGCAGCAACTTGGTGTAGCTAAGACTTAAAACGCCAACCTCCTAATCAGTAACACAGAGCCTTAACAATCTGAGCCACCACTGCTTCTTATAAGGAAAACTGTGCATTATGAAGATTTGATATCAATATCATGATAATTTTTGCTACAGTAAACTTTCTTGTGATCTCTTAGATACCCAGATTTACCCTTTTTTTTGTTTTCTTTCAGAAAAACTGACAGTATTTGAATGTGTCGTCTTCATGTCTAAACAAGTGCCCTGGTCACGTAATCTTACTAGGTCTAATGCAATACCATTTACAAGTTCACTTTCGAACACAGCACAAGTCTGAATTGCATGCAGTCACATTAACGAATAGGCATGCACAAGATCCTGACGCATTAGTGTGGGACATTCTTATGTAAAGTGGCCCTTCCAATCACTAAAGTCTAGGATGAGATGCTTTATAAGCTGTGACTCAGCAGTGTTGTCAGATTAGTTCATGTTTCCTCCCAACAGGGCTACTTTTTATCATCTTGGGATGGAACATTTGTCATTTGTCTTTTTTTTTTTCAAATCTGCCTCAGCTCGAGTTTATCGGTGTTATCTGGCAACCCTAGCTGCAATCCCATGCATTACTGTGTTGTTTAAAAAATTGTTTTGCAATAGTGCAAAAATGAATACCTGGCCTCACACATTACACACATGTCACAGTTGTAAAATCTTGAGAATATGGTGAATATCGCTCTTGTACCATGGTTGTGTCCATTATAAAATCAGGTGTGTCAGAATACATCTTGTCAGGAAGATTGGCATCAATGTGAAAATGTCTAAATGACAGACACTGATGATGTCAGCAATGTTACGTATCCTGTGTCTAAAAATGGTTTTATAGATTTATTTCTACATATAAATATTTCTCATTACGTTAAATATTGGCTTATTTTTGCATTGTTGGCAAACCCAAAAACAGCTTAGAAAAAAAATAAAGTGAGTAATTTTGTGAGGTCACTTAACACAAATATTAAAATGCTTAGAGTGTATATGTGGTTTTATTACTTATTAATAAGTATTATATTAACTACAAAACACCTGTAATCAAATCTGTAAAACTAAGGATGATAGATAGATAGATAGATAGATAGATAGATAGATAGATAGAATTTGACTTATACATTTAGATAGATAGATAAATAGACATATATATTTATTAATAGACAGACAGATAGATAACTTGACATAGATAGATAGATAGATAGATAGATTTAAACATACAGATGGCAAGTATTTATTAAGTTTAATGTTCCGTGACTGAATAAGTTCTGCGCGCGCGGTGAGGGTATAGTGCACGCGCTCGCTCCTGTTACCTTGGACTCGTGCTGGCTCGCGGATGTCGGAGACAACGGCGGCTCGCTCTGCTCCGGCGCGCGCTCTTGCTCTTTCTCCTTCTCGCTCCCGTCGCTGTCGGTCTGCGTCGCGTTAACAGGAGGAATCATGGCTGCACCCCGGAGTGAGAACGCACAACAAAAAACAAACAACCCCACCGTGGCTGCGGTGTTTACATGATTCCTGCTTGTTCCGTTCAACTGGATCCCCTGGGCTCACATCGCGCTCGGAAGAAGAGCACGCGCACTGCTTTATTTGCTGATTAAACACTAGTGAAAGTGGACTTTCGTTTTGTTTTTTTTAAATGAACTGAGAGCGCGTGTCGCTTTATTTCCGACGCGTTTACGATCTCCACAAGCGACTTTCCCGTTACTTTCACGCACTTGCGCAACGCGAGTAAGATGTGCGCCCCGCCGCTCGGCTTGGATAAAACTACCGCTGGCCGCGCGCTCCTACTGTTCACCCGTCACCTGGTGCATTAACCAATCAGCGCTCTCCCGGGAGTGTGCTTGGACTCGCCCCGCCCCTTCCCAGAGAGATTTCCATGGTTACGCACGTTTTTGAGACTCGTAAATAAAGTGCACTGTATAGGGGGCAGAATCTCTATAAATAAAAGTCAGGTTCTGTCTGTATAATAATCGGAATTCGCTATTTCGGTGATTTCTTTATGTTTCTCACATTGGAGGACCAGAAACCAGTCTCAGAAAATTCTGTCTGTCTGTCTGTTTGCATGTCTGATATTTGTCACAGCATTACACAAACTGGCTGGACAGAATTTAATGAAACTTTGGCAGTACTTTTGTATTTGCCTGAAGTTAAACATGTGCAATAAATGAGTTCAAAATGGTGAGCAGAATTCACACCCTAACCCAGTAAACTCAGTAACCTGAGTTTAATCTCAACTTTAAATGCAGTAACTTTAAGCCCAGTAACTCTGTGTAAGCCAAACACCAACCTACATAAATTTGAACCCCAGTAACCCAAACTTTATCTCCAGTAACCAAAACCCTAACCACAGTAAGCTCAAACTAAATCCACAACTTAACCTTAATAAAATTAAATTCAGTAATCCTAACCTTAATCTTGGTACCACAGACTTTAACCTCAGCTACCCAAACCTTATCTCAAGTAACCAAAACCCTAACTCCAGTGCCCCTAAAATAAATAATCCACAACTTCAAAAAAATCAGTAACTCAAACTTTATCCTCAGTAACCCAAACCTTAAACTCAAAAACCGAGACTTCAAACTCAGTAACCCAAATTTTCAATTCAGAAACCCAAACTTTAAATTCAAAAACACAAACTTTAAATTCATAAACCCAAACTTTAAATTCAAAAACACAAACTTTAAATTCATAAACCCAAACCTCAATCACAGTAGCCCAAGCTTTATCCTCAGCAAGTCAAACTTGAAGCTTAATAACCCAAACTTTAACCCCATAACCCAAACCTCAAATTCACAAACCCAAACTTTGACCCCATAACCCAAACCTTAAATTAACAAACAAAAACTTTAAATCCAGTAACCCAAATTTTAACCTCAGTAATACAAACTTTATCCTCAGTAACCCAAACTTTAAACTCAGCAACCCAAACTTTAAACTCAGCAACCCAAACTTTAAACTCAGTAACCCAGAGTTTAAACTCAGTAACCTTAAACTGGTTACCTCAGTAACCATAACCAGTCATAACCTTGAACTTTGTTTTATCTTGATGAAGAAGATATTTGAGCTATTTGCATAAAAGATGCAAAATAAACCATATTATGACTTATTTACACCATCATGATTACATTTGTATTTTTTCACACAGACTTACACTTGTGCAGACACACACTCATATCCAGTGCTGCCCTTGAAAGTAAAGCCTGCAGTCCTTTTGTGACTTGAATTGTAAACAACTCTACATGCAGGAATGAATGGAAAGTTTGCTTCCCAATTACCTCAATTTTGACTAAATCCGGTAAGTTGCCAGATCCAAGAGAAACCTAACACATCAGAATAATCAGATACTACATCTGATCTCATCTCTCATTACATTTAAGCGATTGCAGATGTTGCTTTCTAAGTCAAGCTGAATGAAATATAAGCATGCACGTAGCCAAGACTGTAAGGGGTAAGAGCCTGAGGTTTGACTTCGAAGGTTTAATCACTAAGCCATCGCTAATGAATATTACAGTTTTTACCAATTGCTTAAACACTATTGACAGATGCTAAAACCAAAGGAACCCAACTTGAAGTTGTTGTGGCTGTTCCTTAAACAAAGTGTAACCATACCTTAAACAAAAGTGCTGCTTTGCACTTTGGTTGCAATTCTGCAAAACACTAGCTCCTTTCTACAACACACTTGCTCCTGCTCACAACACACTATTTCATACATAAGACACTTTGTTCAAACATGAAATCTCGCAGTACCATTGGGAAAACACATCTATTCAAAATACAAAACACAGTCTGTCATTGAAAACAATTAGACACACACCTGAAAACATTTACTAACAAAACTGAACACCAATCAGTCAGCTACAAAAAGGCCTTAGCTAAGCCATTTTGGAGAACTTGCCAGCATGGAGGGAGGGAGAGCTAGAGGCAGAGGCAGAGGAGGACGTGGACGAAGAGGCCGTGCAAGGACCATCATTTCTGATGACATTAGGGCAACTTTGGTGGACCATGTCATAAACCATGGTCTGACTATGAGGGAAGCTGGACAGAGAGTCCACCCCGATCTTAGCCGTTTCACGGTCGCATCCATCATAACGACATTCCGACAGGAAAACAGGTATGTCTTCAATTCCTCTACTACAGTAATGTAGCTTGAGTATTTACAGTACTGTCTCATCTTACATGTATATGTTATGTACATGTACTGTTACACCAGTACTGTACTGAAGGGTGGCTCCTTGTTTTGTGAAACATATAATCATGTCTTGAGATGTTTTACAGTACTGTAATACAAGTACAGTAAATACAGTAAAATACAGTTTGTACAGTACTGAAAAATAGAAGAAAACAATTACAAATTCTGGTTGCATTTTTTCTACAGAATGATTAGAAGACCTACTGGCGGTGGACGTCAACGCCTATTTACTGAACAACAAGAACTTGTATTAGTGGACATGGTCAGGGCAAATAATGCGATCCGTCTCCACCAGCTACAGAGTCACATAATTGCAGATAGACAGGTTTTTGGCAATATAAATACAGTAAGCATTACCACCATTAGACGCATCTTGACAAAGCACCATATTACAATGAAACAACTGTACAGGGTTCCATTTCAGAGGAACAATGCCAGAGTGAAGGAACTTCGACGTGATTACGTACAGGTAAGTGTTTCAGTCCTCTACATTAACAATACAAAAGAGGAGCAGTCAAATAGCTGAGTCTGTACCATTGGATCAGTACCACATTGACACTGTATATTCAGAAAGCTAAACAGGCCCCTGTGTGATGAGGTGGTTCAATTCTGTATGTGTATCAGTGTAGTTGTGTACTTTGAGTAATGCCATCCATACAGTACTGTACAGTACAGTAATATGTACTTTTTCTTGCAGAGAATGCTCGCCATGGATGGAGCTGCTCAGCCTCATGAGTGTATTTACATCGATGAGGCTGGATTCAATCTGACAAAAAACAGACGACGGGGGCGTAATCTTATTGGCCAAAGGGCAATTGTGCACGTCCCTGGGCAACGTGGAGGAAATATTACATTGTGTGCTGCCATTAGCCTTCAAGGGCTACTGCACCATCATGCCAAATTGGGGCCCTATAATACACAAGAAATACTCACATTTCTTGATGGTCTTCATGACATAGTCATACAGAATAGACCAGAGCAGCCCAGGTTTGTTGTTGTGTGGGATAATGTTAGTTTCCACCGGGCTGCTCTGGTCCAAGACTGGTTTACTAATCATGAAGGATTTGAAGTGGTGTACTTGCCCCCTTACTCCCCATTTTTGAATCCTATAGAGGAGTTTTTTTCAGCATGGAGACGGCGCGTATATGACCGCCAACCCCACGCCCGAATGCCACTTTTACAAGCAATGGAACAGGCCTGCGGAGATATTGAAATCAGGTCAATTCAGGGATGGATTAGACACACAAGGGGATTTTTTCCCCGATGTTTAGCCAGAGAAAATATTGCTTGCAATGTGGACGAGGTCCTGTGGCCCGACCCCGACAGACGGCAGGATCCATACATGTAACTTCTTTTGTGTGAAGTTCAGTTTGTTTTATTTTTGCTTTAACTGAATTTCCTGTCATATAAATTTCACTACTGTAATGTAATTGCAGTATTTTGATTTCAGTATTTTATTTTTGGAATTATGTGAAACATTTGGAATTGTAACTATATAAAAACAGTAAAAGTGAAAGACTGCAGTGTTTTATATAAAGTAGACTAGTGTGTTGCCGCTGATATGAGAGTGTATTGACATGTGGAAGTGGGCATCATTTAGTCATCAAAGTGAGGTTTTGACAAAGGATTGTTCAGTTTTGATGGCAGAGTTTGTATTTGGCATAGATGTGAATGGTTTATTTCCCAGTGTTTTTCCTTACTTCCTTGTGTGTAGAGTTTTGGCACCATGAGCCAAGTTTTGCAAAATGTGTTCAAGCAATGGACAAAAAATGTAATGTCAATTAGTTTAGCCTGCTAAGCTACGGATGAACACATTAAGATAAACAAAAAAATTTTATGACTTATTTAAGATAGCGACCTATTTAAGAGTTTATTAGTTTCAAAGATGTTTGCCACAAAGATTGTATGCACTGATCAGTCATAACACTATGACCACCCACCTAATGTTGAGTAGGTCCCCCTTTTATGCCACCAAAACAGCCATGCATTGTGTATTATGACTACTGGAACAAGCCTTAACCTTTGCAGCAATTAAAGCTACAGTAGAACTTCTATGGACCACACTACACGGGCAAGCTTCCACCCCCCAAATGCATCAGTAAGCCTGGGCCACCCATGACCCTCTCGTTAGTTCACTGTTTTTAATTCATCGGACCACTTGTTGCTCTGATCTAGTCGGAACACTTTTGTTAAGAAAGGGGGACCTACTCAATATTAAGAGGGTAGTAATAATGTTGTGGACAATCAGAGTACATCTTGTGCTATTTCCTGTAGCAACTTTCCTGTATATCTTACGAATTTAATTTGCTGGAATAATGTTGCTGAAATGATCTCATCATTGTATGCCTTCTCTGTACTACTCCACAGCTTCTCCAGAATGCCTGACTATTATTATTATATTCCTGCATTTCTGTTCACAATCTTGTCTGCTGGCTTGTTTGCATGTTAAAATCAGAGTACATTTAAATGAATAATGAATTTAGCAGAAGTTGCTGATAAGCTTTCTATAACAAAAGCAATATATTTTAATCTATATATATTTTAGTTTATTACGTAGAACAAAATTTTGGGCAGTAGTGGCTCTGGGTTGCAAATCTGGGGCTCGAGCACCGGTACTGTAGGGTCCTTGTGAAAGACCCTTCACCCTACGCCAGTTACAACCAAGCCACTGCATGCAGTGCTGGTCCCAAGCCCAGTTTGGAAGTGGAAGGATTGCAACAGGTAGGGCTACTGGCATCAAACCATTACCACATCATGCGGAGCAAATGATCTGATGCGGTAACCTATGATAAAGGCCCAATAGAAAAAGAAAATAAATAATTTCTGTCAAACTGACTAAAGCTTAATTTATATCACTATTCATAAAACAGATGTGTCAGGGGTAGTGGTCAAGGCATTAGACTAGGGTCTGGAAGGTCCCAGGTTCGAACCCCATGACCACCAAGTTGCCACTGTTAGGCCCTTAAGCAAAGTTAACCTTCAACTCCTTAGATGTATAATGAGATAAAAAATGTAAGTTGCTCTGGATAAGGGCTTCTGCAAAATTCTTTAAACTAAACATCTGTCTAGCTGATGCTGACTAACAGGCTGTAAAACCTGTATTTATATATATATATATATAAAATCTAAATTCTTAACTTTTTTTTCTGAAGAAGATGACTAACCAGCTCAGAAGTGGAGGAAGTAGGAAATGACACTAGTGATGTTAATCATTTAAAAGACTGGATAATAATGTTACATTAATGTTGAGTCAGTAACTATGAGAGCAGATCACATCCACCGCAACGTCATCGTGACATCATGGCTACCATCTGTGTGATTCACCAAAATCTGTTCAGGAACATTTCCGCTCTCTTTCCCTTTTGTTATCACACTCTTTATTCTCCCTCTGTTGCGTTTTTACACTCTTGTGACTCAAAAATGCAAATTTTTAATATAATAAAGACACAATGACTTGGGAAGGAAGGAATAATTGAAGAGGGAGAAAGAAAGAGAGAGAGAGAGAGAGAGAGAGAGAAAGAAAGAAAGAAAGAAAGAAAGAAAGAGTAAAAAGGCTATAATTTGTTCTCTCACTGCTCGACTGAGATCTAATGGGCAGAAGCAGATGAGAGGGGGACTTAATTATAGAGGAGAAAGGTCACTCCTCAGATCATTGGACGGAGATAGACTTACATCTTCAACTTCCGTATTGATGCTTAATCAGCATTAAGGATACGAAAAATACACTAATATTGCACTTGGCTATAATAATGTTCATGTCTTCATGTTGCCATACTATGATTTCTAAAAAGTATGTGAACATTGGCATGTGTATAAGGAATATTACAAAGCAGTAAGTTCTGACAGAGTAATCTGATTGGATGAGAGTCATTGCACAAGTGATGTTGTAGAGCATAAAAGCACTAGGTCATTAAATTATACATAACACCTGGTGTCCCAGGCATTCTAAAAATTGTTAATTCATTAACATTCAGTCACAGCATGGGTGAATGTAGGTATGTATGTGTCACAGTACTGAGGAGAGAGCAACTGCCTGCCAAAACCAAGTCACAGGAACACTTTCAGCAAGAAAACACATCTAGTAATGTTGTCATCTTAAACATTAGTTTGTCTCCTTAGTAATTGCTTCTAAGTCATTCCTAATTGCTTCCATACTTTCCTAATTGCTTCTATGTTGTCCTGTTCACAGCTAAAGAGAGCTACAATGCTAACTTGCTTCTAACACAAGAAGCTAGTTTGAATCCTAAATCCCTCTCTAACTCCTAATCAAGGGCACTACTCGTGACTGCACATCCTACATTTCTACTTCCTACTAGCTTTACATTTAATGCTATTTGGGATTCAACCTCAGAACCTGGTCATTAACGGAGCTGATATTATAAAGCAAAAAAAGTGAAAATATAAAGTAAATCTTGAAAGCTTCTCAGGACTGTCCGTCACCTCTTTTATTTATTTTCCTCACCTTTTGCACATAGTACCGGTAAGAATTTAAGACTATCCCCTGTCCCTGTTAATTATGTTCTATCCCTTTTAATGTAAAAATATAACCTATATAAAAAGCTTCATATAAAGACAAGATAAAAGCCATTTTTGGACTTTAACTCATTTTGACAAGTTATTATTCTCTGACACACAAGGTAGTATTTAACAAAGTGTTTAATTTAAAGCTTTAAACTTTAGAAGCTTTAAACTTTCCCATTTTGAGCAAAGCATAACACACAGCCGCACAAATTCCAAGCAGAACACTGTGTGTAGGAAGCTTTAGGTGCAGATCTATACTATGATAGGGAGCAGACATCACGTATTGAAATAAAACTAAAACTGGTAAATAATGCTGTACACTGAAGTTCTTGTGTTGCTTATAAAGGTAATCATGATTTTCAACAATCTTTGTAATTAAAAGAGTTTTGTGTGAAACAAAACAAACTATTCCTTGATTTAATTTGTTGCCACTACTTTGTTTGACATGCTATAAAATCACATTCAAAGCATAAGTTTGCTATATTTTACATTTAGCAGATGCTCTTGTCCAGAGCGACTTTTTTATCTCATTACACATCTGAGCAGTTGAGGGTTAAGGGCCTTGCTTAAGGACCCAACAGTGGCAACTTGGTGGTTGTAGGGTTTGAACCTGGGATCTTCCGCAGCTATGACTGATTTAGTCTGTAAGAGGTGGATTTTTACATTTTTTGGAAAATCACACAAAATTCACACTATCATTTGTGATGGACTACCTCGTCACAAGATGTAATAATAAATGTAAGAGCTCTGGTGCAGGGTTTTAGAGAGGGTCAGTGAAATGTGAGTGTGTGAGAGTACTGTACAGTAGTTGTGCACTTTTAGGAAGACCTTTTCATTCGGAGATACCAGAGGTTTATTAATTAGAACTCAAAGGGAACAGAATTAAAACTGGAAACAAAACTCCTCTGTCTTTTCTGAGGGCAGGGCGGTGCTTTGGAAACTGAAATAAGAAGCCTCTCGTCTCCTCTAACCAAGGTTATCACTTTACTGGCCTTATCTTTTTTTTCTTTTGTGTCTTTTCACTTAGTTTCTTTTCAGTTCTCTCTCTTTTGTTTATCTTTGAATTTTATTTAAGAGCATGCTTATTGCATTGAATGCTGCTTTCTGTTTCTTAGACACAGGCTCTTTTTGTTAACTTTTCTTTGTCTTTGCCTTTGCCCTTTACCTGTCTTTGCCTCTAACTGTCTTCGCTCTCTACCTGGTGCAACAGAATGATCGGTGGCTTAAATAGAGGGTGACCCCAGATTCGGCAGTTCAGAACTCATAGCCATCTATGGATCTGCCGGTTATGAACAGCGCGGTGCATTTCCTAGTGGATCTGCCCTTCACTAGACTCACGTCGTTATGTTATCCTTCCCTTCACATATTGAACCTGATGTTCAATATAGAGGATTATATTTTTATTTATTAAAGATTTTTTAATGTCTATAATTTCTACTAAATGCTCTTATAAAGATAATCTTGGGTGTAGAAGGTTTTGAGAATTTTAAACCTATGAAAGGAGGTCAAAAATTCATAAAAATGTAAACTTTTTTAAAAAAATCTTACTTTTAGACACAGTCAGTTCTTTATAGAGAAGGGTATGATAAACGTGATATGTCTTTGAGCTGGTCATTAATTCTCCTCGCAGTAGGACATACACAGTTTTATTATTTATATCTTCGTATCCTGTTGGGAAAGAACACGGTGCGGGCTCTCAAAAGGATCCACTAATCACACTGAGGTACAGTATGATTCATTTCAGCTTCTTCAATTACCTCCCCATTGAGATATCAGTTCTTTGTAATGGAAGCTCACCAGGGGTTACACCATTCGGCAGACCCTCATCTCGATTGCTTTTTCAGTTGTCTGAATAAATTCCGCACTCTAGACGTTTTTCTAAATTTGCAGGAATGGACATGTCAGACTTTTTATCATGATACAAAGAACAAAGGCACATTTAGACATTCAAATCATGAATATATAATGAGATAAAGAAAAAAAATATTAAAATAGGTTTGTGGAGACTTGAAACTTATAAATTCACATTTAGGGTATTGAGAGCCTGAAAATGATAAGCCCCATCCCCCTGTACTTGGTAACCTCATGAGGTCATAACTTTTTAAAATCTTTTTTAAACATTATATAAATTTTTATTTTAATATTTTTTCCTAAAGGTATATTTTAGTATATTGGTGTATCAGTATTTACTGTGTATCTCTTGGTCTAGTTTGGTACACACATGGGAAAGACTGCTGACTTGACAGTTGTCCAGAAGACGATCATCAACCCCCTTGAAAAGGAGCGTAAGACACAGAAGGTCATCACTGAAGGTCATGACTTTCCATGTATATGCTTCAAAACAGCACTCTGTGAACAGCCAGGGCTGGCTGTTCACAGAGAGCTGCATTGAAGCATATGCATGGAAAGTTGCCTGGAAGGGAAAAAGGTGCACAAGCAAAAAAGTTTGTCAAGAAAAATAGAAACTTAAGAGAGCTTCATAAGTAGTGGAGTGAGGCTGGCGTCAGTGCATCAAGAGCTACCACCTACAAATGAGCTACAACTGTTGCATTCCTAGGTTCAAACAACTCCTGGACCAGAGACAAAGTCAGGTTTAAACCTAGGACCTCCTGATAAGTAGGCCAACATCTTAACCAGCGAGCTACCCACAACTCCACAGTTATACATATGCAACGTACCCACTTCAAGCTCATCTCCAGCATAGGGTAAAAAGGTCGATGTCCACAAGCTATGTCTCGATTAAGGAGCCATCCGTCACCAGCCCTAGAAAATTTTTTGAAAAGGTCATCATTAATATAACACTCTGAGACAGCCACCAGTGTCACAGCCTGTCCTCAGGAAAGAGTTCCTGTCCTGTCTAACTGAGCGCCACATGGCACCAGGACATCTTCCTTTCTAAAAGGAAAAAATCGCAAATCAGAGACAAGCTTGAAGACTGAGCCTATCAACACTGGACTCAACAGGTAATTACTGTGAGTTGATCTTGAAAAGATCTAAAGAGCTACAAAGTAGGAATGAGAAAGACTCTGAGCTGTTTGGCCCACCAGAGCGCCTAAACACTACAACTCACCTTAAGATCTCACCTTAGGGCCATGCTAGAACCTCAGTGAAGGACATGTTGTCAGTTTGATGAACCAGTGGAGTGATGTCTATAAGGTTGCATGAAGAAACAACAGGAGGTTATGAGCCAGCATTATGACTTACTGCTGAGTTCCATTCATCACGTCGCACTATGACTACTATGCACTTATGCTTAATTACGCTACACTTTCTTCCTTAACCACTTGCATTAAGTCAGTTCACTGCTCTTAATCACTTACACCTAGGTTACACTTGTGCTTATTTACAATATGCTGGAAAAGTCCAATTCTCTGCTCATCTCATCAGCTCAACACTCATCTTCATCCAGTCACACCATGACAAAGATGCACTTATGCTACTGTGTGAACAGACCTGTTCCTTACTACTAACATCTAACCTCACTCTTTGGCCCTTTTCATCTTCAAGTCATGGGTTATTTTAAGCATAAAATACTCTGTGTTGTGCAGTTAGGGGAAAATAAATAACTGCATGGGGTGATGCCACTATTTCCACCTCAAAGTTTATTTTTTTCCTAAAGTCCTGGAGTTTTTCATTTATCTCATAGCATTGGAATTTGAAACCACTAACAATTTTGCATTTATAGATTTTTTTTAAATAATTATTATTTATTACATTTAGTCTTCAGCTATGGTAGAAATTAATTACTATTGTAGCGTTTTTACGCCGGGAAGAATGCTGGAGAGACGAGCGAGCTTATTTGCTACCCAATGCAATGGCTGGGAGTACTTTATTAAGCACGCAGCATGTAAGGCATGAGCAGCACCTTCACTCAGGAGCCTACATCCAATTCACCACTAGCTTGAACTGGAGCACATTTCACACGTCACTAAACAGACATCTACCCACACACACACACAACCTGGCCGAAGTCACTACCCCAAACACCTTTCCCCAACACGGTGAACACATCATAACCCCTCCCGCAAAGCATGATGGTCGTCTGTCAAACCCCACCCACGCCACACTATATTCAGTTATATTATAACAAACATTCCCTTTTCAGCCATTTTTCTATATTATTAATATTATTATTATAATATATTATTTAATACATCTTTCTATATTATTATATAAATATATTATATACATATTTTAAGTAATAATAATAATAATAATAATAATAATAATAATAATTAATTTTCATTCATTTTCAGACGCTGAGGTGGGTCTCCAATGTGTGTGTACAATAAAAAAAAGGCTTTTTTTGCCCCCTTTTTGATTTTTTCTCTTTTTCTATTTTTGTATTGGCCAGAGCTTAAACAAGCCAATATGATTTTCCCATATAAGAAGATGCTCTCCCTCTGGCTCTATTCTGGAGGGACATGGCTCATCTTCTATACCGCTTTATCTTGTATTTAGGGTGGCAGGGACCTGGAGCCTATACCAGGAGACTTAGGGCACAAGGCAGGATACACCCTGGACAGGCGCCAATCCATCGCAGGGCACACATACATACACACACTCACACTACGGGTAATTTGAGAACACCAATTTACCTAATCTGCATATCTTCGGACTGTGGGAGAAAACCGGAGTACCCGGAGGAAACCTACCAAGTACGGGGAGAACATGCAAACTCCATGCACACACACCTTAATTTTGCACATATGCCCACAAAGCTTACAGTATATCGAAACATTTAGCTGGTTTTCCTGAGTGCTATGCAAAAAATAAATAAAAATGCCCTGCTTTTGAGTTATGAGGATTTATTTGTCACCTGTACTGAACCACTTTGCTCCCACAGGCCTAGCTCACTTACTTCTGGTCCGATTGGGAAACTTATCACATCAAACAACTCCAAAATTGCTACTTTCTAAAATAAATTAATAAATAAATACAAGTTCAAGAAATGTAAAAATACAAGGTGATTTGAAGTGTAGAGATAATAAATCTATTTCATTACTCTCTCAAAGATTATCCCTAAATTTTGCACAGACCTTATATTAAAATGTTACGCTGGGTCTCTTGGCTGCTCCAAAAGAAAATGAGTGTTATAAAATCATTTCTGGGACGATGTTTTTTTGGAGTACACAAACTAAACTTCACACGATGCATCCTCTCTCAAACAATCAAAACAATAAAAGCTGTATTACTATCAATTCGTAAGATAAACAGCCCAGAAACAGCACAGTGACCTTCCCATTAATGGAAATATTAGAAATCGTGGTACGTTCTTTGTGTGTGAGTCAGCCACGCAGACAGGGATGTTGCTATGGCAGTTGGACCAAACCACACCCTCTCCACTCAGACACTCATTGGGCTGAGAATTTGTTGTTTTCACCATTTTACACTGGAAAAGTGATCGTTGCATCCATACCTTTTGCAGGAACAACATTGAGTTGTTGTTTAGGTTATTGTAGTAGGGTTAAGTACTGATTGGTGTTTTAACAATTTGATCTGTGATCCCAAGTATGGCCCAAAACTAGTTTACACTGTTATTACACTTATAATTTAAGTATATATAATTACCACAATTTAAGCTTCTGTAGGGTTCATGATTTTGTGGGTTCTTTCAAAAACACTAAATCACAATTAATAAATACCACAAGTGATCTTACTTTGGATAGATATCCCAATGAGTCAAAGGATTTGTGGCTTTTTTTCAACTAAATAGAATTCATATTGCTTTTTTTCTCTTTTCATAATTCAATCATTTAAATCAGATCCACAGCTTTGCTTTTTGCGCCGGATTGGTCCGGACTGGACTCAGCTGTCTGGATCTTCAGGTGTTTAGTTTCCAAGTGAAGGAAGAAATGTGCTTCCTCTCATTAAAATGATCACAAAGACATTAATCATAACTGTGTAAGATGATCACTATGTGGTTTCCCTGTCCATTGATGTGATCTTAAATTTTATTATCTGGTCAAGTGGAGGAATCAAGTATAAATAAGCATTCGGAAGACACTGTAAGAAATAAAGTTATATGTTTCTAATTCTAGCTTCAAAAAATGTGTTTCATGCAGCAGTTACATTTGTTTACTTAGTTTATTTGCATTGCATAGAGTTTATCAAATAGACTTAACACACTGCCGAAGCAGTCAACTGAACTACCCATTTTTATTGTTGAGCGGGCTTGAATCACTTGCTTTAACTTTTTTTTTTTTTTTTAAATCACGGACGTGACAGGATGGAAGGGATCGTCATGTCATATTCTGTACTGGAACAAGGTGTTGGTGAATTTCCACTTGACAGCTTTTTTCCCCCTCTTGTTTCTGCACTTCAGAACCTGTGCTATATAAAGCATGTGCAAACAATATAGAGAGGCAATTATGTCACTGTCTGTTTGCTCTATACACACACACTCAGATGGATCCAGTTATGCACTGAATATTTAATGTTACACAAAGGTGTGATCATGGAGCCCTTACGTCATAATTCCGTTCTTTTTTTGTCTGCTGATGTGCCAATTGTCCCAATAGTGAATTATTTATTTATGATGTTGATGGAGGTTTTTCTGGTCTAAATGAGTCAGAGATTTTATCAGCTGAATTCACCCTTGCATTCAGACAGCCATCTTTCCCTAGAAACCTAGAACCCTGGTGCTTATCCTTAAATTACAGGTACTAACTTAACAAATGTTCTTCAATGGGTGTTTAAAAGACCCCCCCTTAAAAGAATCACATTTTGTTGCTTTGCAGCCTGAAATGAAGACAGAAATGTTTTTTGGTTATAACTCCAACATGTCAGCAAAAAAAAAAAGAAAAAAATTAACTGCAACAAAATGTGATTATTTTAAAGGGGGGTAATTCTTTTCAACACCCACTGTAGTTCACTTCTTCTAACCGCCATTAGCAGTATCCGTATCAAACACCTGGATATTGTTTGCCATCAATGCCAAAAAGATATAGCTTAGGACTTCCGTGAATGGTGATCAGAGATCCCTGCTGCACTCATATGAAAGAGAACATGATTTTTGCAATCTTACCCTTGCCTCTACCATCTAGTAACCAATGGTGATGTAGTTAACTATTGAATGATTGCGCAATGGAGCCTTCACTGTGATCATGTTGATCTGGCCTGGATATGCTTTTATAAAATGTTGTGTTTTGGAAAATATCATTGTGCTTTGGGAAATGTCGTCGTGTTTCGGGAAATGTAGTATTTTGGCAAATTTCTTTAGTTTTTGGGAAATATCTTTGTGTTTTGGGAAATGTTGTGCTTTGTTCTTCAGGGCCAGTATATATCCATCTGAGACAGCAGATCTAGCAAAAGCAGTAGCATAAACCAGTATCAGTAACATCTGGAAACATCGTGGTGAGCTGGTGATGATGTCAAGAGGATTTTCAATATGATGCAGTAATTCGGAGTCCATCGTCATGACTGCTATGAGTCTAGTCCATGCCGCTATTCTTCGTTTATAGCAGATCGAACCGCTACAGGACGGCTCAGTGACATTACCGATGTGATAATTATAAATGATAAAATAAATTCCCAATATTTTATTTTAGATTTCCTCAATATCATTGGTTTTTGTCATCTACTTTTTATATATCATTATCATTGTTATTTAATAGTTAAAATATTAGTCAATATTTTTTAAATAATGATAGCAATTTACTTATTCTTTAATATAAAACAAAAAGAAAAAAATCTGTGTAAACCAGCATGACAGTCACTTGTTGGAAACTTCTGTTCTCAGCCAAGTATACTGGAATGCATGCTACTAATAGTGGAAAATTAGTAGCAACACTCCAGTGCACGGAGTAAAAGAAATGTTGAATTATTGCTGTATTTACATCACGCAATCACTGTTTATGTAAGGTTTAAGCACTTATGAATTGTCTGCGAGGGCTTTCGTTTTTCCATTACTGTTGTACTAAGCCATTTAGATCAGGTTGATAAAAGCAGCCAAAGAGGTGTTGAAGTCTTTCCAGGAGCTAATAACAAGTACACATACACACACACACACACACACACACACACACTTGTGCCAATAATTAATTATGTTATTCTACACTACACCTCAGAGACTAAACAGCATCACACTGTTCTTGTGGACTATTAGCCTTAGCCATATTAGCCATAACTTAGTATCCAATTAAAGGGCAAACCAAAAAAAAAAAAAATACATAAGTAAATAAATAAAATTAAAAATAAAAATTTTATAATGGTACATGCCATTTCACAAAAATGCTCAGGACAAGTGAATAGCAATACAAGTGCCATGACATTTAGCTTCACTTGCACACGGATTTGATCATGTAAACAAAATAGAATAGGTTTAGATCTGCACCTTCAGATTCCAGGTTCAAATCCCGCCCTGGTTTGCATGTTCTCCCCGTGCTTGGTGGGTTTCTTCCAGGTACTCTGGTTTCCTCCCACAGTCCAAAAACATGTAGATTAGGCTAATTGGTATTCCCAAATTTCCCAGAGCATGTAAATGTGTGCCCTGCAATGGATTAGGACACTGTCTCGTGAGATAGGCTCCAGGCCTCTTGTGACCCTGTATAAAGGATAAAGAGGTATAGATGATGAGTGAGTAAGTGAGTGTGAGTTGATTGTCCTCCATGAAAAGAAATCCATCATAAAGAAAAAAAATGTCATGTAGGTCATGTTATCTTAAACTAGTGCTCTTCAAGGATCTATTCTAGGCCCACTGTTTATTTATTGTACCTCTCCCCAGTACCAACAGTCGTTCACTTTTACTGTCTGTGATAACTGCTGTGTTGTGAATTCCGCCGCTCAGAGCCATGGAAATGTTGTGCTTTTTGAAATGTTGCAATGTTTTGGGAAAGGTTGGTGTGTTTTGGGAAATGTCGCAGTGTTTTGGAAAAGGTTGGTGTGTTTTGGGAAATGTCGCAGTGTTTTGGGAAAGGTTGGTGTGTTTTGGGAAATGTCGCAGTTTTTTGGGAAAGGTTGGTGTGTTTTGGGAAATGTCGCAGTTTTTTGGGAAATGTTGTGTTTGTTCCTAAAATTACATTTTCAACCATAAATGTATACTTAATTAGGGTGTGACCAGTTTGAGTGCCAGCTGCATGGCAGGTGTCAAACCGCTTCCTGTCTGCTATCCATCACTTTATCTAACCAGCCAACTGTAATTGATGTAGTTTAACTTATCACAGGAAATGTAGGAATTGACATGGGACATTAGGGTATAGACGAAATGCAAAGGGAGAGTGGCATACAAATGAATATAGCTAACCTGAGTTATGTAGGCTTGTTCCAAACAACAGCCAGGCTCTGTTCATTGCACCTATTTGTGGATTAATCAGGGTTTCATCTCTTGCCAAGCTGGGGACGATGAGAGCACACACGGCCTTTTACGCCTTAAAAAACGCTCTTCAAAAACCCTATGGGTGCCGTCACAGTGGGTTTATCCAGTTCTCTACAGTCTATGATAAGAACGCACGTGGACTTGGGTATGGTGTAGCCCAGAGGTTAAAGCATTAGACTGCTGATCAGAGGATCCCAGATTCAATTCCCAGCACCACCAAGTTGGGCCCTTAAGCAAGGCCTTAACCCTCAACTTCTTAGATGTATCATCAGGTAGAAATCTATGTTTCTCTAAATAAGGGCGTCTGCCAAATGTCATAAATGTATGGAACAAAATTCTAATGTGAAGGGTAACCCACAGGGAGTGTAGATGGTTGGGTGGGTGGCATTTGTAAGTAGGGATGATATACACACTTCAATCATACCATGTCTAAAGTCAATCTCATGCTCCTTTATTCGGGCTCCACATTCTTTTAAAATAATAAATAAATAAATAAAATAAGTAAAGAAAGCATTTTCTGGATGAATTCTGATGGTGTCAGCAGCCTCCTTCTGAGAATCTGTACAAAAATTATGATGTTAATATTGGTGCGCCTCTTATTTCTGCTCTCACTTGCACATACTTGCCTTCAGGGAAATAGCTAAGCATGGAAAGAGTGAACAAGTAATGAACAAGAGGATTAACAAACCCATGATTCTCTCTCTCTCTCTCTCTTTCTCTCTCTCTCCCTCTCACGCACACACACTTTTACCTGCTTCCTGTGAGTGTAAGCTCTCTAGTGTCATCAAGCTCTAGTTTCTGTGTCTCTGGTGTGGCTGAGACCTGATCCGCTTCTACTCATCATTGGTAATGAGGCTGCAGAGATAAAAACAGGCCACATTTTACACACACACACACACCTATGCATGGACTCACAAAACCCCATAAACCTTTATTTAAAGTTGCCAGTGTGTCGGCTTTTGTGTCAAATATTGTAGCTTAGATGACCTGGGTTAACATGGATTTCATGACAGGGGGTGCCAATATTTTTCATGGGGATTAATATTAAATGCTGGACAGCAAGCAATTTAATGCATCCTGTTTAATTACAGTTGTTCCTTGAATACTGAACTATTGGACAATTTTACTCCCTTTTTTAAGATAATGTATACAAAAATACTATTATCTGCGACCTTATGATTGATGACATTTTAAATATGAACAACATATAAATGGAAAGACTTCAGGGTACCAATCCATTGCAGGGCAATTTGGAAATGGCAGTTAGTCTCCCCTGCATGTCTTTGAACTGTACCTGGAGAAACCCCACCAAGCATGAGGAGAACATGCAAACTCCACCATGACAAAATGCTTTGTTTAAACCTTATTAACTTCAAAGAGAGGCTGGTGAGGGAATTCCTCTTTATAGCTGCTATAGCATAAGTGAGAAAATTAATAAAGTTGTTTCATGAACATTATACAAGATTAAAAGTAACTATCACTGGATAAAATTGTGATTTAAGAATTTTATAATCAAAAGTTGTTCTTGTCGGCAAATTGCTGTGGTATAAGGGAAACAAAACTTTTAGACAATAATCTACTTTGGGTTGATTCCAGATTCAAATGTTTAGAAGATAAACTGAGACATCACACATCTCTGCTCTTTTACTTCATAATTTTCTCACGTTTCGAGGAATAAACGCAAAACTGATTAAATGAGACTTTCAAGAATCCCGTACAGCAAAGATGTCACAATTCATTTACCACCATATAACCTGGAGCACCTTTGCAGCACAAAGCTTTTATTAAAATAGACAGGACAATCACTGGTGGCTTCCACCCGTAAGATTGTATTTCCATTTCATGCTAATAGTCTGATTTAAATATGATTTTTATATACTGCATTTAGACGGTCTCAAATTTTATACTGTACTGTACATGTCAATCCAGTCTTATATCCCTAATGGCTTCCTTAACCAAGAATAGAACCTAATTAGGTACAGGCCTGGAATACAAGACAAACCCTTAAATGAGCTGATGAACATCTCTGAATTACAGTCTAAAGTTCCTGATATAGTTTAGACACATGATTCAGATGTCACCTGAAGCCCTGAAAAGATCATTCTTTAGAAAACATTAAGTCCTGACTTAAGATAAGACTGGACAGAGAGAGATGAACTGTGGTCATTGTTAACAAAGCTTCTGTGAGATTTCTAATTTGATTGCCAGCCCTCAAAAATCCCCAAATCCTATCACTAGCCCTGGTTGTAAGGAAGGGTGATGATAGTGCTATTGCAAATATGAATTTCTGCAGAACTAGCTTAGAAGTTAGCATCAGGAAATTAGATTTATTAATTTTTTTACACTTCTATATAGTAAACATACTATACATATACGGAACACGTGAATGATCCAGCAATAAAACCGGTGTTACAAATCTGTGCATTAGCTTGTTTTTTTTTTGCTCACTTTGTTAGTTTAATACCCTTTTCTAGACTGCTTTTGCTCGCTAGTTTGTTTTCCCTCACCAATGTGATCACCCTTACTAGCAGTGTTGGGGGACATTACTAATTACATTACAAAATTACTGTCATTTAAAAGTAATCAGTTACATTACAGCGTTACCTTCTTATAAAAGTAACTAGTTAGAGTACTTTTCCATTTCAGAAAATGTTTTAGTCAAGACCTTTATAATTATTCTACCATCATCACTTAGTGAAGTTTGACGCATAATCGGTTAACTACTAAAAGCTGGAATAACTGAGGTGGGTGAGTTTTTGGGGGCGGGGCTTGTAGGACGATGTTCACACACACACACACACACACACTAACGGAATCACTGCTGTTTAACTCACGGGTTACATAAATTGTCTAAATAACGGATTACATTGAGAACTGAGTACTTAAATGGCGGACCTAAAGCATTAGATTACTTGTTACATCAAAAAAGTAATCCAAGTACTCTAACACGTTACTTTTTTAACTCGTTATACCCAACACTGCGTACTAGTTTGTCTTTTCTTCACCAGGATACTTTTATTTGCTAAGTTGCTTTCATTTATTTGTTTCCTGACTATGTATTTCACCCTAATTATATTTGCCTGATTCTGCTCCACTCCGGATAAAAATGTAGTGAGAGGGAAGCTTGGTATGACCATTCCTCAATAAATAAATAAATAAATAAATAAATGAACCAAAAAAATAAATAAAGTTCAACCCACATTTCTATTTTTAAAAAGCCAAATGGCATATCTTCAAGCCAGGCCGATGATTTATTTGGTAAGTTGCTGAGTATAAACTTCTACTATGTGCCGCATCGGCCTCAGAGCTCTAGAGTGAAATGAAAGGAAAATATTTTACACTGTATAAATGTCTCAGCTGATCCTTTCAGCTAAACCTTCTTTAGGCTTAGATCTGACTATAAATCACCTCAATCTGAACATCATATTTCTCTTTCTGTACATTCTCTCATGCTGAACCTCCTGGCCCGAACAGACCAGACGAAGCTGTGTCTAAAAACAGTAACTGTCCCCCAAAACACACACACACACACACACGCAACACTACACTACACTACATGTCAGGGTAGTATGACTCATTCCCCCATGGGAAATGACTTATCCATTGTATTAGAATTAATCGCTAGAGTGCGCATGACTGAAGTGGAAATTACATATATCGGTTTGTGTGTGTATGTGTTTGTGTGTGTGTGTGTGTGTGTGTGTGTGTGTGTGTGTGTGTGTGGGTGTTGTGGGCATCAGAGCACAACATAATAATTACAGTTGCTGTTTCTCACTGGTTTTTGGTGCAAATGCTACCATTAGTAGTGACAATAAAAGCCTGTAAGATATATCTGGGATTTTCGTTCAAAGCTCGATTACGCTATGTTTTTTCCACTCAGGATTCAGATGTGAGGAAATGTTCTTAATAGACCATGGCAATTTGATCAATCGCTTCACAGGAGTGGGCCTGCTGGGAAAGCCAGGGATGGGGGACATATCGCGGCACATTTAATACACTGTCATGAAAGAGTGCAACATCTTTTGTTTAGTTTATTTTTTACAGTTCTGTTTGTATTTAATTTTTTAAATGAGAAAAAGGCTGTTGGTTTGTAGCCGCCGAAGCAATAGTCCGCATAGCTTACAAAGCATGTACAGGATAAAATTGATGAAATATAGGAGGTGTAAATATTTACGATGTGTAAATACTATTACTGAAATGTTAGAGGTAATATATAACACTGTGAAGGCCATCAAAAGCAGGTGGAGAAAATGGGGCACCAGAGTGACATTCCCAAGAATAGGACATTTCTCAGGGAAGCTATCAAGAGACCAACGACCACATTAAAAAAAGCTGGAGGAATATCTGGCACCAGTACAGTCACTCCCTGCATGTCTGCCTTATTCTTTTCATGTATGAGCAATAATGGGGTCGAGTTTACCTAAACCGCCAATGTGGCAAAATGTGCAGAATTTTAAAAGTTTTAGGGCAAAAACCAGAAAGCATTTTTTTTTTCTCCAGTCTGTCTTCAATCAGAATTGAAGTGCATATAGTACACATAATAAAGCACATTATAATAGATCTTGGTTGATATAAATGTTCCTGCTTTACGCACCAACTGTGAATGGATGTGGTGCCAATGGATGTTAATTGGTATTAATTCTCCAAATAAAAGTTAGAATGCTGTTGTGTTGAGGTTGTATTTGGATCGTTAATTCAACGTTAAATCAATGTCATTTAAACTATAAAATTAAACAAGTCATTATAACTATATTTCAATGGTCACCCAGTGTCAGGGCTCCTCTTGGGAATTTAACAGGATAATGTACATCCACTGTAAGTAAGGAATAAAGCCCTGCATGTCATTCAGTTCTGCACAAATAATCAATGACGATGTGATGAAGCAGAGTGACTGTTACTGTCCTAAAGATTATTTTCCAACAACAGCATGCCGTGAAGTGTGTCATTATTCTCATAACAATGTAACATACCAAAGCAAAAAAAAAAACATCATGTTTGTTATAGCAGCTCTAATATCTTTTTTTTTTTTTCTTTTTCAGTTCTTTTGAAGTTGATATTTTGTTGTTTTCGGTTGTGTCTGAGCTGTCTTTTGATGCACGACCTCAAAACAATCCTAAGGGTTTGAGCCTGGTTGCACTTTTCATGCCTTAACAATGACTTAACAAAGTGCACATGTGTGCTGTATTCTGTCATTACACTTTAACTGGGGAACTGGATCCAATTTAATGACGGCGGGGGCGCAAACTTTCAAGCCTGGTAGTAAAGGCGATAAAGATGACAGTTGATTGAGACTATTTTGGAGCAGTGCTCTATAAGGAGGTGAAGAAGAAAACAATATTACATGAACAGAACTCTTGTTGGTAGATAAACTCTAAAATACCATAATATTTTTAAGAATACATTTAAAATGTAGAGTTTTATAATAACTTTCAAACTTTTTGTTTCAGCCCTTTGTGTTTTTAAAATCTTTTTTGTAATGAAACCCCATGTCATCTTTAATGCCACACATTCCACCTCAAACCTTTTTTTTGGGGGGTTTTATTTACCAGGGGTGTTCAAATCCAAGCAGGACTTTTGATTGTGTAGAATAACTGAACACAGTTCTTATTTCTCTATATAATCTCCTGCTACACTAACGCGCTTATCCCAGTGTTTCTCTAGTGCTTGGATACCATCAAGGTAAAAAGTTTTCTAAGTGTGTTGGACCCATGATTGAACTGCCTGTCTCACATCTGAAACACTGGCCTCCCAGGAACTCCTTTCATAGCCTGACCATGTTGAAATGGCTTGGAACGAGGTCAAGAGTGTACGGTGGATGTGGCAGTGTTGGGGGATGTTGATGAACGATTGTGTGTACAGTTCCCACAGATAGATGTCTCTCTTCAGCAAGTTGGCGACTAACTATCCGTCGATTCTTCAAGGATCAGATATTCCACTCGCTTGAATGCTTACAGGAATGACAGCATTGGGCTCTGAGCAACCATGGTATAGATTATCATACACAGGCATACAGTTCAGCTTTATTTAAAACGTTTCCATCGTTCAAATGTTTTACTGCGGCTAAGAGTCTCACCACTATAATGCGCTTGAAGTCTTTTGTAAATGTCAATTAATTTTACACCCTCATTCACCAGAATTTTTTTTTCATCATGGGTATAGAGGGTAAGACAGGGTTGCCTGGCTGGGTAATATACTGTACATACATGTTTTTAGAATAGTCTTTTGGATGCCTTCTAAATATTTTTTTTTACTAATGAACCCAAATATTAGTATAATATCAATTTAGACATTATTTTTCCTCTTGCTCCCTCCTCTCTGTTTTCTCTCTTACAGACTCTCACTCCTGCCACCTTTTCAAATTTCCTTTTATTCTCTCTCTGACTTTGGCACTGTGTGGGTATTAAGGATAAAGGATCCATGCCTTATCACACCATTCATCACATCGCAGTACCTAGGAGAACTCTTGACATGTATGTAAGGAGACCTGAGTCTACAAATCCGGAAAAATCACAGTCGGGAACCCACCCTCCACAAAGAAAAGATGTCTCCAGAGAGCAAGGCTAACTGTGCTGTTCCTTTTGGGTTAATATCACTATGATATGCCTTTGGTGTCCTCATCAGAATTGTTATGACAGGATGGACATGTTAAGCTTGACAACATCAAGCTACAAGCACAATATGATGGAAATTAGGGAATATAAGTGTAAATACTTTATGCGTTTACAGCAATGGTTTCAGCCACTATTAAGGAAAGATAAAGTGATGGTTGTGATGTCACTGATTACTTTGGCCAGTTTCCTAAAGGGACAGTTTCACCAGTATGAAGGGGTGGACAGCAATTTCTGGTACACGTATTATTTTTATTTTTATTTTTGTTGTTGTTGTTTTTGTTGTTGTTATTATGAAAAAGGAATATAAAAAACCTAAATGACATTTCTTAAAGAATTTGTTAAGGACAACAAGAACATATGAAAACTATTTACATTTTGTCACTTAACCACTTATGAAGCCAGTAAAGAGTAAAGATACACACACACACACACACACACACACACACACATAGATACACATTCACATCAAATCAAATGGGGTTTTGTTTTATGACTATACTATTTATAGACGCTGACAATGTTATTGTTCTTCTTCGTGCATCAATTGTCAAGACAACATTCTCATTTTAGGATAATGAGTCACGAGTCCAATGCAAACGCAGGCTCAGGAGATGATCAGGTTGGTGTGTTTTAATAAAACTAGCTGCTCTACGCCTAGTAGTTAACCACTAACCATGTAACCAGCAAGATAACATACTTATGTTTGATAAAAATCCAAAAATGTATAATAGACCCTGTTGTTCAATCATTATGCTTCTCTAAAATCTTATTCGCTCACATTCTGCTTAATTTATATCCAATTAAACACGCTATAAATTATGTATGTATGAGGTGATAAAAGAAAGTTGTGTTGATGTTGCTGCGTTTTGAGTTAATGTTTTATTTAGAGTTGATGTGTTTGAAGTTAATGATGTGTTTAGAGTTAATTCTGTTGAGCTTGGAGTTGATATTATGTTTTCAGATGATGTGT
This sequence comes from Clarias gariepinus, assembly GCF_024256425.1. Taxonomy (NCBI): domain Eukaryota; kingdom Metazoa; phylum Chordata; class Actinopteri; order Siluriformes; family Clariidae; genus Clarias; species Clarias gariepinus. Next base: position 7,862,813 of record NC_071112.1, on the reverse strand, counting down.
TTTAAATACATTGTTTAGTTTGGAGGTAATGTTGTATTTTAAGTTAATAATAATTGGAATTTATGTTGTCTTTAGAGTTGATGGATTTGGAGTCTATTTTGTTGTGTTTGGAGTTAATGTTGTGATTGAAGTATATAGGTAATTTCTGCTACTCTAAAGTTTAAATTTATTTATTTTTGTTACTCCTGTATTGTTTAAAGCTAGGAATTGTGTTTTTTTTTTCATTTATTGTAGTCACATAATATTTTCAATAATATTTTGTTTATAAAAATAATAATAATAATAATAATAATCATAATAATATAAAACTGCTAATATATATATATATATATATATATATATATATATATATATATATATATATATATATATATATCAGCAGTTTTATAAAGGGAAGGAATACACTGAGTCAAAAAAAGGTAAAAGCAACATGGCAAGTAGGTGTAAAAATGTTAAACCAATCCGTGTCTAAAGGATAAACGGGTCTTGTGAAATGTCGTACAAAAAGTTTTATGGAGTACTATTAAAGTAAAATGTTTCTCATATGGCTGCACAAGACATGTTCTAGACTCTTATCGGTGCTTAAAGTGGACTTTTCATGCAATATGACATCTCCTGAGAATGAAATAACACAGATGGATGCTGATGATTTTAGTGTGAATTCATCCATCGGGGAAAACGCTTGATTCTGTTCAGAGTGTTGTGTTTCTGAGCACCTCTCCACTGAGGGTTTTGTTTCCTAGCATCCTGTATGTCGGGAAAGGTATCATAGCAACAGGAGGTAATTGGAAACATCCTAACGAAGAACAAGACACGAGGGGTCTGCCATTTAGGCACCACAGTGGACATGCACTCACACCCACACACCATCCAGAAAATGTGAGTGTAAGGTAACAGTTAAGATTTGTCTTGTATTATAGTAGGAAACATCTTAGCCTGCTGAGTCTTATATATAACATTTAGTATTTATCTAACATTCAGAAATGATAAGCATCCTGATTCAGAGATAGAATAGATTATTTTGACAAAGCAGAAAAATCACATCAGTGATACAATGTTAAATATTTTCAAAAATAACCTTAATTATATAAATCTAATTTAGTCAACCAATAAACAAGTGTTAAGTTTAAAAAATTATTGATGTGGTCATAGTTTTTTTCCTGTACCAATATGAATTTTCCTTTTTAGATCTTCACATTGTAAAATTAAGTTAACCTGCTTCTCCCAAGACATGACCCTTCGTACAAGACCAAAAGACCAACCATGAAGATCCCCTGCATGCTTTTGTCCTCCCTGGTAAAGTCTATTAAAAAGAAAATGGCTTACCTAAATTCCTGGCACAAAGAGGTGAAGACTGCCAGGAAGACAATGAGCCTCTGGCAGGACTTAATTGAGGAAATTGCATAGTTTGTGAGTCATTATTTTATGGCAAACAGATCTCAGGATGTTTCATCAGTTATTTGGATGCACGAAACCAGATCATGTTGTTGTGTTCAGGTAGAGAATGAATCAAGTTGAAACAAATCAGTTTTCTATTGGAGAATTACATGCTCAGAAAAAAGCAATATAGTATGTAATATGTAAAAATAATGTAGGCCGTAGTTTTTCTTTGTCACTTTAGTTTTTACTAAATACTGTACCATCAATATACCTTGATACCTTAAATGATCTTTTAAATCATAGATGTAATAGTGCATATATTTTCCTTTATGAATGAAAGGTACACAAGATCTATCCTAAGGTGTTGATGGATCAGTGGTACAGTAGGCTTCTCGGCTGCCATTTGGAGGGTGGGGTCGCAGGGCTCCCTTAGTGCTCTTCACAAGTCTGAACAAAATGACAAAAAACTTGGATAAGATAATCCACTGTGGCAACCCTTAATGATTACAGCCAGAGTAACAGCAATGATATACCTGACACAACCTTGATGTACCTTTCCAGGAACAAAAGAATACACCATTGGTACCTTTATTAGAATTATTGACAATGTACAGTAGTAGAAGACCTTGCTCTGATTGTGGTGAAGATTTGTGTTCACTGATGTGGGGATGTCAACAAGGCTCCAGTTCCATTTAATCCCACTCCAACCTTAAACTTCATGATCATGCTGGATGAAATTTTGGGCCAGTTAGTTCCAGTGAATTGAAATTGTAGCCCTACTGCATACAAAGATGTGCTATACAATAGTGAGTCACAAAAAGATTGGGGGATAGACCATGTATGGGTGTGATGGTCAACTATACTTTATAGGGTGTAGTTGTAAAAAAAATGTTTAAAGGTTTAGTTCTTCTAAGAGTAGAGATTGTAGACCTGTTCCATGACTAGAATTTCACCTCCAGCCTTCATCGTTTTAATGGAGGAGTCAACTAGATGGCTCCATGTCACCATTTTGTGTTGTGGTCAGACTGGTCAGAAAATTCTCAACACCACCACCTGACCTGGCTCCAGAAAGTTGGGTCCCAATCCTTTGCTGCATTTTATTTTCACCTAGAAGTGAGAGGTCAGAGGTCGAAATCACTTCACTTTCAAAATCCATGCTTTTCAGCTACACAGTGGGAAAAAAACATTCTTGTTTATCTTTTGTTAGCAACAAACTACCCAGCTTACTCCTTCAACAGTAAGACGTGCTGCTGTTTACTGTTCATGTTTAATGTGTGTGTGCCCTGCGATGGCTTCCATCCAGGGTGGACCCCTGGGATAGGCTCCAGGCCCCCCTCGACCGTGTATACAGGATAAAGCGGTAAAGACGATAAGTGAGAGGGAGTGCGGAGTTTGTGTAAAAGGTCTTGTCAAGGATAGTCACTTATACACCACTTACAATATATGATGGCTAGAGATAAGTTTGAAAGAAAGTTACATATTTTTCCTGCAAAAAGTTATTTAAAATGATCTGTTAGGTTGAGGTGATCTAGAACTCTGGCTCTTATCACATTCTGTGAAAACTACAAAAAAAATATAGTCTAAGATTTGGCAAAGGGCCCCGTCACACAGCAATGAACACCATGAAGTTTCCACAGCGTCCTAAAAATATAGAAGAATGCAGAGGGAACAGGGTCAAAATGGAAAAATGTGCATTTATTAATTTCATACTACTTCCTAGCCACGTCCCTGTCAGGTTCTCAATGTGGCTATCATGTTGCAACTAATTTACTATCACACATATGGACACACTCACCAGGACAGATAAGATTGAACCAAGTAATTATTATGTTCAATCAGATTGCACTGCACTTTTACCTGGCTTTTATCATGCACAAACTATATGATCACTACGTCCGGCGGGTTGGTATAAATATCATGACACGAGCAGTTGCTTTGCATTATGAAGTGATGGTATGGATGCGTTTGTGCCATAAATGTGTATGCGTGCCATAAACGTGGTAAGCACTAGAAGAACATGATGTGAACTTAATGCAGTCTTCTATAACGAGGCTTTGACCTATCAAGGTCATAGCACAGGCTTGAAGAGGGCATGTGAGAACTCCATTGAGGCTGCAACAATGCAGTGACATCCCAATGACAATTTCTCCTGAGAACCCCATCATGACTTTAAGATCCATGTAAGCTGCTACACAGAACTAGCGAATAGTGTAGATTAACTTTTGATGGTCGACATTGTAAACAAACGCGTACATTAGCACAGTTATCACTCCACATTTCTTTTCCTGACAAGCTGGATTAGCAAAAAACGTGTCAATGTCATGCAGAGGTCGATATTTATAGTCGTTAGCAACCACACTGTGACACCGGACTCGATTAATCCGATTCTCCGCAGACATCTTCTGGCATCTAAAATAGGCAGGATCCACTTCCGAGAGGTGAGAAGTGAACTAGGCCAAGGACTCAGGCTCAGAAATTAGACCGCGAGTCAAAGCCAGCATAAAAAGAATCGAGCCTTTATGAGAAGGATCATGAAGTTAACTAGAACCCTGGAAATCACAGTTTAGCATGCACATGGGACACGTTTGGTGATCTCAGCGAAGCTACTGTGTGACGGTCCAGGCTAAAAAACTTGCATATAGACAACAGTGGGCTAGGATCATTTGTCCAGAAAAGTAGAAATTCTATTTTTATTTGTCCCTAGAATTAATTTTGGCTATAAAAAAAATTTTTATTTAGAAAAGGATCTAAGAAGTACAGCTATTAATTCAAATTGTTACTGCTTAATAAGAAAGCTAATAGGCTTATACTCTATTTGTCATGAGAGCTAATGCTAGAAAGTAAAAACCATTTCAGGTTGACTAGATTTTGTGAAAATAGATAGCTCTATCTAGACGTGAAGGTTGACTTCTGTTTATAAAAATTGCCATAATAAGAAAAAAACAATAATAAATAAATCTGTCGAGGAAACGAGAGGAAAAAAACTGGAAACTAGCAAGAGTTAGAAATAAGGGCTAGCACCTGTCTAGAAAACTATCCAAAGTTAAAAATGGAGGCTAGTTTCTGTCTAGAAAACTAGCAATAATTAGAAATAAGGAATAGGTTCTGTCCAGAAATTAGCAAGAGTTAAAAAAAAAGGGCTAGCTTCCGTCTATAAAACTAGCAATAATAAGAAACAATTGCTAGCTTCTGTTTAGAAAACTAGCAAGAATTAGAAATAAGAGCTAGCATCTATCTAGAACACTAGAAATAATGTCTACTGATATAAAAACTTCTGTCCAGAAATTTAGAAGTAATTAAAAATAATAGGTAGTTTCTGGCCAGAAAATTAGCCACAGCCAAAAAAGCAGAAATGAATGTTGACTTCTGCCCAAACAACCAGCCATATGTTGAAGACAAAATAAATATGCAACTTTTCCAGAAAATTAACCAAAACTAGAAGGTAAGTCCTCATTAGACACAGCGAGCTTTAGACGCAGCACACGCAGCTTGGAAAAGTTCGAATTTTCAAATCAAGACCCAACCACAAAGTTATCACTGTCGTGTTCGTCTAGGAATAACATCAGGAATAATTACTATTTATTAACTAGATAATAATTCATTAAATATATTTATTCGAGATGAGTCCAGATTATTAGCTTCCACATCTTTCAAGCACAGGTCTTGAACACTGCTCAGTTAATGGTAAACACACACACAAAGAAAAAAAAAACAGGCTTGTGCAGTGGTTTTTAATTTTTTTTTTTTAACGGTGTAAATTTAATTCACAATTTAAATAGGCCAACATACAATACCTTAACATCACTAGTAATTATATCTAGAAAAATCAGCTAAGATTATTTGGTACAATTTTCTTTAATGTTTTAATTTAATTAAGGGACTTTATTCAGTCTGTGCTGTCCTCTTAAGGTCAGCTGATGTCACTACAAGTATTAAACATCAGAAGCCCTTTAATTCATCCATCATCAGTAACCAGTTTGTCCCAGTAGATCTGGAGTTTATTACAAGAAACACTGGGTGTAACCTAAGAGTATACCCTAGGGGTACACACGCAGTACATACTCATACTCCTCCAAACCAAGTACCTATACTTAGTATCGCTAATCCACCTAGTAGTGTTATGTGAAAAACATACACAGAAACAGAAAGGAGAATCCTGTGTATTTCCAACATTGTCCATTTTATTTTCTCTTGTACACTCAATATACAGGCAGGTACAGCATTCTCATATTGAAACAAAACAAAAAATCCAAAACCACAGCACACAAACACTTCTCTTGAAGAAAACTTGCACTCTAGATTCTCAATCTGCCACCAAACTGGAAGAATTAAAACATGCTTGAATTTCTCCAACACACAGACTCCTGAAAGCTCTAACAGTCAAAGATCACTTATTATTTTTCTTCATATTTTATCATGAGTAAGTTAAACACCAGTTCTTTCTAAGCATGACACATTCACATACAGTCAGGAAATGTAGACTTCATCAGCTTATTAGCGCTTATAGTCTGGTGCACAAAGCAGTTTTCTACTTTAGCACGGATTATAATAAACGTATAAACATTTTTATTATGTATATGATTGAGAGAATGAGCATGCGTCCACCATGTGACAATATTAAAGAAATTTTTATTGGGATTTAAAAGGAAAATGAAATGTACAAAATTTTCTAAATTAAACTCCAAATATTGGTGGAAAAACTGTAATTTTAATTTAACCAAACCTACAGTGTAAAGTAAAAGGAATTCTGTCACTATTTAGATCAAATATATTTTGAGTTAAGGTAAATGAAAGAACTAGGAAGTGAAAAAGGAATTGGGATATTATCACAATTCACAATTCTAACGAACCTCATTACTGAACACATTTCTATAAAGAAAATATTAAAACTATGGTGTTTAATAGGCTTTTAAAATGCTGGTACTTAGTTAAAAGTAAATTTACATATCAGTGTTACACATCCTGTATCATGAAAACTTCAAGTATCACGAAGGGCTGTGTTTATTTGGCCACGAAGTAGACCATCATGTCTCTTGCATGATGAAATGGTATAAATTACAAACATTATGTACAGTACATATATGCTGTTTTAGGGATAGCCATGGAGCATTCAAGGTAAATTCCTGTGAAACAAATCACTCAAACAAGGATGGACATACCAACAAAAAAGTTGCAAAAAAAAACAAAAAAAAACCTTGGGTAGGTAAGGCAGTAAGAAAGAGATCTTGCACACATACTTAAAACCTGAAGTCAGTCACTAAGCTTAGAAGGAAATGATGAGTGTGTGAGATGGGGTGCAAGTGTCTGTATTTGTGTGTTTTTTGGTAAATTATACATAGGTTAAATGGAAAGTAAAAAAAACATTAGATAACCATGTTTGGCATCATTATCAATTGTGTAAGCTGATAAATACCAACCAGCTTAAGCCACGCCTAAAAACCTCCATAAAAGAAAAAAAAACACAGAGAACTAAAAAATGACTACATAGTAAAGGTTTGGTTATGTATTGCGATAAAAATTTGTTTTATTTTTAAATTAGTTTTTAATTTATATGTATGCATTTAAGATGGTACTATGTTGCAGTTCCTCTATAAGCCTACAGATGGTGCACTCCAATCCATTGACATGTTGGCAGGCAGCACACAATCCTGTGTGGTAGGAGAGATTTCTTTGCAATTATAAGTTTGAAAGGAGAAAAATTATACCGAATCTGGATTTATATAATCATGAATCTGTGCCTGGGTATCCGGTAGCCCCTGGTGATTCCCATTAATGTATACACCACAATTTCCGAAGGAGGCCAGACCAAGACTAGAGCAAGCCTTATTGTTTTCGTGCATCTTATCATTAACTATTTATCGGGTAACTGTTAGCTTAAAAAATGTATAATCCTAGCCAGTGCAGTACACATCAGTGCCTTAAACAGGGTGCCATTATGTTTGTCCTAAAGGTACAGCTAGTCATAATTGTCTTAATTTATAGTTTTGTTTAAGATCACTTTGGCTTTAATATGAAAAACTGAAAACTTTCAGTAAAACTGTGGTCAAGTCATGGGAAAAACTTAAAAGCGTAATTTGTGTAATAAACTGCAGCAAACTAGTTAACAGTGTTGTGACTTGAAGCCTATTGATTGAAGGTTCACATTAGCGGTGTAGTTAGTTTTAAAACTATAAAACGCAGTACATTTATCACAACTATACAGGCAACAAGAGCAACCATGAACACAACTTGTCATAGGACGCACGCGCCTTTAAATTAAACCTTAAAGTATTCATGTGTCGGGGTTAAAAAAAACAAAAACATTTTCTGACATTTTCAGACTATAAGATAGAACATAAATTCTTCTTCAGCGAAACAGTATACAATTCCTAAATTTCTCTGAAAGTTTTGAAAGCTCTTCAAGAATGTGTGCGTCCCAGATAAATAAAACTAAAATATATGGGGTAATGAATTTACAAATGAATTAGGCAGTCATCAAATTGGTTTAAATATGTATTGCAGGACTTTATAAAGGAGAGATAAAAGGGATTTTGTAACAGTAAATAAACGTGGATGAGAAAAGGAGAACATGAATTGGACACTTTTGTTTAAACTTAACAAGATCTCAATATTCATATTCATCTACTGATGACAGTTCAAATTCTTCACTCTCGGTTCTGTTTGTGAGGAGGCAGCATTTAGAGTTTGTAAATAAACATAACATACAACGTGATTATATGAGGGAAAGATAGAGTGCGTTTTTCACTTCTATTCCTGTGTGGCTGTAGTCACTTGTTAAGGGAAATTGGGCGGGGCTTAACTTGCCATCATGGGGTGCTGGGGTGTTTCCATGGCGAGCGGTCCACAGGCACAGACCTGACAACACAGATATCATCATTATAATTATTATCATGAAACAAGCACAAACCATGTTCATATTTCACACTAATCCTAATCCCCACACACACACGCGCGCACGGTAAAGTGAAAGAAGTTATTAGGCTCCTTATGACACACAGGGGGATCTGTGTTTCAATTTGTCCCAGGAGTTACTGCCATTTTACACTCTCAGAAAAACAGGTTCCTCAGAGGCACCTCCCAGGCTCCTGGAGGGATTCTCACTGCTAACATGTTTCTAAAATGTTCTGCTCTACTGGAGAAGCGGTAACAGACTACACAGCAGGAGATCAGCAAAGAAAGACTAAGAAACAAATGCAGAACAAATGAAATAAAATAAGGCAGAAATGCAGAACACAAAAGATAAAAGAAAGATGAAATGTAGAGCAAATAAAAAAGCAAAATTAAATGCAAAACCCGAAGAAACAATGGCAAAAAAGGAAGGGCAAAAAAGAACCCATGATGTGTGTGGATGTGTGCACTATTTGTACATAAACATTAAACATGTTATGCGCGTGTGTGTGAGCACACGCATACATGTGTTTTTACGTACGTGTCAGGTTGTATGCGCAGTATGGATGGAGAGCAGGCAAATCATTTCTTCATGTTAACATCGTCATCCCTCAAAGTGAACTTCTTCCTCAGAACTTCAGAGATCAGAGAAGCAGAGTCCTCCTCTCTCAGTGACGTACAGCCACGGGAAAATCTACACGCACAGAGAGAAAACACAGACTTGTAAGGAAAAAGAATGACAGATAAAAAAGGGGGAGACAATGGAAGACATACAGGAAAACAAACCAAACGTAGAGATAGACAGATGGGTAGACAGATAACGTCACAGAGACAAGGTCAGGAAAAGAACAATAATGTCAGAAAGGAGAGTTAAAAATAAAAAAAGGAAGGACAAAAAGGAGGACCAAAAGAAAGAAAGACAGACAAAGACGGAAACAAAGAAAGAAAATGTCAGAGGGACATAAAGAGATAAAGGAAAAAAAAGACAGTCTAAGACAGATAGATGAAGGAGAGTAAAACAGAAATAAAATGTCAGATAAATAAATAAAATAAGTAACAAAACTGGCAGTGATAAATGAAAGAAAAAGTGAAAGAAAGAGGCAGTAAATGGCGAGATACAATTTGTAAAGAAATCGTGAAGTAGGGGGTGCAATGGAGCAACGCTTTCCCTTAAACAGCTGGTTTCCATCCCATATGGTTATAAAGATACAAGTCTGTATACTGCCTGTGATGCCAGAGCGTGTTTGTGAGTAAATGCACATGAATCTCACCGGCACAGAGATCGTAACGAGCTTCAAAGTCAACAGCATTCCTGTGTTACTCTTACTTAGATCAGAGGAACGGTAGGTGCTAGAGCTTGTGCTCTGGGGTTGTTTAAAAGAGGAGGCTTGAAAGTCGTGAGATGTCAGGTTTCATGTGTGTATGTCAAAAACTGACAAGTGCAGGAGGTTTGTTTCTCCAAAGAGACCCCAAAGCGTTTTTTTTTCCCAGTGTGTGTCCACTCTACCTACCACAATGGAGAGATTTTTGCACAAATTTTGAGGCATGTCTCTTTTTTAATCGAACAAAACAACATGCAAGCTAGGAACGTGAGGAACAAAGGGGTTTGGCATGGGTACCAAACAGATTCCTCAAAAAAAATATATATATATTTTTTTAAATGAACCATTTTTTTTTTTTAAATAGGGGTCTTTTTGCTCCCCTGTGCTTGGGAGACTCGACTTAACATTTTGCAGGGGTGCATGCAAAAATCAGAGTGATAAGGCCCCTCAGATATAAATCAGAAAAACAGGAAATATGGAAAACCTGTTTGGTAAAAAGTAATAGCACCCCATTCCCAGTGGGGTTCAGGGATTGCTTTACGTTATGACACAGCCTGCCTTAATCTACAAACTTTTGTCCCACAAATACAACTATTGTAGGCCACCCTTCTAAGGACACCCTTACTAACAAAAGAAATTTAGTCAGTGGCAATGAAGTACAGACAAACAGAGACAGACAGAAAGAAACGAAATGTCAGATCGATAAATGGAAGAAAGAACGGAGGACAGACAGATGGTTAAAGTAAACTAGCCTGAAAAAAGAACACATACATACAAAGAAAGAAGACAATTTAAAAAGAAAGGAAAGAAATGAAGACATATATGAAAAGAGAGGGAGAGATCAAGAGACTTAATGTAATTGGTGTTATTTGTTTTGAATGACAGCTCTATCAGTGTTCTCTTTCTCTCTCCCCCTTCTGGTGTCTGTCCATCCTGTCCAGCATGTGTTCTCTCACCTGTCTTTGCTCATCTTCATGCGGTTCATGTCCCTCAGGATGTCCTTGACGTCAGCGAAGCTGGTGGACTTGGACAGTGACACCGTGTCTTCGTCCTCCTCACGGAGGTCCATGGTGGGCCGGTCCAGGTCGAAGGTCGCTGATGCTGTCATGCAGACAGGGGGCACTGGGTCAGGCGCTAGCTCTGGGACTTCATCTGCCTCCTCCTCCTCCTCCTCCTCCTCCTCGTCCACCTCTGTGACGTCACTGATGACGAAGGAGGCGGCAGGCATAGGGTGGTACGCCGCATTCTCAAAGGGAGCCATGGAGAAATCCATGGTGGTGTCGTCTGGGGAGAGGAGGTCTGGGGTGATGGGGTTCGAGTCTGGGGCAGATGAAAAACACACGAGGGGGTAAGAAGGCAAAAATAATTAAGATGTCAACGTATTGTAACCCTTGTGAGCGTGACAGTACCGGTCTCTCCTGCGACGATCTTGGCGATTTGTGAACGGAGGCGGCTCAGCTCGTCCTGCAGGGCGGTGGCACGGTTCAGCGCCGTGACCCCGGGTTTCCTTAGACCCTCCATGCGCTTTCCCTCACGCCGGAAATTAGGCACTGATGAGTTCCTGTGCATCACCATGAGGGGCGTCGGCCTCCACTCCTGCCGGAAGGGGCGTGTGTCACTCCTGACCAAAAGGAGAAGAGACACTGTTTCTTAACACAATGCACCAGAAACCAGTGAGTTTATGTTTAATCTATAGAGCTTGTTTAACTATCGTGATCTCACCCTCACACACACACCTAACTCTAGCATAAGTTTCCTCTTCGTCAGCAGCAATCCAGGCGATGTCGGCCAGCGTGGGCACCAGGGGGCCGTCCGTGTGGCGCAGTGGGTTCACACCAGGAAGCTCCTAAGCACATACAGACAAACACACACAATCAACGAGCAGATGTTGACACAGGTATTAGCATAGAAGAGATAAAAAACAGACGCTAAGAGAAAAAATTTAAGTAAAGAACATACAAAAAACAGAACAGAAGAAAGACAACGAATGCTATGAGAAAGAACTGAACAAAATGGAAAATAAGAAAGAAAGAAAGAAGACAAAAGGAATGAAGGAAGCAATAATTAGGCAAACAAAAATATAAAAAGGACATCAGATAGGAAAAACTGAAGGCAAACAGCAAGAAAAAATGAATGAATGAATGAAATAAAGCAAAAAACGAAAACAAAATAAAGCAAGCAAGCAAGCAAGCGCAAAATCTTTTGAAAAAAATAGACAAATAAGAGAAAAAATATTGATGCGGAAACGTAAGTACTAAGATAAAGAAAGCATGAAAGAGGAACAGAAAGTGGAAAGGCAAATAAAAATAAAAAGAAAGCATAAACAGCAAAATAAGAAAGCAGGAAAACAAGACAAAGAGAGGTAAAAATGCAAAAAAAAAAAAAAAAAAAAAAAAGAGGCCAAAAAAGGCAGTAAAAGGAAATTAAAAAAAAAGCGAACAGGTAGAATGAAAGGAAGAACATCTATTACAGTGAAATTACAAAAGTCATGTGTTTGTGCATGCATGTGTGCGTTACCTGGAAACAGGCTCTTTGACAGGGTTTCAGTGGCAGCGTGGAGCCGATCCTCCTTACCACACTTCGGGTCGCACCGTGAGGTTTGTTCTGCCAAATAGGAATCACCTCCTGTGCACACAAACACACCATTCACATAATCATATTACGCCCAACATAGTGAACCTTGCAGTGTCATGTTTAACAACCACAGCATACAGGACATCCCACATAGACATCTCATCCTGGATGACAGTCCATCAGCTGAAGCTTAATCTGAGTAAAACCAAACTGCTGTTCATTCCTGGTCAAGACCTTGTAATCTTCCTGGACAACAATCAGATCATTCTTTCATATACTGCCGACAATCTTGGGAAAACTCTTGGCAATCAAGTGTAATTTTCCCCAAACGTTGAAAACCTTACTTGCTTTTGTCGATTTCTTCTCTACAACATCAGAAGAATTCGCCAATTTTTTTCCCTCACAGGATACTCTACTCTACACAGAGGCTGCACTGTTCCACTTTGCATCATATCGGCCTTCTGTCGTGTTATTCATCCCTTTTTGCAGGACAGTTAGTCATTTGTCTTACCACTGCGATAGTCTTAGTTTGTGTTTGTTAATAAAAGAATTTTGTATTTATTGTTGTATGTAAGGGGACTGAGAGTAACGGAATTTCAATTCTCTATATGCATGTATTGTACACGTAGCAGAATCGACAATAAAGTTGACTTTGACTACTCTGGTGCTTGTTTAGTTTCTCGTTATTTCAAGACTGGACTACTGCAACACTCCTGGCAGGTCTGCCACTGTTCACCATTAGTGCTCTGTGGCAGATCCAGAATGCAGCTGCAGTCTTGTTTTCAACCTTCCCAAGTTCTCCCACACCAAACCACTTTTCCCTGCACTGGCTTCCTGTAGCTCCCCGCATCAAATTCAAAACCCTGATGCTTGCCTACAAAGCTAAAAATGGCTCAGCACCCACCTACCTCTCAGCTCCAATCACACCCTCTGATCCTCCAGTACTACTCGGCTGGTCCCACTATCTCTCAGAGATCGAGGAAGACATGCATCTAGACTCTTTTCTATTCTCACACCATGTAACGGGTTCAACCCATGCTGCACAGGCGGCACCATATATCACAGACACGAGGCGAGGTCTTATGGGAAAAAATGTAAATTTATTTAGGGAAAAATATGGAAGGAAAGGGTTAAAGGTTAGAGAACGGAAAGAAAGGGAAAGGATGTTGTGCAGATGCAGGTCTGTTGGGCAGTGCAGATAGAGGAGGCTGCCTATCTAGTGAGCAAGGAGTGAGTGAGGAGTAAGCGAGGAGCGATAGTGATTTGGGCACACACCCATCACAGGCGCACGCCGTGACACACTGGTAAAATGAACTTCCTCTAGGTGTCCGTACAACTGAGTCTCTAACTGTTTTTTTAGACATTAATAACATGGTTGCCCCGGTCAATCCGCCAGTGACCAGAAATGTCTAGCTTTCAGTTTGATCGGGTATCACTGATGATCAGCCTCACATATAACTGATCCCGTGCCGAGTACATAAGCTTCCAAATAGCCCAAAAGAAACACATTTTATACACATACCACACCAGTCTCAACACACCATGAGCACTGCTCAGTCTTGAACATCTAGTGCAGCAGAAGCTAGAGATAGGGGGGAGGGGATTCGATTCTGTGATCTATCACAATTCTTTTGTGTGAAGATTCACATACCGCCACACTGACTCCCTAACCATATTTTTAAATTACATTTGTTTGCATTTAAGATGGCAAAATGTTTCTGTTCCTGTATAATCCTTCAGGTGGCGCACTCTAAACTATTCACACGTTGGCAGGCAGCGCAGGAGATTGCATTTAAAATTGAAACAAAACTTTCAAAATTAATATCAAATCGGAATATTTATAAAATCGTGATCCTTACAGGGCCACAACACATTGAGAATCGGCACCTTTGTTGTGATAATATTGTAGGTCCTTGTCAATTCTCATCCCTTTTAGAAGTGATATCATGTTAAGAGCCGGATGCGCCCACCTGTGCGCCCGCAGCCTCTCAACCCGTACACTCACTGTCAAGCTGAGTTTTGAGAATATGGAGGTATTTGTGGATGTAAAGTGTTGCTATTACTTTATCATCCTACACACGGTACACTCTGAATTATTTACACACTGGCAGCCTGTGTTTGTTTTGAAGTAATAATTATATCGAATGAAAAAGATATGTGCTGCTCATTAAAAATTTAGATTTCATTTAATTGGAAGTTAAACAGTAAACTCTTGTATATGAAGTTAGTTTGTATTGTTTAAATAATGCACCTGGATTTTAAGTGATAAATCTAATTTTATAAGGAATTGGCTACATTTAATTACTAATGTTCAGTTCAATTTTGAAGCTGTTAAATAAAGCTAAGGAATAAAACTGAGTTATGACTCAACTTTTTATTTTAAAAGTTCAAGGACTTTTATTATCAAATCGGGATTTTATAAAATTGTGATACTTACAAAATCGCAATATTAATCAAATCGACACCTAGGTATTGTGATATCGTAAAGGGCAGCGAGTGGTGATTCTTGTTGCTACTGCTCAGTGAGAAAGACAAGACCTTTACACGAGAACAATGAGGTGTAAGTAATGACTTAATAGTGCGGTGTAGGGATCGAGAAGCGATTTAATGTACCGAGAGGAAATGTGTCGAGAAGAAAGTGTGTGGAAGTGCCGGATAAAAGCAGACAAAGAGCTCAAGACACAGGACAAGTCAAGACAAGATTAAGGAAAGATGCATTAGATGATTTAAGAAAGGCTAGTCTAAAAAGTCCACTTTAAAAGGCCAGAAAAAATAGGAAGAATGAGACCTACAGTTGGTGGTAATGTAACAAACCTACTGCATTCCAACAGCTGTTAAACAAACAAGAAGGAGAAGAATAGGAAGAAGAGGTGTGATTTGAGAAGTGGCGAGGGCCAAGATGCTCACCGCTCCAGAGTCCATCGTATTAGAGGAAGAGTTAAAGACGAGGAAAGCTGATTCCCAAAGTGTTCAAGATCACAGCAGGACAGGGGACATGATGTCCAGGAGTCTTCAGTCAACTGCAGTCGAATCCCCGAGCATCTGATGTTATAAGAGGATGTAGGTGGAGAGAGAGAGAGAGAGAAAGAGAGAGGGGAAAAGCAACAGTATGATAAAGAGATCAGAGCCTCACACGTATTAAACGTTATATATCTAAACCCCTGACTTAGTGTTTTCCCCATTGTTGCTAGCAACCGACCTAACAAAAAAAGCCCTATTTTTTTAACTTGAATGCAAACAATTCCTAAAATTAACTAAGCTAATAAGACTAACGAGTAACCTCCAATTTAAACTAACGATTATTAACCTTGCGTCACCATAAGTTGACCCTCGTTTAGCTACTAAGCCCAACAACCACCGGTTCAATACCAAATCCATCGCTTTTCCCTTCGTAGGCGCCCTACATATGTCATAGCTCAATCCTTCGCACGCAGTCATTCAAGCACCCTATCTCCAAATCGCGGCTATTTATGACACAACCGCGACCGCTGTGTTTATTAATATAAAACCGCTACGAAAACAACCGAGTGTTTTTATTACAAAACAATAAACAATTAATACTTACCATGTGTGATTATATAAGTCGACGTCTTCTTATACTTCTTGGCAATCTGTGCTTTTGTTTCTCGCAACAGAAATAAAACAAACATCTAATGTCGTGCTGATGAGAACACGGCTAACGCTGCTAGCACAAGCCGAAGTCGGTTCAGGAAAGCCGCTCTGTGATTGGTTGCTTTTTTCCATCACAAAGTCCAATCAAATGATGGGACAAAATAAAAGTTCAAAGCAAACCAAACAAGATAAAAGTCTTAAATAAATAGCTTTGTGTGTTTCTAGTAAATGAAAGAAAAAATAAAACGCAATGCATTAATAAGGCAAATTCTAAAGACTGTATTAGTTAATTTCAATTATGTAAATAATTGTAATTATTCAGGCATTTTTAAGTTGTACCTTTATGTAATAACTCTTTAGGGTTGTTCAATTTGTAACACTACAGTTCAGTCTTTGAAAAGAAAAAACAGGTTTTTGCTAACAAAATACTAACATCAAGAGTTTTTTTTATGCACATCAATTTGAGATCATTTGCTTTTAAAACTGACCACTTTTATGTCTTATGTTCTTTAAAACATGATACACTGTTAATATTCAAACTACAACTTATTTATCTCTAAAAATTGTAATTAATATATTAAAAAGCTCATATGAATAAACTAACGAAAATTGTTTTTAACCGCAAGATTAACGAGATAGGTCGCTATCTGATGACGTCATCTAACTACGACGGACACACAGGAACAGAACCACAACAAACTCGTGATGCGGTTTATTCCCCGCCTGTATTCCGCCAGGACTCCTTTCAAGTAAAGGGATTTTTTATCGTAATAAATTGATAGTTTAAAAACGATGTAAAAAATAATGTGACGTACATGCACCCATCGAGACTTAAAACAAGAAAGATTGTCTTAAAGAATAATAATAAAAAAAATAAAAAAAAATACAACCACAGGTTCTGTTGTTGCGACGATGATGTGAGAGATCTGCGAACTGTCCAATCATTGGGCTGGCTTATGCGTGCAAGCCAATGGGAGAGCGGGAGGCGGGACTTGTCACAATGCGGCTAGGAGGAACAATAATACGCCTGTGAAAACACATGATGTGAGAGTCTGCGCTGTCAGAGCCTGGGTTTTAACCTGCGCTGAATAACAGACAGGTCAGTTCCTGCTCTGTTTATTAGTTTTAGCGTTGCGTTGTTATACAAAAATAAGTGTAGAAGTATGTAGATGGTTTGTTTTATTCGTTGCTGATTAAACAGTAGCAAAGCTGGGTGAGTTCTCCTTTTTTGGATTTCATCATTTTCATCATGGGCAAAATGAAGGCTGATTGCTTTTATTTTTTTTTTCTTTATAGAGAAAGAATTAATTATTTATGTTAATTTTTATTTTATTATTATATATACATATATATTTAGAATTAAATTTGACCAAACATGCATTGACATTGTATCCAAATACAGTAATTATAATACAAATAATTGTGAAGTATTTCAGTGGGAATTCATACCCACACATTCCGTAGAGCATTTATGAGGTCAGGCACTTATGTTGGACGAGAAGTCCTGGTCCGCAATCTCTGTTCCAGTTCATTCCAAAGGTGCTCAATGGGGTTCGAGGTCAGGGTCTGTGTGCGAGCCGGTCAAGTTCTTATACACCGAACTCATCAAACCGTGTCTTCACAGTCCTTGCTTTGTGCATTCGTGTACAGTTATGTTGGAATAGAAAAGGGCCCTCCCCAGGAGCTGCACAAACTGTTTGTGGTTGCCACAAAGTTGGAAGCATAGCGTTGTCCAAGATGCCTTGGTATGCTGAAGTATTAACATTGCCCTTCACTGGGGATAACAAGTCTGATTGAAACAATAATTAACAGATTTGTCCAAATACTTTTGTCCATATAGTGTATGTATAGTGCACTATTTGTCGAGTCATTATTTTATCCCTAATGCAGTGCACTTTTACAGGAAGTATGCGACCAAATCTTAAATGATGTCCTACTGATCATACAGTGTAACAAGGCTTTATAAAACCTAATTTATGTCTGGCCAGTGATCTGATTTCAATTCAGGTGGAAAGGTTCGGGTTCAGTTTCCACCCAATGTCCAAACCCTGGTCGCTGGATCCAGTGCAGACCCCAATTCCAGATAAAATGGGAGGGTTGCATTAGGAAAGGCATCCGGCATAAAACCTGTGCCAAGTTATTGTGGAGCTGAAAGACCAACAATAACATTATAACCATGTCTAATAAACATTAAACATTATATCCATGTCTAATAACATTTTCAATGTAATTTTGTGTATTTGTATAAGAGTTTATTTAAACTCTTGTATAAACTGGTCACAAAGCAGATTTACAGAAACAAACAATTATAGAAATATGTTAGAAAATATACTGAAAAAAGTATAGACTACAACTAACTATCAGATTGTCCCAGATGAGCAACCCAAGCAAAGAAAAAGTCCCTGAGGTGAAAATAGGAAGAAACCCCGAGAGCAACCAGACTTAACAAGTGAATCCATCCTTTTTTAGGTGATATCAGATAGTATGACTATAAATCAGTCCATGGTCTATATGCTACAAGCTTGAAAGTTTGTAGGGTGTTAAACTTAACATGAGGTCCTTTTTTGCTGTTTAAGGGTCTGGTACAAACTGGTTGTGGTGATTTCAGTCCTAGACTTTTGAATGACTACAGTCACAAGTTATTCAAGAACAGCTGCCTGCATCAGAGTCCAAGTTCATCTTCATGGTCATTTAGTGGAACCGTTCCCTGGCCCCTACACGAATCCTAAACAGAGCCATCCTCAGCAGCAAGAAAGAGAGAAAACAGTTAGGGTACTCGTTTTACTAACAGTCACATAATGTATGAGGTCAATATATATCTAGTGCATAGTGTAAGCAGGGGTTTGTTATCACTGACTCTTGTTATCACCTGGAGCCTATCACAGGAGGCTTAGGGCACAAGGTAGGGTACACCCTGGACAGGGTGTCAATCCATTGCAGGGCACAAAGACATACAAACACTCAAACACTCATTCATACACATACATCGCAATTTGGGAACACTAATTAGGCTAACGTGCATATCTTTGAACTGTGGGAGGAAACCGGAGTACCCGGAGGAAACCCACCAAGGACGGGGGGAACATGCAAACTCCATGCACACAGAGGCAGGAATCGAGCCTGACTTCCACTGCAAAAATCTATAAGACCCGGGGACTTTTTTGTTCAGTCTTCAGCTGTACAGTTTTGTTTTTTGGTGTGGAGTCAGATTTCTGATCTTGGCTAAAGGCAGTGGACTCTAATGCTGTTGTAGCCCATCCTCCTTGCTTTTCTGCTCAACACTGTTGTACAGAGTAGATAGATATAAGCAATAACACAATGCAATGCCTGACCTTGTTTTTATTTTTTTTTGCACCATCTGGCAGCAAGATGGCACTGGCACTCACTCTCTTACTCATTCCCCATACGGCTTATCCTGTTTAGGGTATCGAACCCTTGACTTTTGAGATGTGAGGCCATGGTCCTTACCATTACGCCACCATGCCAAGAAAATCACTAAGATTATTTTTTCCTCCCTCTCCGATATATAGTGTCAGAAGCTTTTAAATGATTTTATACCTTTCTCTGCTGATACATGATTTTATGTTTAGATAAAAATTATTATTAAACGGGTCTACTAGTGTCCCTAATAAAGACTTAAGTAAGTCTACTCTATTGTACAATAATAATAATAATAGAATAGACATGTTTTTTTTCTTCACAGTTTGTTTCTGTTTCTAAGGAAGATGAATAAAAAGAGAAATAAGATGATGGAAACAAAAGTGATTTTCTTCGACTCCTTTCTTGTCCATTGAACACCTGCTTCTGAATTTTACTCCAAACAACACAAAAGCAATGGAGAATAAACAGAGGGACAAGACGAGAGGCGGATACTTCGGCAATGTCAAGAACAGGTCAGCTCTCCTGTGTATACTACTTAACTTGTATTTCTGTAGATTGAAGCAGCAGGCGTCTGATAGAGGATCTGAGGGATGTTAAAGGTTGTAATAATATTATATATAAAAAAAAAACATTACATTCAAACCAGCTCGGGTTTCAATACTGTTAATTTAAAACATTTAGGGCCGGACAATATGTTGATATAATATCGATATCAGGATCATTTTAAGTAGGTCTATGTCACAATACACGTTGCAATTATATACACGTATAATGGATATTGTGGAACATTTTTATTATTAATTTTTAAAACGTAAAAGGACTAGTCAGCAATACTACAACAGCGATCATACACGCCTCAATTAACACATGTTGCCAAGGCAATAATACTTACTAACTGGCCTAGCTGACTTATATTTATATTAGGCATTTGGGAGACACCTTTATCCAGAGCGATTTACATTTTTATCTCATTATACAGTACATCTGAGCATTTGAGGGTTAAGGACCCTGCTCAAGGGCCAAACCATATTCCGATTCATAGTCCAATGCCTTAACCACTGAGCTATCCCTTACTTCTTATATCAATATAGACACATAAAACACACCTCTTGTTGCTGAGTGGCGGGAATACTGTTGTGTGGTGTTTGCACCACTTTGTTTGTTTCCCGTTCATAGAGCCAGGGCTGATAACTAACACCAGATGTTTTCTTCCAGCCCACATCAAATGAACAACATGAAAGGTATTTCCTGAATTTGACAAAAAGTGTCACACCAATAAACCTATGTATCATGATAGATATCCTGCCTTTAAGAATCAGTCTACTTACTGATTGCTCTCTTCTAATTAAGATGCAACACAATGTGCAGTTTTGTGCAAATATATATATATATATATATATATATATATATATATATATATATGTTTTTTTTTTGTTTTTTTTTAAGTGTACAGGGCTTTCGCTATGCATCCTTTACCAAACAGTGTCTGCTAATGTTTAGCAATTTACTGAAGTTTTTAAACACTAGTTGTAGGAAACACACAGCAGTGTGCGTTCTGGCTGTGGTGGTTTTATAATATCGATCCCTCCCTAATGCTGACCCCCAGGCTGGGTACCAGGCTGCCGTCGGGCTTCACACAGCCTCCGGGCTTTGTCACAGGGCCATGGGACGCCTCAGTTAGTGCTAACGCAGGCCGGGACATTACAGACACCGGGCGGCATCACATCCGCAACCCCAAACTCAGACAGTATTACCTCAAAGGTGAGGAGAAGACAGCAACAACAACCCCACCTTTATCAACAACACCCACTATTGCCAGCAACAACACCTTCAGCAACAACTCTACCACCATCATTAAACCTCCACAAACAAAACTACCATCAACACCTTCACAAACAAACCTTCTACCAACAACAGAAAAATACCTACTACTACAATATCTACACTTCCATAAACAACAACCCCACTACTAATGCATCAACTAAAGACCCCCAGTACTGCCATCAACACCTCCACCACAAATAACACCACTAACAACCCCACTACTACCATCACCTCCCCACCATCAACACTACTGTCACCAACATCAACACCACTAAGGACACCACTACCACGACTTACAACACAAACGTCACCAATAACCAAACCATCACCAAAAACACAGCAACAAAACAAACTACAACACTACAACAAGCAGCAACAATAATCACAGTTCCATCATCAATACATCACCTCCACAAACAAGTCCACCAACAATCTGAATACTACTATCATCAACACCTCCACCACCAACAACCCCACTACTACCATCATCAACATCTCCACTAACAACACCAACAACCCTGCTACCAAACAAACTACAAAAAACGGATGTAGAGGCTAATTATTAACAAGCTGTTTTTACTCACAGAGGCTGCTTTTCCATCTGACATTTCAACGACAAAGACGCTGCAGTCATTAGCTGAATCTGGAACAAGCGATGAGCAAGGGGTAAATAACACACACGCATACACACACTCGCGCACACATACACACATGCTACAACCTATGATTACACCCCGATCCTGTATAGAGAAAGCAGGTACATACTTAGTGAGCCGGTCAAAGGTCACAGACACGCCGCGACGCTGGAACGCACTTTCTCACACAGGTTTACGGTCAGATATTTGTGTTCATGGATACTCAAAAATTCCTGCTGAAGCTTTACAGTGGAGTGCTGTGGTCCAAAAAGGATTCGGTAATTACAAATAAATAATTCACGATGATAAGTGATGAGAAACTGTAGCTTAGATAAAAAAGAAATTAGCTTGTTAAGTATTGGCTATAGATGTGAGGAAACAACTTGCTAAAATACTGAACCCACATTTACACAACACATTACAAGCTTCTGGATCTAGCTTTATTCAATGATTAGCTGATTATAAAGGCTGAATTAAGCAATGGACAGTATTTGTATTGTTTAGGTTTATGTAAAAAATGTGGTTAACTGAAATTAGCTTTGTACATTACCACACTAATTTGTATTTATAGCCTGTAATGCTAATAACTGAAACAAGATTTGTTTAACACCTTTGTAATGAACAAATATTTCGCTAAAGACTGATTCCTGATTCCAGAATCTAGCTTTGATTAATTAAATTATTAATTTAAGTAGAACTCTATGCTAGCTACATCGTATAGTGCTTTTTTACATATATCTATAGTCATTTGAAAAAAAAATAAAATACTATGCTACATTATTTTTTTATAATTTACATCTACATATCTTTCTAAATCTTTTGCTAACTCCCATATCTACTGTAGTATTGGATCTGCAGAATTTAGCTTTAATTTTATGTAAAAATGTTAACTAGAATCTAGCTAACTAGAATTTTTTAGACTGTAATACTAATTACAGAAACAACCTTTGTATAACAACCTTTGTAATGACAAAGATTCATTTTTAACATTTTGATAATGGTTAAATCCATTTTTAATTAATTTTTTTTAACCATTTTTAATTAATTTGTTATAGTAGATATGTGAAATCCTAGCAGTGTACAGTGCTTTTATAGCATTGTAAAATATCTTGATAACTTCTGTATCTAGCGGCATATATGCCAAATGTAGCCTTATGTAACAGAATGTTTACTATCGAAATTAGCTTTGCATGTATGTAATGCTAATACCTGAAACATGCTTCCTACAAAACCTTTGTTATGATACACTCAAGGTTTTTAAAACAGCTCACTAACTGCCAAATCTAGCTTTCGGAAAAGAATAAAACTAGCTTTGTAGAGAAATTAATTAATGAAACAAGATGTAGATGTTTCTCTTAAAGAGTGAAGTATTGTATTGTATCTGTATAGCAATGTATAATGCTTCCACAGGATATATCTTAATGTAAAACTTTGTAGTGAATTGACATTAGTGGATCTTGTAGCTTATTATTAATTTATAGCTTAATGAAAAGCAATGGTAATAACAAGTTTTGTTTCTGGGCTACTGAAATACATTCCTAGCCTTGCTAACTATTTACCAAAGTTACTAAAATATTATATATGTGTGTGTTGTTTTTGTGTGTGTGGTGTTAAACAGGTTCATCATGAGGACACTGTCTTTAGTATAGCCTCTCAGTTTAGTGGCAGACGAGCAGGCACCACCTTAATCGCAGAGGTACACACCATGCTCACTGATTTTATTGTGTACTTTGTTGTTTATTGTGTTGTATTGTGCTGCCATGGCTATTGTTGTGTTCTGTGGTGACCGATGGTGTGTCACTGGGGGAATGAAAGAAGAGCAACTTTCATGAAAAGCTGCATTTGTCTTGTGTTCCATCTTGCTTGTAATGAACTTGCTTATAATGATAAATAACAGGATTCCTGCAGCACAAGGCTTAGAAATGTTGGCTCAGAAGAAAATAGAAAGAGCTGAAATAAAGCCACAATCGCAAGCTGGCATTTATATTAAGGTTAGAGATGAGCTGGAATTATATGTATAATATACACCAACAACAACAACAAAAACCCCACCAATGACAGATCAATCAACATTATCATTAACAACGTTGACATCCCCAATGACAAACACAACAACAAAACCAGCACCACTGCCTCACACCAATAAAAAAAGAACAGCACCAACAATAACACTACCACCAACAAGCACACCAACAATTACAACACCAGGAATAACAAAAACCTCATCAACAACACCACTAACAAAAACAAACATACCACCGCCAACAAAAAAAAAACACTACTACTACCAAAATCAGCAACAAGACCAACAATAGCAAAACCACCCCACTATAAATAACAACAAACACATCAACAAGTATGCCCTCCTGGCATCACCACCAAGAAAACTGGCACAAGAACAAATAACCTTATTTATACCACCACCACTACCTACACCACCAACCACTACCACTGCTAACAATAGAACCGCTACCATCACTAACAATTCCAACATACTAATAACAAGCAGACCAACAACAACAGCAAACATGAAAACTACAAGCTTACTACCCTTGACCTTACTGCCAAAAAGGTCCCGCCAGAACCAACACCCATAACCTCATGACCACCACCTTCATCAACAACCAAAAGGCTCCCAACAATGAAACTAATACCATCACCAACTACAGACACACCACCAACAACGACAATAAAACACCACCAAA
This sequence comes from Clarias gariepinus, assembly GCF_024256425.1. Lineage (NCBI taxonomy): Eukaryota > Metazoa > Chordata > Actinopteri > Siluriformes > Clariidae > Clarias > Clarias gariepinus. The sequence continues at coordinate 7,838,492 of NC_071112.1, read as the reverse complement.
AGCAACAAAACCACAACAGTTACTGTAACAACAAACACCGTTGTCAACAACAATTTTAACAACAAGCCCACCACTAATGACAAAATTAGCAACAAAATCAACAACAAAAATCTAATCACCAAAAAAAAAGCAACGACAGTAAAAGCACCTTCATCATCAACAACCCCATCATCAACAACCAACAATTCATCACAAACAATAAAACCACTGCCACTACCATTGCCACCAACAAACACACTGGCAATGACAGTACCAATTATCTCAAAATCAGCCTGACTATGACTAACAACAACCACACTACCAGCAATAACACCACGACCAGCACACCACCAGTGACATCACCGCCAAAAGCAATAACAAAAACACTACCATCAACAGCAACACAACTACTACCACCAACAACAACAATGGCATTAACAGGTATATGCAGGTAGTTTTTCAGATCAGGTCATGTTGCATATTGGGGTTTTGGGTGCAACACATTGTAATACAACCACCAGTATCATGTTACATGTGTGACTGTATTTTAAGTTGTTATTTGTTATTTTAAATAATAAACAGATATAATGGTGTTTGGAAACTACTAAATCGTCTCGATTCCCTCAGCGACTTTTCTCAATACCAAACTATGCTCTTACTTTCCTGTTACCTACATAAGCCTTATAAAGAATCATAAAGAGGCTAATGTAACCTGTATACATGTTAAATGTAAACTACCCCAGACGACACTCTGTGATTTATCACCATTGTTCAGGAGTTCATGATTATCTACTCAGCCATAAACTCAGCATTTGTTGTTCCCATATCTCTGTAGAAACCCTCTGCCTCGATGCTCTCTGACCTTTCTGAGGCCAAACTGGACCCTATGACCCCAACGACCCCAGTGTCCCCATCCACAGATGCTGAATATGATAAGCTGCTGGTGAGCATATCTTCCCGTTTTATTCTTTTATGGTATTCATCTGATTTTAGGTCAAGCACAAATCTGGAAGTGTGTGTATTTGTGTGTGAGAACAGAGAATAGGATTTACCATGCCAGTGGACTTTGGTACTGAGTAAAAAAGAGAATGACCTAATCTCAATAAATCAGGAACAGATGATTTTAACTTTACAGTGTGTTCATAGTCTTCTGACGCTCTATAATGTTTTATAATGAAGTGTGTTTATTTTATATCTAAATTGTCGCTAAAAATGTTTAAAAATACATCCCAAATCTGCACAGTAAGAAGTTTTATAAATGTATAATAAATGATTCAGATAGTATGAATAAATTACACTTAATAAATTAAACTTGGTATTCATTCATTCATTCATTCATTAATTTACTTATTTACCTTTTTTTATTTTACAAATTAAAACTGTTATAAAAATGTTCAGGCATATAAAATAATCACATCTCACATCGACATCACACAGGTTATTAGTTGATCCATTGATTGTAATTATTAAATAATCTAATAAAAGAATGCATACTTCTTTAAGAAAATTAACAAAAGTGGACCTAGTGTAAATAAAAAAAAAAAAAAAATTCTCCTGTGTTCCTTGCTGCTAGGATGTGGAGGCGGTGCCATTACCTGATGGACAGCTCTGCCTGTTGGCACTGCCACCCGAGTGCGCACTGGAGGGGGGGCCAACGGACCTGCCGTGTCTGAAGTTGTTCAGTCGCTTCATCACCGACCGCAAAGTGAGTTCTTGCTGTGAAGCTACTGTTAATCATTCTTGCTTTTGCTGACAAAGTCCCATCTGTCTGTTTCTAGGGTGTGGTTTCTGGCATTCTCCTGGTGGCAGCCAATAAAATTTTCTTTGACCCATATAAGTCCCTCCCCCTGGTACAGGAGAACGGCTGTGAGGAGTATCTCTTCTCCTGTCCGGTGGACAATCTGTCCTCCGTCACGTTCTTCTCGGACATCTCTCACGTTCACTTCAGCAGGTCCACTCAGAGGTGTGTAGCTGTTGGTGTAATTATCTGAACACCAGTCAGACCCATGTGAACATCCCAAAGATTCATAGTGGAGTGTTAAGGCAGCTTTTAGTATGTGCAAAGGAATAAATTAAATATCTACGGATCTGTGGAGGTCAAAGATTAGCATTAATTATTAGGAAAGTCGGATTTCCTTTGGGAAAAAAAATCTATTCTGCATGAAAATGCACCTTGTTATTGAGAGGTCGCTAAGATCAGACTGGTAAAAAACATTCAATATTTGAATATGTTGCCGCTGACTTTCTGCAACAGCTTCATGTTTTCGTTTCCTGACAGCTAAGAACAGAAATCTGGGGTTATATTATCAGTGAGTCCTCTGTTTTGTACTATTGCAGGTGGAAACGCCATAAGAAAGCATTGAAGGGTAAAACTATGAAAGACCCAGGCATCCACATCACCACACCTCGATCCAAGATGGAGCCTGCGTCCACGCTGGGAACTGCTGTGACATCGGACGTGCAGGTGGATACGGAGGCGCTCGGTGCGGCGGAGGACGAGGTTGGGGAGAGCAGGGACATGGCTGAGGTCGAACAACAGCTGGAGCAGCTCGCGCTGGAGCTCAACACCAGGCAAGGGATGTGTTCAGAAGAGCAGCGGTCAGGTAAATAGTGTAGTCAGAGAAGGTGTATATACACTATGCACAGTATATTTTGCTGCTCTACTCAGTTTCTAAGCTTCCTCCAGCACGCACTATGATGTTTGTGAGGATGCGTCAGAAGCCCCAGGTGATCAAGAAGAAGGGTTTCGGGATGCTGGAGCTCGGAAAAGGAAAGTCAATGCCGTGTAGAGATGCCTGGTTCATCCTGCAGCGAGAGAGGTAACAGGCAAAGCCTTAAAGCAAGCCTTATGTTTAGTTCTGTTGTAGATATTTTTAGCCGTTATAATCATGAGCCCTGAAGCAGTTCTCATCATGATCGTCAACATTCTGCTAAACGTCTATATGCCCTAGTTGCTTTTTAGGACAATAAGCAAAAGTCTTTTTGTGTAGATTGAGTTTTATTAATGCAGTAATTGCTTTGCATGTGTGTTCCTAAAACTAAAGTGAACACAATATTGCTCATACAATTTATTGTACCAAAGATTGGGCACAAGTTTGATGTTATTTTATACATATTAGAACAATATTGGATTTTTTAAAACTATTAAATAACATATATGGCATTTGGTAATTAAGTAACAACAACAAAACAACAACAAAAAAAGGTGTTATTTTAAGACATGAAGGTCAGCTGTTCTGGAACAGTTCTTGCAAGAACAGGTTAGTCAAGTGCATTTGCAAAACCCATCAAGCACCATGATGAAACTGGCTCTTTTCAGGAAAGCAAGACTAAAACTTCCGTCTGCTGCCAAGACATTGTTCATTTAGAGTCACCAGCCTCAGAAATCATAAATTAACAAACAGCACCTCAGATTAGAGCCATTATAAAGGCTTTACAGATTATAAGTAGCAGACACGTCTCAATAGCAGCTGTTCAGAGAAACGAAAATCAGGAAAGACCATGCGATTCAAACTTTGTAAATCTCGAAACATGTGGATGTGCATGAACAAAATGCATGAGAGTCACGCCGGTGTCACTATTTTCGGTGTGTTTGTCACGCGGCTTTGTGAAAAAATAACACAATTGAGCACACAAAGGATGCAACACAGGAACAGCCCCCAGGACAGTCAAAGTACATAGCAGCCTAGTGTGAGAAATAACACATTCAGCTGCCTACACCTTCGCACAAAAAAGATGTGTGGTCACTAGACACAGAAACTGACCTTTCTTTGCGTATTAAGCGATTAATGTAAATGTCAGGACTGAAAATTAGCTCACTGGGTAATTTCTGAATAGCCGTCTTTTAGCTGTCAATGTTGCCATGGAAACAATGGGCCAGGGGTAGCTCAGTGGTTAAGGCATTGGACTACGGTTCGGGAGATCCCAGGTTCAAACCCCACAACCACCAAGTTGCCACTGTTGGGCCCTTGAGCAAGGCCCTTAACCCTCAACTGCTCAGATGTTTAATGAGATAAAAATGTAAGTCGCTCTGGATAAGAGCGTCAGCCAAATGCCTAAATGTAAATGTAAATGTAACAATGTCAAACAGGTGAACAATTACGATTAGCCTTAATCTTGGGCCAGGATCACTGTAACGCTTTCCAAGACTATCAGTTAATTAGTAAGTATAACATTTTTATTTCAAAGTAAAAAACATACACTTTATTATTACGTCTTATTATTTCATTCCTAAGTTGAAGGGGTCCAGACTTTGAGAGGTCCTGATGAACATTTGTAGAAAAAGTGCATTTTGATCCTTATTGTCTCTATTCAAGGTTTTTCATAATCTATATTGTTTTTCTGTGCAGTTCAGGTGAGTTGTACACCTACTTGAGCCACCACCGACCTGGCCTTTGCATCCAGGAAGGAGGAGGCGAGGAAGAGGACGACTTTGTGATTCTGAGCGATGGAGAAGAGGAAGAAGAGGAATTCAACAGAGATGGGCGCACTGGAGATGAGTGGGAGGTATGTATGAGTGTCTGAGGAAGTGTTTTTTTTTTTTTTTTTAAAGGAAAGAGTGCACAGGTGTTTATATGCATTGGATTCTTATTCAAACTGTATGTGTGTGTGTAGATGGTGTGTGTAGAGGACAGCAGGGTGAAGGAGTCACTCACTATAGACAAAGAGCCTGACGGATTGAGTGACATCGTAAAGCAGAGCCTAATACTGAATGCACAGCAGGTTCAAGAGGTCAGAACACACACACACACACACTGCTAATGAAGTCTGAAAGAGTGTTTATTTTAAAATCAAATTGGTGTAAAATGTAATTTTTTTATTTGTTGTGTTGTCAGCTGTCGAGAGAGCTGCCGCCCCGTACAGTGGGTCACGTGTGGAGATTAGCCTACAGCACGAGCAAAAACGGCGCCAGTCTCAAAACCCTCTACAGGAAGCTGAGTGCCTCAGACTCGCCCGTTCTCTTGCTCATCCGAGACGGTAACGAGCAGGTCAGACGCTAACGTCCTGTCTTAACTTATGCTCCAAAATGATTAAAAAACATGATTAGTATCATTTGATTAAAGCAGGTTTTATTATTAGGCAAATACAACCTCAAACGACAGCATATAACTTTTTTACCGTGGCATTATTTATTTAACAAAAATAAAGCTAAAAGGAAATAATGTGGGCAAAACGTCCCCCTGATTCGATACAGTAGCTTGTAGATCCACTCTTTGCAGCAATAATGTAAAGTAATTGTTTCCAGTATGACTGATTACGTCTTGTGGTTTGTTTGGGTTCACTTTCGCACAGCTCTGTTAAGGTCCCACCACAGCAAGGTCTGGAATTTAAAATCGGCCATTCCAAAACTTTTTTTTTTTATTATTCTTTTATTTTCCAGCCATTCTGATATAAAATTTCTGGTGTGCTTCGCATCATTGTCCTGTTGCATGACCCAATTTATATCCTTCATATTCTCTTGTCTCTCTCTCTCTCCCTCTGGTCAGGTGTTTGGTGGTTTCCTCTCTCACCCTTTACACCCGAGCGACACTTTTTACGGTACAGGAGAGACCTTCCTCTTCCTACTTCACCCTCGATTTAAGGTAAATCTTCTGTAAAAGCACAGATATCCCAAAATGCACCTCTCACACAACACCACTAGTATATCCTTATTTAGTTACACATACTATTTTATATTTAAACTAGTGCTGTCAATCGATTAAAAAAAATTAACTAATTAATCGCACAATTTTTTGCAATTAATCGCGATTAATCACAATTAAAACACTGAAACTTTTTGGATATGTAAATGTAAATAATTAATGTAAACCCAAGACAATGAAACTATTTAAATTCAAATATGATTGTTTATTGGAATTTTTGTTTAACTTGTAACACAGATTTTCTCATGTAAACAATATACCTGCAATAAACCATCAATATTCTCCAAATTAACTGTTGGCTTGAAAGCCATATTTATTACAGAAATAAAAACACAGGTATGTGCCATTTGTGTCATTTGAATTTCAAAACAATCAATGCAATTTACATTGGCGAGGCCCTGTAAAGATTGTTTCGGTGGGGTGTTTTGCTTTTAAGTGATATGTCAAAGACGAATTACTTCTCTGGTATTTAAATTCGGCTTTGCAAAATGTACAGATTACTTTTGTTTTATCCACAGAACCATCCGGCAGAGTTTTATACTGAAACTTTCCGTCTAAAAGTCCTTCCTTGGTCTTATCCATACTTCTTTGCACGTTGAACACACGTCGGCCACAACAGGAAATAAAAAAAACTGCAACCGCGTTAATTGCGTTAATTTTTTTTAATGCGTTAAATATTTTAAATTAATCGCATGCGTTAACGCACTAATTTTGACAGCACTAATTTAAACGTATATTATTTTTGAAGATATTATAAGGAGAAAAGGTTTTTAGGACCCAGAGGTTGGTTTATGACATTTTAAGGTGCTTGTAAGATTGTAAATATTATTTGTACATGCTATGGTTTATGTATTTGTCAACCTTGATTTGTCCTTTATTTGTGATTGGAACCAGCAGTTTTACTCACAAACATGGACCAAGATTTAGGAAGAGATGAGAGTTAGTTACACTCAATGCTTCGTATTTAAAAAACATGAAAATATGATATTATTTACTTTGCTTGTATCTTGATTTAAGTCACATACAGTAACTCAAATAGGACGTTTATCCATGTCACTACAAAACACACTCTCTGCTAGGTTTATCTTCCTCAGCCTCTGAGCACTCGTCTCTGTCCTTCCTCTTTGCTCTCACATCTTACTCTCTGTGTCTGTCTCTCAGTGCTTCCGCTGGACAGGTGAAAACTCCTTCTTTATTAAAGGTGACCTCGACTCCTTTGCTATCGGCGGTGGAAGGTATAAGCTTCTTGCAATCAGATGTTTACACCCATATTTAATAATCACATCACATCATGTAACAGCTACTCGTCAAGTAGTTGTATCTTCTTGGTGCAATCGCTGGTGGCTCAAATGGTTAAGGCTCTGGGTTACTGATTGAAAAGTCAGGGGTTTGAGCCCCAGTGCTTCCAAGTTGCCACTGTTGAGCCCTTAAGCAAGGCCCTTAATCTTAGCTGCTCTACGAGACTGGATCCTGGCTGAACATGCCGTCTGACCCTCGTAACTGGGATATGTAAAAATATATATATTTTACTGTGCTGTTAGGTATATAATGTAATAATAATGGTAATAATATTAATGTTTAAGTTTCCAAGTTTAAAACAGCTAACTAGTTAGTTTTGTAACACAAATGAAGCCTAGAGTTTAAACAAACTATTAATAATTAATAAGGATCTATTGTTATATTACTTACATGTTTACTAACGAAGCAAAAAACTAAAATGCTAAACACCTACTTCCAATACTGCTAATCACCTTTAATGCAAGTGTTGTGCATATTAATAGATAATAGAGTTTTAGAGAAATAAGATGCAAAAGAAATATCTTTTTTTGGGGTAAATTCTTAACAGCGATTAATCGATTAATCATTAACATCACTCATTTGACTTTCATGCAAATTAGAAAATATACATTACACACATATTCATAAATATATATAACATTAATTTAATTTAATCAGTCATTTTGATTGGTATATGTGTTTTTTCCTCCCTCTGTGACAGTGGACATTTTGGCCTGTGGCTGGACGAGTCTCTGTATGTGGGCAGGAGCAGCCCATGTTACACCTTTAACAATTGCAGCTTGTCTGAGAAGAGTGACTTCAGGGTGCTGGAGCTAGAGGCCTGGACCTTCTGGTGATCTCAGAGGTCTCTTGATTTGAGCTGGAAAAGGGCTGATTGGTGGCGGAGTGAGAGTCAGGGTGAAGACTTGCTAAGATCTTGAGGATCTGCCAAAGTTTGTGAAGTTATGGAATGGAAAAGCAATATTTGGATGAATTTACTTTTTATTGAGGACATTATGTGCAATGCTAAGGTAAAAAAACAACGACAACAACATCATACATTTTACATCCTCATGACTGAATCATGTCATAGGAACTCCATCAACCAAGAAGCACCTGATTGCAGTTATATAACCTTGTCTATATGAGCGATAAAGTCTCTGTGACATATAGCTTCTTAGCTGCGAATGTTTCGTATATTGATGTATTTTGTTCTAAAACAGGTAGTGACAAGTTCAACCACTTCATTGATTTACCCACCAGCCAACAGCATTTAAGATGAAAAAAGTTCACACCCAACTACTTGTTCTGACCGACCGTGTCAGCAAATTAGCTAGCTAAATATGTAGAACAGCCAAAAGTTTAACAAGACTCAGTTACTGAACAAAAAGCTTGAAGGAACCTTAAAGGAAATGTGTTGTTGTTCTGTCTGAGCAACATCCAGCATTGAAGTACACACCAACAAACCTTGTTTGCTGCTAATGTACTAACTACAGTAAGTACAATGGCTAGAATACTAACTACAGTAGCTAACACATTGCAACACCTGCTTTCATATATGCGCAGAACATATGATTCTAGAAAGCATTAATTACCATGATTGAAAAACGTAAAATAATGGAAATTAGAGATGGAAATATAAAGGTGGAGATTAAAGAAACATTATACAATAATGTTATTACAGAAAGGTATTGAATTGTTCAGATTTTTCTGTACTGTTATTTTTGAGGTCATGAAATCTCAAAAGACTCTGGTGATCAGAGGAACATGGTTAACGCATGATACTGTTTGAAACATTTTTTCTTTTACCTTCTTAGCAACCTGTAAGGTCGTACAATATATGCAACTGCTACATGAAAACTTTAGATGCAGAGATGTGAAATCACTGCTAGACTTATACTCTTTGTTTTTGTTGATTACAAAGTAATTAATACAAAAAAAGACCATTAAACTGTTAGCAAGAAATCCTGCCCTTTGCATTATGATTGGTTAGAAGAATTTATTCCTGTCTACAATTGACTAGAAACCCAGAGTGTGAAGGTGGGACCTAAATCGTTTAGTTTTTAGCACAGTTAAGCACAATATTCATTCATTATTAAATCTTAGGCTTACTCTAAACTATGGTTATGTATAATTAAGTGATTTACATTACAAGCGGCATGGTGGCTTGCACCTCCAGGGGCGAGGATTCGATTCCCACCTCGGGTCTGTGTGCATGGAGTTTGCATTTCACCCCATGCTTGGTTTCCTCCAGGCACTCCCGCTTCCTCTTATAGTCCAAAGCCATGCAGATCACACCAATTGGTGTTCCCAAATTGCCAGTAGAGTGTGAATGAGCGTGTAAGAGTGTGTATGTGTGTGTGCCCTGCGATGGATTGGCACCCTGTCCAGGGTGTACCCTGCTTCGTGCCCAAAGTCTCCTGGTAAGTCTGTACACAGGATAAAGCGGTTTATTCAGTGAGTGAGTGAGAATTTTAAAACTGTTAGCATGCTTGTGTGAGATTAAGCAAGAAATTCCTCCTTCTGTGTTATGATTGGTTGGACGAATTCAGTCTCGTTTATGATCATTTAGAAAACTAGAGCACAGAGGCTGGACCCTATTTGTGTCTTTAAGAGACCCAGAAGTATCAGAGTCACTCTTGGTTTTGCGAGATCTTGCAATAAACCTTTTTTTTTTCCCTTCCCTCTACTTTTTCTTTCATGTCCCTTTACGGGTTCCGTATGATCTGGAGGTAACAGTACAGAAAAATACATAACTTTTAACCTTTCTGACTTTGCCTAATTTAATGATATTTATATTTAATGTCTACAAATGCAATTGGTACATTTTACAGTTTTACTGAATCAGACCTCCTTAAAGAGTTTATACAGTAAAGTGTGTTAGAAAGTCACAATAGACATATCTTGAGTATGTAAGTACATTGTGGCCATTTATCATTTATTGCAATATTACTTATTTATCATTAGAAACCCCAGCCATACAGCTGTTTGTCATTTTTTTGTGTCTTTTTTATTAGTATTGTATCGGTATATATAGCACCAATGAAGGGAACCAGGTTCGGAAACCTACAACCTCCTGAAACATCAATTTTAGTATATTTTTAAAGATTCTGACACCTAGATGATTTACTTAAGCTGCCTTTAAACCAAGCCTAAATCTTCTGTAAGCACTTAAACAAATTGTAAACCTGCACTGATGTTAATAATAATAATAATAATAATAATAATAATAATAATAATGATAATAATAATAATAATAATAAAATTTAATTAATTAATTTATTTTATTTTTTCTTTTCCTGGAGAGCAAACATTATTTCCCATTTGCTTACTTATAAACGTAAAAGACACATTTTTCTCTTCAAACTTGAATTAGTCAAATACTGAAAACATTTTAGCATTTTTCAAAAACATTCCAGTCGGGATGGGAATCGCCAGTGTCACGCCAGGTTATCACGCCAGGTTATCACGATACCTAGGTGCTGATTCAATCTGCATTGCGGATATCCAAATTTTATAAATTCCAGATTAGAATTTTCTGATTTCGTTAAAACTTGTAATTTGCTCCTAATTCATGGAACGCTGTACTGCTTGCCAGCATGTGAGCACTTTAGAGTGCGCCATCTGCAGGATTATGGAGGCATAGTACCATTTTACCACCAGAAATGCAACCAAAATATACATTTAATAACGATTATTTTTATAGAAATATTTTGGTGTCAGTGTGCCAATCCCATCTGTGATAAATTTACAAAAAAAGTGAATTTATCACAGATGGCATTAAGAAGCTTCCAACATTCTCCAGATGTAATGGCATCTGGAGCATACAAGGCATATTTTAGCATCCTGGACTTTGAACGCCACTACTGAGCAGCATATAATAAAAACATAAAGGTATAAAAACATTTAGTATATTTAAGGGCAGATAAGTGATTTGCATTACAGCCACAAAACTAAAAAACAAAACAAAAAACAACTCACTTCTAAACATTTAGAATGAATGTAACTCTTGATTCATATGTTGTTTTATTCAGATCTTATCTAAGTGAAAATGTCAAGTTTGAAGGGAATAATGGCCATTTTCTAAACTGTTACAACCTAAGCAATTAAGAATTAACACCTGCTTTCCAGGAACAAAATTTATGTTACGTAGTGCAAGAAATGAGCCAGAATTTCTAATACAGACTTGCATACTCGCAAGTGCTTTAGGAAAGTTATGGCTAAATAACCTGCATGTAAATACTAAAAAACATTATTTAAAAATATGCACGGGATAAAGCTGTGAAGGTGCGAGCACAATGAACGGAAATGCAACTGTTTTCTGAATATGTTTTAAAATAGAGGTTACTTTTTAAAACCTGTTTCACAAAAATCACCTTAAAAGCCATCATCATCATTTTAGCTTTAACACGTGACAAGCATCTGTTAATAAAGTTTATTAGCTAACACAAGGCTGTCTTGGGTTTGAAATCGAACCTAAAATCAAAAAGGGAATTGTTGATAAGCGTGTCGCACCTACACCTCATCAATGTAACTATTATACTGTATGTACTGTATATAAACAATAAATGTGAATCTTAAAAATAAATCCTTGAACAGGTAGAAAAGCTCTTTATTTTCTGGTTACACCATTTAACTCCACAACAGATACATTTATCCTGGGAAAGTTTTCATTTAGTACACACTAATGATAAACAGGACACTTCAAATAACACAAATTCGCACAGATTTTCTCTTACCACAATTGTTCTAGAGGTTTCATGTTCGTTTGCTCTTCCTGAGGCTATGATGCAATTATACCATTTGAGGAATCAATAAAATAATAATAATTTTTTTGTTTTCATGTAAATAAACTATGAAGTTCGGTCAGCTATAAGCATTAAATCTTGTGAAAACAGACAAAATCAAGATTTTTTTTATTTTTTTAACCAGAATTTAATAATTTCCTTTATACTCCTTATTGGAGGGGTGGTGGTGGGAGGGGTTAAATATTCAACAGAGTAACACAGAGCGCCATTACTTTTGACCAACTGAACCTTTTCAACTGATTTTTCCTCATTTATAGACACATGTTGAGATTTTACATAATAAATTTATTTTTAAATGAAATTAATATGTAACTTGACAAAAAAAAAAAACAATTATCCAGCTTGATCGGTTTTAAAGCTAGAGCTGAAATCCAGATGTTCTTGCTTGTGTAATCTAGTTTATTGATGTGATCTTGGATTATACTTTATATGTCTAGCTATATGTTTGGACACAAGATGGCCGCCTTGCACACATCCCATGTGCACTTTCACACATCGCTTGTGCTATCCTAGTGTAAACACTAGGGGCAGTGTAATACACCATGCTTTTGATTTGTAACACAGCTTGTGACAAGTGTTGAGTGTTACGCTCAATAGTTGTTAGCTCCATTAGACTTGTAGCACAGGTGCAAAACAAAAGATGCAAACTTCAGACATCTGGCCACGTTAGTGTTACAGGAATCTGACTTGCAGGTAAAGTACTGCATCTAAGCTAATAAACACGAGTACAATTTATCTTAAACCTCTCTTACTCATCTTTGGCGTGGTCTTTAATGTGTTATTTAAAAGAATAAAGTACAGTAAGTTATTCTAATACAGAGATAACTGTTAATACAATATAACAGTCTTTCACTAAACTTGCTGTTTAATCCTAGTTCCATAAATAACAAGTTTGCATAGTTAGTACTGACTGTGACTAAAGGACGAGACTACACACTCCTCTTTAAGCAGGTGTGTGCATGTGTGTGCGCGCGCATATGTGTGTGTCTCTGGACTGGAACAAAGACATCAGATCTGGTCTCGCCCGGTGAGCTTTCAGAACAGACCATCACAAACTGCTCCATCCAAGGACACACGCCAACACTCACAATCGCTTTACACAGATGCCTGCCTACACACACACTCATACACACACATACATACTTGCCTCAGAACACACAAAGCAGCTACTGAAGTAGTACTGTCCATGAAAAGAAACATACAAATTACATTAACCTGTGTGCGTGTGTGCGAATGGGTGTGTCTGCACTGAAACAAAGACATCAGGTCTGGTCCCACCACAGAGAGCTTTCAGAACAGACCATCACAAACTGCTCTATTCAAGGACAAACTAAACGCACGCACGTCATTCACTCATCATAAGAGATTTCATTGATCATTGAGATGTGTGTGTGAACCAGCAGCTTAACGGTTTAGTGCCACTGCCGCCTTTAGTGATCGATGACTACGTTCTGGGAAGGAGAGAAACCTGATTAAAGTTCTGATTAAAGAGAGCTGGTGTGTCGATAAACCTGTTCGTCACTAGTACAGTAATAAATCTTACCCAGGTAAGTACTAACACACTTATACCCCGGTCATAAAAAAGTAGATTAGCATATGTAGAAAAATCTGCAGTCACTTGCTTACAAGAAAGGAGAGAAATTTCTGGAATTCAGTGCAGCACAAGGTCCAAGAAAATCATGCCTCACGTGTGTGTGTGTGAGTGAAACAGAAGGAGGGAGATATAGAGAGAGTTTATGCTGAGGACTTGAGGTAAGCCTTGGCTTTGTCCAGACCATCCTGCAGGAACTGGATGTACGTGGAGGTGGACGGGTCCTCGAACCCACCCGAGAAGCTGAACCCTGCCTCACTGTCCTCTGGCTTCATGGAAGTCTGGTCCAGGAAGTTGTTCGCGTTGATGTGGTGGACCTGCGCAATAGGGGAAATAAACACGTCATTGAATAATGGTACACAATTATTATTATTATAATAATGTTTTTCTTTTCCACATTTCAATAGACTTCAGTGTTTCCCGTATAACAGTATAGGCATGGCAGGGGTCTCATGGGCATGGTCACTGCTGCTGACATACATTTCACACAATTGGTCATTTTAAAGGGCTTTTAAGAGTAAATGTAGGAAGGTATAAACAGAAACTAGTCAAGGAAGAGAAAAGCAAATTTGCTCAATTTAATTGGATGGAAAAACATGATTTTTGGCCTGATTCCTTGCTATTATATATTATATTCCCAGACTTACCACTGTCCCATTAGGCAGCACCACCATCATCTCCACAGGGAAGCTGTACTGCTCCAAGTGTAAACGTGCCTTCTGACTCAGGTCCAGATTATTCTCATCAGCCTGCGCGCACACCACATGGCTTTAACCACACAACAAGTCTTACTAACACTACTCATCAAAAAAAAATGGCTCATGTAACATACCGTAACCATGACAACACCTTTGTGTGTCCTACTTAGTTTTGCTTAAATAACTGGCTTAGCTTGACATTAAAATTGGAAGGAATAGGAAGTTAATGATAGGAAGTAGTAACTTAGTAAAGTTTTCATGTATCTGAACTTTACTTGAATTATTTATTTATTAATTTTTTTTTTTTTTGCAAGTACAAATATCTGTACTTTCTACTCTACTACATTTCTGCATGGTAATGTATTACAAAACCCTGGTGATGTGTAGCATTTAAAGTGGATGTACAATAAGCGAAATAAAGATGGATGATGAGGAGGTTGTCCAACTTCATCTTAAATTTGGAAGCAGAAATTCGTCATTTAAACAAGTAAAAGTACACAAAGTGTTATTTTTCGTTTCACTTTAAAGAATATAGAATATTTAATTTGTCATATTTTCATAAATCCTACATTCACATAAATCTTATACTAATTCTACTAAAGACACAAGAATACGACCACCTTTTTCCTGGAACATTTTCGCCACATGCTACATAATGTCCCAGCTTTACTCATCTCTACACTCTCACTTAGTGGACACACTGAACATTGGCACATTAACCAACTTTTTGAGAGTAAGAACAGACGCTTCACCTGCAGGTCCTCCAGCTCTTTGACGAGGGACCAGCTGCTAATGAAGCTCTGGTTGAGCAAGGCCAGGACGGGCGAACTTTCCAGGACTGTCTCCCGGAGAGTCCGCCCCGAACCTGTATACACAAACACAGAGCACAAATATCATTAATATTCATCCATAAACATTCCATAACAGCAAATGAGACAATTATGAGAAATTTGCCAAATTTGCTAACTTTTAATGATTGTTTTGCGTAATATGTCTCCATAGTTCCCATATCTATTCATTTGTACACCACAAGAGGGCCTCAGGTGGTACCTAATATTGGACATTGGATTTTTAAGGACCTTGTTTAAGACAAATTTGTTGCGATTGTTTATTGTAAACTTGAACCAACTACTAGTCAGGAAAAATTAGTGACCCTAGTATGTACATTTTTACCAGACGGTAGTTAAGTCGAGTGATGAGGGGGTCAAGCACAAGTTCAAATTAAAGCAAGATCAAATGTGTGAAATCATTTTTAACTTCAATTAGTTGCCTACATATGTTTATTGGTCCAATGATTTGATGTTATTTTTCTTCTCATCAAGCTTTGTGCATGTGGAAAGGCTGTATTTACCAAGACAAAACGGATCACACTGCACAATAACCCACACACGCATGCACACACACACTTTCTTTCCCTGCATTGCAGTCACATCCCTCTCATTCTGACCTCAGCAGGATTGATCATCCAGCGCTCCCCAGAGCAAGATGGAGTGAACCAGCTTCCCTTCTGCTTCTGCCCTGCTGAAGGCCTCTGGGAAAGGCAGATACTCCACCTGAAGGTGTATCAAAAAAAAAAAAAAAACAACAAAAAAGGAAAGTGTTTATAGTAACAAATGCACGAATGAGGTTGCGGATGGACGAGGTGTCTGAAAGGGTTTACCTTTTTAAAAGGATAAAAGGTGACCTCGAGGCGGCCGGCTGCCTCGTCTCGGCTGATCTCCGAGCTCCAGCTGATCTCCTCGAACACGAAGTGGATGGGTTCTGCTCCCTCCCCTCGGGTGTCAATCACGTTGCCCTGCTCGTCGTGGATGACGGATGGCGTGGACGGCCCGGCCGCTCGCAACTCCATCTGGAAAATGTTGATGTATGTGGTTAATAATATGCAGTAATATCCTGAAATTTGTAAAACAATGCAATAAAGCCTCGATTTCAGCTGATATTTTAAAAACAAACAAGCAAAAAAAAAAAAAAAAAAACCATAAAAACTTTCAGGATAACACTTTCACGATAATTTCATATAAAATCAGCACTAACGTCTAGGACACTTTTACTTGTGGCCCCCAGCAAAAGCTAAAATGTTCACTAATGTTTGTAAATTCATAAAGGACCTACAGTATTATGCTAAATTGATTTCTTACTCATTTTTCCTTTTTGGACTGGTTGAGATATAAACAATCCTTATTGTTTCCTTATTTTAATCCCCTATTGTGACCTCACATAAGAAGAAACCCCTCCCCTGGCTTAGATTTCAGCTTTGCTCTTCTCTAGAGGGGTGAACTAAATAGTGTTTGAGGACATTTTGTGGCATTTTGTACCTGTGGCAGGTAACCGATGTCCACTTCCATGCTGCTGCTCTCACTGGCACCGTACAGCCACTCCATATCAACATTCAGAGACCTACAGGAGATCCACAGTACAACCATCACAGACCTGCAAGCTGCATTTTACCGGGTGCACACATAGCCTCTACAGTCTTCGTGTACTCACTTGTCATTAGGGACGTACAAATGGAAGTCCCGGACATGAGAGGCATCTTTAGAGAGCACGATGTGCCCGGCGAACTGCCCAGGTGAG
Source organism: Clarias gariepinus (assembly GCF_024256425.1). NCBI lineage: Eukaryota > Metazoa > Chordata > Actinopteri > Siluriformes > Clariidae > Clarias > Clarias gariepinus. The sequence continues at coordinate 7,821,922 of NC_071112.1, read as the reverse complement.
AACCAGAACGGGAAATCGGGGACGTCATTCAGCTGGAACTCGCCGTGTATCCTGAGAGAAAAGATAAAACATTAACATGACAGTAGAATTGAAATGACATCATTTGGTTACATATGATTTGATTGATCATATCATAATAATAAACTCACATTGATGCACAATCTTAAAAGCAGGAGATACAAACATAAGACAGTCTTATTAATAATTATTATAATCCCTAGGTACATTCCTGAAATCCTAGCTCAGCGTCGATTCATCAAGCTTACCGTTATTGACCTTGTAAAAAATTTAAATAATTAAGCCTCTTGAGAGCTGTCAAAAAAAGGAAAAAAAAAAAAAAGTTGTCAATATTTAATCCTCAATACCTGAACACGATGTCGTAGTAAAAGTCGCTGACGGCTCGTATGCAGGCCACGCTCCCCTGAGGAGCGAAGCGGGATTTGATGAACGGGCGAGGATGAAACATGCTGAGCAGCGTGTGGATTAGAACCTGAGGGGAAAAAACGAAGAAAAAAAAAAATTAACATTTCAGGACATCATGAACAGCACCTGAAGTTCGGAAATTCGGAACCATAATATTTAACACCCCCCATTTATTTCTATTGATTGTTCATATAAATTAATATGTAGCAGAAAAAAAATGAAAGAAATGAGAACAAAATGTTTTACTGTGACAACAAAAAAAAAACTAACAAAAATAAATAAATATGTAACCAACCAATATGTGCAGCGACCTCATTTCTCATACCATTTTCCCCAGATAAAGCAACTCAGCCCTAGAAATAAATTATAGTGTAAAAATCCATAACCTCCATTATTACTCCTCTGGGTGGCAGCGCATCCAGCAGCTCTCTGTGTAAAAATGTGGAATTTCCTCCGAGATCAATAAAGCATCCATCTATCCATCATTTGACAGAAACGCCCTGATCCAATTTGAAGTCTATAAGAATTTTGGTTAAGAGATTTGACTAACTAATGGACGTCTTTTATGATTCACGTCTTACCCTCGCGTTTCATATTGAACTAGAAAAGGTATGAGGTGTACTGATGGATCCTACTGTCTCCATCTGTTCATGAATCCAGTAAACATGTCCAAAACCACCCTGTCTGTGCTCTTCCATGCTTAACTTTCAGCAGGATAAATAAAAAGACTTCTTGATCCTCTTAGTAAAAAACTATGAATCTTCTAAATGATATAATGCCATATACCCGACGAGTGCACCACTGAAAGAAAAATAAAATACACAAACGAATAACGATCATATTGAGTTTTGCTCCATTCATGATTTACCTCTTTGCCACGAGGAGTGGGCGGATGGTACCGGTTGTTGGACAGATATCCAGAGAAGATGTTGAGCTCGTTTGGGATGATCCACCATGTGTCCCCCGGCTCCCCTTTACCCTTTGGGGGCAGAAAGACCCGGAACTGAGCAGCTGAGAAGCTGGAAGACGGAACTGCGGGACTCTTCCAGGAACGCAGGCCGTTTAGAGCACTGTGGGAAACCTACAGGGAAAACCGTTTCATTTGTGTTTGCTCTTTTATATTTGTTTTCAGTTTTCTCTTTTTTTAAAAAAAGGGAAAAAAAAAAGGCACAGATGATAGATGTAAGAATCTGTAAAAAGGAAAAGAATAATGCAAAAAGAGACCTCTATATAGAAATGTTTAATAAATTAGGTATGGATCGGATTACAGATTTTGAGGGATGACAAAATAAATAAATAAATAAATAAATAAATAAATAAATAAGGGAGATAAATACATTTTGCTTTTGATTTAAAGAACCTAAATGACACTTAAAGCAAGAAACCTTTGCTCAAAGTCCACTGATTGCAATTTCTGTTCGTTTTTTTCATGACCAAAACAATAAAATGTTCCACTCACAGTTAAAGGTTAAAATAATTATTATTTAGGGGACATTATGCTCTTAAATCTTTCATCATAATGAAATATGTTTTTCATCTGTTGTTTCTGACCAAAACTACTTGCTTGGACACATTAGGTCATATTTAAGGCAAGAAAAACTAAATATCACTCAGTTACTCATCTTCTATACCGCTTTATCGTGTATTCAGGGTCGCAGGGACCTGGAGCCTATCCTAGGAGGCTTAGGGCACAAGGCGGGGTACACCCTGGACAGGGTGCCAATCCATCGCAGGGCACACACACATGCACTCACTCACACACTCATTCACACACTACGGGCAATTTTTGGGAACGCCAATCAACCTAACCCGCAGATCTCTGGACTGTGGGAGGGAAAAAACTAAATATGTTCAGTAAAATTTATTATAGCTCTTATACTTACTATTCTAATTATGCAAGACTAATCTTCAACAGAATCTTCAATACCTTAGCACAAAAAGTGTTTTCACTTAAACGTGTTATGTTTAATTAGTTGGATGAAAAAACTCCTAAATGGTCAGAGTCAGTGCAATAGTCCTAATGCTATTAGAAAAAAATGGTCGGTTTCTAACTAATAACATATATTTTTATCAGTTACCAATGCAAGCATTGCTTTAATAAGTGTCTGTGCAGAAGATGAGGTTTTACCCCTAGAAATCCGTCCTTGCTCTTGGTCATGGTCTCGAACAGAAGCGGCTGCATGGCTGCGTGAAGCGTGAGCGTCTCTCCGTTCGGATCAGCGACAAACTCTTCAAATTCCGCAGGAGGAGCGACACCTTTACACACGAGACACGGACATGCTTGACATTAGAAACACGCCAGTATTATTTTTAACTTAAAGAGGCATTGCAAACCTGGCCCTCGAAATCCCAGAAAATTACAAGCATCATTTTTTTCAGCTTATGGTTGACTTTTGAACTTTCTCGGGTTGGCAATTGAGGATGTTTCCGTTCCATACTCTGCCATTTACTCTCAGGCTCGTAGCGATGAATCCATTTCTCGTCACCAGTAATACAGTAATTCTCTTTAAGAAACATTCACCTTTCACAGTATCAGTCTAAATTTTGTTTGCAGCTATCCAAACGCTTCTGTTTGTGCTCTTCTTGGAGTTCTTTCAGTACCAGGTACACCCTCAGACCCCCCCCAAAAAAAGAATAAAAAACTGAATGCTTTTCTTTTATGCAAATCATGTGCAGGGCATCTATTTTTGCTCACGCTGCAGTTACAAAATGAACCAACGTTTTCACACCTGCAAACCTGTGACTGGAGAGACAATAGCCTTGAATGGAAAGCGATGATAAGACACCAGAAGCTGCCTTTTACCGTGCAATCACCAGAAGTTTTAATTTAACCAGAGGAAAATTAAACCAGAGTTCTTATATATTCACACACACACTAAAATCCATCCACCAATCAAACTCTGCAGTCCAACTAGGGGCTGTGGAGGTGACCATATTTTTTTCGCCCATTTTTATGACTGTGGTAGGACCGCCAATCAACATTCACACACTACGGGCAATTTGGAAACGTCAATCAGCGTACTCTGCATGTCTTGGGCTGAAGTTGGAAACCCACTGGGGAGAACATGCAACTCCATGCACACAAACCAGAGGCGGCAATCGAACCCAGACCCCGGAGGTGTGAGGTGACCGTGCTAACCATGAAGACAATTTAACCAAATTATGCCTTAATCATTGATTCTTGCAAGTAATCTTTGAGTAAAGACTGAACCTGTGAGTTTTTCAGTGATGGGTTTGAACTCTTCAGGACTGAGGTAGAGGTCATGATCTGCATCCAGAGATGAGAAAAGGAAAAGTCCTTCTGCTCCGAGGGTCTTGAGCGCCTCTTCCTGAAAAAAGAGAGAAACTAAATGAGTGTGATGTTTACGTGCAGATATTTACTGCTACATTTCTGATAAATGCTTTGGCACAGGAAAGCTTTGTTTCCTACAAATACAGCGTGTCCTAAAAGGGTCTCGGGGAGATCAACATCATTAATCAATGCCATGCATAACACAAGATGTCTTAACATGAACTCATCATCAGTGGAAAAGTCCATGATGTGCGTGTGTGTGTTTACAAAGAAATAGTTGTACATCTAATTCTATCTCATTTTCAAAGCTTATGAATATCAGAGCTCTGGCTGAATGATGCAGATGTGATGAATTAACTGTGTGCAGGAATGTGGGTTTGAGGGCAGGGTTGGAGTTATGTGCGTAAAGACCACCAAGTAATGGAGGAAGGATCTGCTCCACACTGCACCCCACTCTCTAATAAAACAGATGTTCTCATATAACACACACGTGGCAAAGACACAATGACGCACAACAACAGCGTGCACATCATCCGCGCGTGCTCAAGCACTTCATCGATTTTTAATCGACCCGTGCATTAATCAGTATTCGCACCTCGCTCGCAGTCCGGTCCGCGCGCTACCCGGGATTCTGCTGCGTGCCCTACGGGTTTCAGCAACGGCGATTAATCGATTAAATCGGCCCGGTCGCGTGCATTCCCACACAAACTGCCCAACAAAATGTTGAAATGCATGAGCTCAAACTTGGCACTTACATAACGCTGAGAAATCTGTGTGTTTCTGAAATACTGGAGACCGACACCGAGTACCGGAGCGCACGCGATCACTAATAACGTCCAAACAGTCCAGTTGCGCGCGCGCCCCGGCTTTCCGCTTTGATCTCCGGTATTTTCCGAACCGCGATCTACAGCACATTTCTTCTTCTTGTCCTCCAAAAGAGCTGCTTTGTCCACATCCTCCGCCATCTCCCCAAAAAAATCTTGTCTCTTCTCTACATTTAGGACATTTTAACTTCGGTTCTTAGTTAAACACAAACTCAACTCATCCCTAAAACCCACCTCACTCCAGGAGGCACTAACTAGACTTCTACACTCTCAGTCCTCTGGTTCTGTTCAGGAGGAGAGAGCCTGCCTTTCACATCACCCTGGCCGAATCCCAAACGCGTCCCAGTTCCCTTTATATAGCGCACTACGTAAGGTGTGACATCACGACGCTGGCGCCCTACGTAGACGGCGAGATATTTGGGATTCGGCCGCGAGCCCGGTCTGCTTAACTGGAGGCCAGGATCTCACTCTTAAAGGGACAGGACTCTTTTAAAGGGTGATTATCAAAGTACCAAAGGTAAAAAAAAGTTTAACTTGTGAGAACAAATAACCAATACAAATTAATTGATCGAATAATGCAGTAAATGCCTTTATGTTTGAAATACTCTGGAAATCGACAAAGTTGAATGCAAGTTCACGCACGTGAGACCTGTAAGATAAATAACTTGTACATTCAAGATAAATAATTTGCTTCTACAACATAAATAACGTGTACACTCAACAATTTTTTTTTTTCCCAAGATAAATACCTTGTTCTTACAAAATGAATAAATTGTTCCCACAAGATAAACAACTTGTACACTTAGGATAAATAAATTGTTCCTACAAAATTAATAACTTGTACACACAAGATAAACAACTTGTTCCCAGAAGATAAATAGCTCGTACGCTCAAGATAAATAACATTTATAAAAAATTATATTCAGACGGAAAATCATCATCAAGTTATTTCCTTTTAATATCAAGCTCTGTCAGGTTTTTTTCCTCTTCTACCCCAGCAATGTGCCAAATATTGTATTTATCCATTTTATTATTTTTATCATATTTATAGCACTGTCGCTTTGCACCTTCAGGGTCTGGGTTCGATTCCCGGTGCTTGGTGGGTTTCCTCCAGGTACTCCGGTTTCCTCCCACATTCCAAAGACATGTAGGTAGGGTTAATTGACGTTTCCAAATTGCCCGTAGTGTGCGAATGGGTGTGTATATGTGTGTGCCCTACGATGGATTGGCACCTTGTCCAGGGTGTACCCTACCCTGCCTCGTGCCCTAAGCCTCCTGGGATAGGCTCCAGGTCCCCGCGACCCTGAATACAGGATAAAGTGGTATAGAAGATGATTGAGTGAGTGTATCACAATTGCTTACCTTTAACTACAGCCACTTCATTTTTTTGTATATGTGGTAAAAGTATTTATAAAATTAAATTTGCAGTTAAGTTTGCAGGTTTATGCTGTAATATAGTGAGTGGTTAGGAGTCTTTTTAAAGGATTCATAAACAAAAGGGAATCAGTGCACATTGGACAAAAATGCTATTCATGGTCATGGTAGCAAAATGAGCTTTCTTTTTTCCAGCTTCTTTTCCAAGCTCTAGATTATCCCGCCTGAATGCGTGTTCCCAAATTACTTTTAGTGTGGGAATGAGTGTGTGTGTGTCTGTGTACCCTGTGACAGATTGGCCTGGGTGTACCACCCCTAAGTCTCCTGGGATGGGCTCCAGCCCCTCCGCAACCCTGTCAATAGGATAAAGTGGCATAGACGATAAATGAAAGAGTGAAAGTATTCTTCCCACTTGCATGTTAAACATAAAATGAGTCCAATAAAACAAACAACAAAACTGGTTTACGGTGTGCACCCACGCCTGGATGAAAGTCAGAACAAAAACAGGGCAGCTTCTCATTTTTGTTGATCTTTAAAAGATTTGAATGAAAACTTGCAATAAAGGCCTTCTTAGAGATGTATAAGATTTGCACATTTTTCCTTTTAGTTGATCATTAAAGACATGTCTGGTATCCAGTGTTAGCTCTGGAGCAACAAGGCTAACATCATGAAAGCCCAGTCTGCACTTACATTTTCACATATTTTATCATCTAATTCATTATAACATCTCAAATTAATTTATGAAGATTAAGGCCCCTTTGATATGCAGAAGAAATAGCTACATACTGTACACATAAATTTAAATATGCAGAGCACATGCCAACTATGACATCACAATTTATTTACATAGGAATTTACATATGAAGCGTTTTGTGTTTACACTCCAGTCTATTCCTGACACAGAATAATCCCACAGTGCTCTCTCTCACACACACACACACACAATAGGTGCGTTATGGTGGGATTTGATTAACAGATAACTTGTAAATCACAACTTTCTCAGTCAGTGCACTACAAACACATCTCAGGCTTTTCATCACTACAACACACTCACTGTGCAGCGCAACAAATAAAACACATGCTTCTGGCGTTAATGATCTGAATTTTCCATTTTAAAAAACCAAATGGGCCTTGTGTGAAACAGAGTCTAATATGATGAAAGAGGTCTTCATGTGACAGTGGTGCTGAGACGACGTATGCCTTTCACTCCATGTCCTCTTCCACCTGCTGTGTTTGTACATCGACCTTCTTAGGTGGGACGTACGAGCCCATCCCTGCTGCCCTCTCCGCTTCAGCCTGAGTGTACGGCTCCTCTCTCAGCTCCTTTATCCTGGAGGAAAGATTAAATCATCAAAATACATGCCTTTTTGATATTATTTGTAGCAAACTGTATTGGCAGGGTGACAACCACACACACACACACACACACATATACACACAAACACATACATATACACATGGTGACCAACTCGATCCAGGACTAAGTACAGTTTTACAATCCATCAATATTTCTAATTTAACACTATATCAGTGTTGAGGTTGAGGTTTTTTTAAATACATTTAAATATATTCTAATTTAAGAATCGGGGGAAGGAAGGCAGAGCTTCCAGAGTTTAACACCTACAATATTATCACTTTTTTTTTTTTTACCATGCAACTTCGCGTGAATGACATCTCCATTCATGTTTATAAGAGAACAGTAACTTTAAATTTCCAGTAACTTTAAATCTCCTCAGCTGTTTTCTTAGCTTGATGCCGCGCAATAATTTGACCCTTGTGAAATGGCCAGGCAGTGTATTACTGTACTTATTGTACCCGATTTGCTGAGTCATTCAGCGAGAGACTCACCGTTTCTTATGGACTTTGGTTTTGAAATGCTCCTTCAGGGCCTTCAGGTCAACAAAGTAGCGCCTGCAATAAACAACATTACTCCCAATTAATCAACAGTTCATACATTTAGAGGTTTATTTATCATAAATCACTAAATTATCATAAACATAACCTTTTTGCATTTTGTCCTCTTGGAATAACAAAAGGTTCTATCTGACTTTTTTGGTCAAGATCGAGTTATTCACATATTCTTATTCTGTCACAATGTATTTAACATTAAGTTGTAATGAGCTTTTATTTTCTAAATAGTCTCTAAACAAAGTTTTGTTCTATGAAGTGCAAAAACTTTAAAGCTTAATATCTTAAAACCACTCAGAATGCAGACAGAGCCTTATAATTCCAGTTTTCAAGTATTGATTTAGTTAAGATCTTAAAGCATCATTAAACCCTGTCTCGCCTAAGCGAGCTCTAAATGATCGGACACTGATTGATTGAAATCGGCGATAATCAATTAAATTTTACTGATCTGATGTTTCTGAACTGGCTGATCTATATTGTTGTGATGATGCTAAATACATGATCCGACAGCCAAATCAACATCCCATCGTCGGTCTGGGAATTTACCAGGTCTCTTTAAAAGACATCAAATTTGAAAAATGCAAAGTTTTTCTAAAGCAAACCATGTAAGGGAACATCTGAGAAAAACACGACAAACCTTATTCTTCACTTAAAAACAAAACAGTTATCACAAAAATAATAATGAGAGCAATAAAGAGCACTGAGAGAGTAGCATAAAGAGAGTATACTTGGACGAGGCATAGAATTAAAGGTATAAGTACTTTTTAAACGTGTAAACTGTACTGCTTCCGAAATATGGCAATAACTGTGGGTTATTCATGTGGGTTAATAGCAAAAATGTAAAACTAAAAATGTTTGGTCACCGTTACAAGCAAAAACAACCCTAAACACGTGTGAAACTGTGATATTTCTTCACCTATGTAAACAATTTTCTAAATTATTTTTTAAATTAAGTCAGGTTTGTATAAAATTGGTTAAATTAAATACAAATGAGTTCGCCGTTTTTCCTAGGTTTTGCTGAAAAAACTGCTTAATAAAAGCAGGATGATAAAAGGAACAGACTGTCTATTAAAAATGCAGAAATTCCAATATTTATAAAAATGCCTGCACTCGCTGTTAACTAATGAGTAGCCATGACTGACTCGCCAAATACAAAGTACCTGATGTGTGTGTTTATTTAAAAATGTTCGGTGCTGAGCTTTGATTTATTATTCACTGAAGCAGCCTTGTTCCACGTGCTGCACGTTATAACAAGTGAGTATGAAAGACAGTCACATTTTAGATGAGCATTTTGGTGTGTGAGAGAGCCACATAAAGCCAATTAAGGAATGGAACGTTTTTCTCCATAGTTGAGCATAGGCTATTCTATTGGTTTCAGTTTATTTATAATGTACATGAAATAATAGGAAAATGGAATATATATTTAACAAGTCGCCTTCCAATAAATTAATGTTTTTAAATAATGTAAATTTATAAATTATATTTGTGCACTGCTGTTTGGTTATATAATAGTTATTCATACTGTTATAAATAGTACGTAAATAAACAATACTACACAACAAATAGAACCGCTTAAATGACAGATCCCAAAAACACACACACACACATGATCAGTTTTATCAGATTCTGATTTGTGTAATTGGGGGTCAGCAATCGGCTCCAAAAACATTGATCAGCGCACCCCTAGTCTCTTTAACACTATTATTTTCATGATGATTTGTATACTGTAAGTGATATATCACAAACTGTAGAAATGTCTTGAATGTCTTGACTGTAGAAACACGTATTGATATGACATATTTGCCACATCACTGATCTGTACTTTCTACCAACCTTTAACATATCATCTAATTGTTAACATATTTTTACACAAATTTCTTTAGTTTTAGGTTACTCGCGATCATGGGACGGTGTATCGAAGCTGTTTATTAGGTGGATATTTGAAGAAGGAAATCCACACACTATACTGGAGTCTGCTGATTCTGACTCACTGTTCTTGGAGTTTACGCACTTTACTATCCATATTTTGTTATCATTCGAGCTACTCACGCGCAGTGCAGACAGTAGTGTTGAGCGAAGCCAGTGACATCATAGTCCACTTCCTGCTTCAGGAGTTTGGCTGCATTGTCAGGGATCATGTCAGTGTGGATCTGGTCCAAGTCCTTTGTCCTTCGCTTTGTTTTCCATGTCTTTGCAATGTTCTTCTTTTTGCCATTTTTGTGGTTGCCTACTTGCTTGGATTTGCCCATGATCTACCAAGACAGACAGTAGCTTTCAAATTAATTTCTAATTATTTCCTTAAAATACAAGCCAAACTTAATAACTGAGCAACTTAGTGTATTTTACTGTAAGAAAAAACTTGCAACGTTTAAGGAGTAAGCTAGATCAGCATTTTAGTTGGACTACTAGACAGGTAACTAATAAGAGCTCAGCGTCTTAAGCTTTTAAGCAGTCTAGAAGCAAATATCTGCAATTTCTTCGAAAAAGGATGAAAGAAAAATGAAATCTACATTTAATAAATAACATGGAGCCATTACATCAGACACATAATTAATCTAGAAAACGTTTTACTTACTTCTAATACTGTTATTTCAACGACATGCGCCTCAACAATCCACGTGTTTACTCTGTAAGGATATTTACTTCCGGGTTGAAGGGGACACATAGGAAGCTACCCCGCATGCGCAAATTGTGCGTGGCCAACATTCAGTATTTTTCTTTTTTTACTGACCACTAGGTGGAGGCAAAAAAACGCGTGTGGAAACCAAGTGTTGCCATAGTGACGTGGTCGCGAGGACGCTTCGTTGTCCAAAGAGAGTTTTCTTCCCGTTAAGAGTAATATAATTTTTTTTTTTATGTTTTATAAGTCTTTTAAATTTATTTAATGATATTATAAACCTTATTAAGCTTTCTCGCACAATGTCTGGTGAGTATTGTATGGTTAGCTTTAGCATATTTAACCAAGATAACGTGACAAAATTGGCACGAGGCTTATTGTTATTATTATTATTATTATTATTATTATTACCACAAATACTTTTCTCTCCATAATTCTTCTCCATGTCTTTTAAATCAAAAGTTTCTTTACCTTTTATATAAGACATCATTTTATCTGATAATTGTTTTTTTTTTTAATATATACATTGCAGAACCTGAGGTTTTTAAGGTTTCATACATTTTTCCAAATGGAGACAAATATGGTGAGTCACAAAGTATTGTAAGAGTTTTATCTAATTCTTTATTTAAAAAAGTGAGTGAGTGTGTGTGTGAGAGAGAGGAAGATAGAGAGAGAGAGAGAGAGAGAGAGAGAGAGAGATTACCAACACACTGATTTACAATTTGTTTAGTGTGAAAAAAATTCCTGTTTTGAAAATGACTACCATTAAAACCCCCTATGATGTCTGATTAACACGTATATATAACTTTTTATTAATTTAAGTGTTTTTAGAAATAGTTCAACGGTTAAAGCTAAAAATGAGCTGATCAGCTTTAATTTACACACCGACACTGTCCATACCGCTTTATCCTGTCTACAGGGTTGTGGGGGCCCAGATCCCATCTAAGGAGACCTAGGGCATGAGGCAGGGTGCTGTATATTGGGTGTATAGTGGGTCCCAGTCCACACTACGGGCAATTTGGGTACGACAATTAGCCTAATCTGCATGTCTTTGGACGATACAAATTGAATTGTTACCTAGGTATCGTTATAATATCATGTCTGGTGTCCCCTGGTGATTCTCTTCCCTATTAACTACTCTATGTTCTACCTAGACTGAGGACAAATATTATTCCAGGCAATCGAGAAAACACCTCAGCCTTTCACAGAAAGCTTTTCCTTTCCTAAATCAAAAAATTTCAAAGATGTTTAACATGTTAATCATACATATAGTTATCAAATAAAAAAGAAAGGAATTCTGGAGTGGTCCTTCTCATAGGTGATGTACTGTTAATTGTGGTGTGTGTTTGTGGGGCAGAGGGCGAGTGTTGTCGCATATCAGAATCAGACGACAGTCAGTCAGTGATGAGGAAAGGTTTCGGCACGCAGACCTCGTCCTCTGGGACGATGTACACTGGAGAGTGGGACAATGATAAGGTTTTTGTTTATACATTTTTATTATTAATATTAATATTAAATAATGAGGTCTAAGCATTGTTGTGTTGATGACACACAAGCATCACCACCTGTGTCTGTGCTGCAGATGAATGGAAGCGGGACGCTTTCACACCCTTCAGGAGCCGTGTACAAGGGCCAGTTCAGAGACAACATGTACCACGGTGGCGGAACGTACCACTTTCCTGACGGGACGAAATACACTGGAATGTTCAGTAATAACAGGTGGTCACATTGTTATCCTCATTTTACACCACAGGATTCTTGAATCTGATTGGTACGAAGTTTTCTAGATGAGGAGACAGCTACAGCACAGCTATTAATCACCGGTTTCTATTAATGCACTCGTTTTGATCAGTTACCATTTTTTTAATAACACGGTTGTGTTTTACTGTTAGCATCATTTATAGAAAGGGACAATTAGAGAAGAAGAAAAAGAAAAAGACAACAGGAATAAAACACTCATGTTGTTAAAGAAAAATAATAAGGATTCATGATAAATCAATTTGGTTCCACCCTCTTGTGGTAATTCATGTATCCAAAAAAAAAAAGTATATATATATATGCATGGGTATCATGATAATATTGTATCAGTTCCTCCTAGTGATTTTCAACCCTGAAAAAGAACTAAGGACACAAGTTATTTTATTGTGATGAAACAGAGTCCACTTTTAAAAGCCAGAAGTTGTTTATTTTCCTATGACACCCAGTTTTAAAGTATTATCTTAAAATAGTCCCAATAAAGTCCCATTTATTATTGCAGTTAGTTTTATTTCAGTGTAATTCATCTCCTATTTTTATCCAAGCTCCTGAAAACATTTCATCGGGCAACACAGATAAAACAGTGCTGCTGACAAGCACATGGTCGCTCCAGGGACAGCACATACTGTAACAAGGGCTTTGCACGAATACAGAAATCACGATGTTATATCTGATGAAGAGGAGTGCTCCATTACAACATGGTCTTTTTACTAATGTCCAAAAAAAGGCATTTGATATTATTTTCATCCCTTAATGGACTTCATCATGTCAGTTTCCTTGTTTCATTCTCATGAATGATACTGTAATTAATATCGTGCCGTGACTACTTTAGGGAAACAGCTTAAGTTAAGGATTAATCACATGCTCTCAGCTGAAAACAAAACCATAAGCTACACTCTCAGCTCATCAGGAGGTTTGTCTTAAAGGCAATATTCGGCGAGATTTAAAATTGACACAATTGATTCTTTACATTTGTTTTATATGAACTGAATGTTATATAAACAATACATTCATATATTCAAAATTTACATTACAAACATTTTTAAAAGATAACACAAATTTTATTTATACCCATCACCTGCAATTTACCAGTGTACAGCTGTTTTAGGTTCAGCCACACCCAAAAAAATTCATATATTACAAAGTTCACAAAGAGCTGAAAATCCCGTTACACGATAACATACTATACCTATAACACTACTCCCGTTACTGTTATACATTTGAAAGTCTTTGCCACTCACGTTCACCACCCCGCATGTTAATGATGCTTGCGTTTACATCTTTTGTGTGATTTTCAATTTAGTAACATTTTGACACTTTAGCTGAAAGTTCACAGTATACAGTGGAACCTCGGATTGCGAGTAACGCAGTTTTCAAGTGTCCTGCGAGACAAGCAAAGATTTTTAATAAATTTTGACTTGGAAAACGAACAAGTCTTGGTTTATGAGTACCGAGTATCATGTATCACGCTCAATTGTTTTAACACCGAGCGTCACGTAAGCAAAACTGAGCCAATGTTTTTTCTCTCTCTTGCGCTGCGGAATTGTGGGTAATCGTCTCCCAGATTAATTAGTTTTATTTTTACTTTACAGCAGTGATTCCGTTAATGTGTCCCTCAATCGCGTGTCATTAGAGAGATTTCTTGTTTATTTTCCGATAAAACAGTGTTTCTGTTGTGTCCGCGCATGTGTGAAAAGAGTGGAGGAAGAGTAACTGTGTAAGAGGAGAAGGGGGAGAGGGGAGCTTACTTTAGATTCACACACACACACATACACACACACACACACACACAGTGCCTGCGCGCACAAATGGAAACACTTACCTGTCGGGATTTATTTTTACTTTTTTTAAAAGGTAAGATGCAGGTTAATTTGTTTTATTTTTACTTAATATTCTGTGTTAATTATTTTATGTACAGTATTTATTTTTTTGGGCTGTGGAACAAATAATGTGAGTTTTCATTATTTCTTATGGGAATTTTTCAATTTGGTTTACAAATGTTTTGGAATATGAGCCCCTTCTGGAACGAATTATGCTCGAAATCCAAAATTCCGCTATATATATATATATATATATATATATAAATTTTCTGTCCAGCCCTGTCTGTTAACAGGATCCATGCTATATTTAGAGGAAAACATAGTGGAAACTTTCAGAGATGTCACTTTTATGTAAAAAAAAAAAAAAAAAAAGTACTAATAAAAATATATATATACACTGTATAATACAGTAGAACTGTAAAGTTGACATGTCTGTACATTGAAAATATTTGTAAACCAATAATTTGGGAGGACGTAAGATAAGTAACAGAACACATCAAGGTGTTTTTTTTTGTTTGTCTGCATCACATGATAACCACTAAACAAATTTTAATGTGGTTAAATAGGCTTTGTTTCATCACAATCGCCCCACGGTAAGAGTAGCTAATTCGAAATTTTTATGGAAAACACCGTTATATCATAAAATAAAATAAAACATCTACCTTGAAAAAATAATTAGTTCATACAGTTGGAGTTGTATATTTTTAATGCGCGTTTATGTATGCAAATAAAGTACAGTACATGTATATGTGTTGGATGTCTTAAATATTTAAATTTTTGTCTTTTCTCTTCTCAGACTTGAGGGTAAGGGCGAATTTACTGACCTGGAGGGACTCTTGTGGACTGGAAACTTCCAGAGAAATGCAGCGCCAGGGCTCAAACTCAAACTTAATATGTAACACACACACAGAGAGACACACATAAACTCATGAGCAACAAATAAGCACGTGTTCTTGTTATAACAGTGTGCTGATTGTCTCTGTCTGGGGAAAAGGGTTCTCCTGAAGCCTCCTTTGCTTCTGTAAGATTTCTTTGATGTGAGAGTTTGTATATGTAATTTTGCTCTACAGTAGATGTTATACAAATGTTTGGATTAACCGTTCTACAAGTGTTCAGTCATACACAGCTATCACATTATACAGTGACAAGAAAATCCGAATTAATAAGAAAGTATTGATAAGCTAAGAAGATTTGCACAGCTGTTAGCTTTTGGTTGTGACAAAGAATAGTTATTATAGTTAGTAAATTCACTATTTACCACCTTGTTGAGCAGGAACGCATCTCAGAATGCACATCATGCCGAAATCTTGAGGTGGATCATGTTAAAAAAAAAAAAAGCAGTAAAGCACATCAGGTTTCTGTCCTGTCAGCCAAGAACAGGAATCTGAGAAGCTTTTCTGCTTACCATGGTTGTAAAGAGTGATTAAGCGAGTTATCTTAGCCTTCCTGCTAAGGTGCAAAGAGTTGTGGAAGGTAATTAAATATCAAATATAAATTCATATGTAATATGACATGTGAATTAAATTGTGATCCATTAAACTCAAAGTTGACATCTTTAATAAAGTTGCATAATACAGTAGTTGGACAAAAATAAGAACTTTGTGCTCCCTGAGGGGGGTGAAGATTTGCGAGCCAAGCATAACTTCCTGAGGAACATGAGCTAAGCTCATGACTGCAGAAAGACCATCAGGAGTGGTGTAAGAACAGGAATAAATGTTTCTCAATCTCAGGAGAAAACCACATGATATTTTATAGTTTTATATAAGATATAAAGTTTTTTATAATACATAAATGCTGACTAATTAAAATAAATTGGTACTCTGGCTAATCAGAGAACTGAATTCTTTAGAAAAACTGAAACAAAGCATTAGGTATTTTAGTGTTATTGAAATTTAAGGTGTGTATTACATTGAATCTGCTATGATATGAGTATGATTTGCAGTGAATCTTATAATCTATGCTTATATAACTGTTCATGACCTAAAACCATTAGGTTTTAACGATTCCATTCATTTATCTTCTTTACCGCATATCCTATGTACATGATCATAGGGGGCCTGGAGCCGATTCCAGGAAACTTAGGGCATGAGGTGTGGTACACCCTGGACAGGTCGCCAATCCATCTTTGGATTTGGTTTCATCTGTGAAGTCACAGTTTTTATGAATGGTAAAATTCATTTTCGGAAAAAAAAATCTAAGCAAAATTGCTTGTGTCATAAATGATAATCTAGATCCTGAGTGGAGCAACAGAAAATCACTCACCTTATGGGAGGGAAAAATCGAATCACGATGATGCTACAGCCATAAACAGTGGAGTGTGCAAGTGGATAAAATTGCCCATGCTCTCTGAGTGAAAGTTATGTCACACCCTCTCTCACCTGTCAATCACAGTGAGACTAGCTAATCATGTGCATCTCTGAACTTAATCAAAGTAGAAGAAAATTAGAAAGATTTGAAAAAGTATATAATTTATATTTCTTATGAGACTAAAGTGTATTTTTCCTGTCATCTTCTAAATCATCAAGATACACAAAATTTCACATTAGCCTCATTCTAAATTTTAGAAGAGCTCTCCTCAGGAAGAGAATTTAGAGAGCTCTCTATATGGATGTGATCCATTCTCACACCACTCTCTTTTCTACATCTCATGCTGAGCTCAGAAAGAGCAAATTAATATCCTTCCACAGTCGCTTACTGAATTCTCTTCCAGACTATTTTGTATTTTTTTTCTCAACAAAATCTGACTTTAGAATTATCTGTACAATGAATTTTAATGATTCGTTTTGTGTTATAAATTTTCTTTACTTTTTGAGACTTTCTCCTAAGCATCATGGGTATTATGAATTTTAAGGCCCTTAGCTAATATGAAGCAAACACTGCAGCAGGGAGTAGCTTGGTGTTTAAGATCTTAGGTTTCTGACAAGGAGGTCTATGGCTCAAGCCCAGTGCCGCTGAGCTGTCGCTTCACCCTCAACCACTCCGATACAATCTGGGGTCAAGCATGCGACTTGACCTTGTAAGAAACTGCCATTGATAGCCCATGGGCGGTCCCTTATCTTATATATCGACTCACATATTGCTCCATAGTAGCTCTAGAATTGCTCACTCTTTTGTCCAAACAAGAATGAGGAGCCATTGGAGTTTGGCCAGATTATTACTTTTACATCTCAAGGATGACTTCTGTTGCTAACTGTCCTGTCTCACTTGTTTCTCCTAGTGAATTTTAGGAGAAACATAACAGGAAAAATTTTAACTAAACTGAGGCTGAAAAGAGAATCAAAATTTTATCTCTTTAGTTATAGATAAACAAGTTTTAAGCAATACAGTTTTCCCCTGGGCATGTACTGTATGTGTAAGAGGGATGATGCTTTGAGTGTGATCGGCTGCCCTGTGATGTCACATGAGCAGCAGTCTGGAAGAGGAAGCAGAGGAAGGACATGTGAGACTTCTTCCATTATATCACAATTGTGAGTGTGTGTTTATAAGAATTTGTTTGGACCTATCATGTGGATCTGATTGTGTGTATGTGATTTATGTGAGTGTTTGTGTATGTGTAGTAGTACAGTCGTGTTTAAAATTTAATTCCCCCTCTTATAATTCTATTTGTATATGGAGGATTTCTGAATACAGGGAATGTGAAGTGTGTAGGTGTCAGTGTGGATGAGTGTGTATGTGGAGAGTATACAATAAGTTTGAATGTAGGATGTGTCAGGATGTGTATATGCATATGTATGTGAAGTGTGTGTTGTGATGTGTAAGTGTGTATGTGTTTATATAAGTGTAAGAGTGTATATGTGGAGGGTATATGTTTAAATGTGAAGTGTGAGTGTATGAGTGTTGATGTGTACACTCACCTAAAGGATTATTAGGAACACCTGTTTAATTTTTCATTAATGCAATTATCTAATCAACCAATCACATGGCAGTTGCTTCAATGCATTTAAGGGTGTGGTCCTGGTCAAGACAATCTCCTGAACTCCAAACTGAATGTCAGAATGGGAAAAGAAAGGTGATTTAAGCAATTTTAAGCGTGGCATGGTTGTTGGTGCCAGATGGGCCGGTCTGAGTATTTTACAATCTGCTCAGTTACTGGGAATTTCATGCACAACCATTTCTAGGGTTTACAAAGAATGGTGTGAAAAGGGAAAAACATCCAGTATGCGGCAGTTCTGTGGGCGAAAATGCCTTGTTAATGCTAGAGGTCAGAGGAGAATGGGCCGACTGATTCAAGCTGATAGAAGAGCAACTTTGACTGAAATAACCACTCGTTACAACCGAGGTATGCAGCAAAGCATTTGTGAAGCCACAACATGCACAACCTTGAGGCGGATGGGCTACAACAGCAGAAGACCCCACCAGGTACCACTCATCTCCACTACAAATAGAAAAAAGAGGCTACAATTTGCACGAGCTCATCAAAATTGGACAGTTGAAGACTGGAAAGTTTTGCCTGGTCTGATGAGTCTCGATTTCTGTTAAGACATTCAAATGGTAGAGTCAGAATTTGGCGTAAACAGAATGAGAACATGGGTCCATCATGCCTTGTTACCACTGTGCAGGCTGGTGGTGGTGGTGTTATGGTGTGGGGGATGTTTTCTTGGCACACTTTAGGCCCCTTAGTGCTAATTGGGCATCGTTTAAATGCCACGGGCTACCTGAGCATTGTTTCTGACCATGTCCATCCCTTGACCACCATGTACCCATCCTCTGATGCCTACTTCCAGCAGGATAATCACAGTCACACTACCTGTTTTTCCTTTAATATAACTGTAGTCTTTTAATGTTTTTTATTCAAAGCCATGACCCCATGCTCACTGTAGGTACAGACATCAGCTGTATGTATGACTATGGGGATTTATAGCAATTTGACAAAAAATTTGAAAATCAGTGTGCTCAGTGTGTTAAGGCTCTGAGTTACGGATCGGAAGATTGGTGGTTCGAGACCCAGCTCCGCCAGGTTGCTGCCATTGGGCCCTTAAACAAGGCACTTAACCCTTTCTGCTCCAGGGGCGCTGTAAAATGGCTGCGTCTGCGCTCTGACCCCTGCCTACCAACAAGAAGCTGGGATATGCGAAGAATTAAGCATTTCACTGCATATCGTACTGTGTACAGTATGTGACAAATAAAATGTATCTTAATGGTAGGTAATCTGATTATTCTGAAAAACAGATCGATGCATGAATGTGGCTTTTATCAAAGTATGATGAACTTCTTATCACTGTCACCTTGTACCTCCAGGCTTCAGGGTTCAATTTCTGCCTCGGGTCTGTATGTGTGTGGAGTTTGGATGCTCTCCCAGAGTTCGGTGTGTTTTCTTCTAGTACTCCGGTTTCCTCCCACAGTCTAAATACATGCAGATTAAGATAACTGGAGTTTCCAAATTGGCCATTGTGTGTGAGTAAGTGTGTGAGTGTGCCCTCCGATGGATTGGCACCCCGTTTACGTTACCCACCTAGTGCAGCTGAGGGTGATACTCCGGAGAGACTTATGGTCGGGGAATCATATTTTACAATTTAAGACAACTGTCTATTTTTTATTCCTGTTTATGAAAATTAATATTGTGTGTATGTGTATGTGTGTGTATGTGTCCTATTATAATTAGTAGCCACATGATGACATAGTGTACATGTACTCGAGGCTGGATGTCTTTACAGCTGGGCGTTTCCTCTGCACTCTTTATTATAGTTTATTATAAGTCATTGTAATGGTCTACACTGCTGAATCACTTTAGTAAAATATGATGTTTGTGTGTGTGTGTGTTTAAGTACTTGTTAGTAATGTAAAACTGTGTGCGGGTGTGTGCTTAGAATTTAGAGCAGATCTGTCTTGAAGGTTGAAGAGGAAATTGAATCATCTGGGTTGTTCTATAAAGCAGGGGTGGATCTTTCTCTCTCTCACTCTCTCTTTCTCTCTCTCTCTCTCATGTCTTTATTTTTCCATTTACTCTAAAACAAGGCTTTTTTGTCCAAATCCTCATCAGACTCACATGGTTTGGAAGAGAGAGAGAGCGAGCATGCTGAGGTGGGACAGAACGAGGCAAACAAGGTGAAGTGCGCAAATGAGAGGTTTGGACACTCAGGATGTCTTAGGTCAGCTTATAAGGGGAGAGAAAAGGAACACACAGTCTTTCTGGAAACCAATAACCTGGAATAATTTTGTAAAAGCGTGAAAATCACCTAAACAGCTTGATGCAGAAAGACAGTGGGACAAGATTGTATAAACTGAACAACAAGGACAAGTATTTAGAACTGGAGAAATGATCGAGACATGTTTTCTGAAATTTGGAACTATGATCGAACAAGTTTCTTGTGGTGTAAAGATGCTGGAACAAGATTGTAGGAGATGGAAATCTTGAATAAGTTGTGGAAAGAGAACGGAACAAGATTGAAGAAGCTGTAAGACAGTGCAAGAAGATTCTGGAAGCAGGGAATTTTTTTTTTTTTTTTTTTTAATGAATTCTATAAGCAGAAAGATTAGACCAAAGTTTTAGAAACCTAAAAGACTGGAACAAGATTGTAGAAGAAGGTGGACAAAATTCTGAAGTCTAAACAGCATTGGAGAAAAAAAGAACTGAAATTTGAATAATATTCAAGAAACTGAAATGTTGGGACACGTTTTTTTCTCCTTTTAAAGGAAGAAAGACAGCATAATAAAGTTCTAGTAGTTGAGCTACAGTTCAAGTAAATGTAGATTTGCAAGAATTTACCTTTCTGGACATTAAAGCCTAAGTTGGAAGATGGAGAAGGAAAAAACAGCAGGTGAAGATAAAGGCATTAAGCCTAATTTCTTAAATGGGATCTATATTCATTTACCACTTGGCAGGTTGACTAAAACTTATGTTTCTGCAATGATTTTAGTTCAGAACATAAAATGAAACATTAAAGACTGGGTTCAGTGTCAAGCCTCGCTGTGTGTGTGTGTGTGTGTGTGTGTGGTGAGGAGCTAAGATTAAATTGTTCACATCAGTAGTCAGACCTCTTCAGGAGTTACATCGGTATGTTATACTGGTACAACAAACTCTGGAATACAATTGAGGCCAGTATTAAGTACATGAATGTCAATCATTTTTATTAGAGATTTTGCCTATTGGACAGATTGGCTCATTGATAAACTTGTAAAAGATCTTTAAATGAAGGTAAGTCTAGTAGATAAGTGCTGGGTGAGTACGTAAAAATAGTATGTTTGCCAGCTAATGGATTTGTCCAAGGTGTGCCACAAAACAGGATGTGCCGCATGACATGATAGATGAGCTGCTGAATAATTTTTCAGGGTGGAATAATGAGTGTTTTTGGATTATTTTGCATATTATATACAATTAAGATCATTCATGCAGCACTATAATGCCAGCATGCTAGACCTTATCTCAGATGTAAATTTTAATTTCCATTCAGATACCTTTGTTATAAGTTATAATACTTTTTCTTTTTTATTTACTAGTACAGTCTGCAATTTGTGTGCCTGTTTGTTTTTGACTTGTGGTATTGGCAGTGGGGCTTAAAGTGTTCTTTGTCCATCAGAACAGAAAGGTTCAGAGTGTGTGTGTTTGTGTGCAGGTTTTTATCCCAGTCAAGCGGAATCCACACCTGGTTCCACCTATTTAATTAGTTTAGTTAATTAGACGATTAGGTGTGGTTTCTGCTTGGTTGGAATGAAAAACCAATAGTCTATTTAAACACACACACTGCCCCTTTTTAAAGAGGATTTAACACTTGTACTGTAGAGAAACCTCATTTCTGTCACTTTTACACACACAAAAAAAAATAAACTTTTGAGAGTGTGAATTAAACATGTAATTTTAAACTGAATTTCTAGCATATAAAATGATCTTAAGTGTGTGGATAAATCGTCTCTAAAAATATGCATACCTTTGTGTAAATATGGACATTGCCCAATAACTATAGTCCTTAGTTCTCCTGTTGTTGTCTAACTGAATGTTGTGTGAATTAAATTTTAAGAACATTTTATGGTGAATGAACACTAAATGAATGGCCAAAAAACAACAATCGTTGCATATGCAACAAATTGTAGCCTTTCGCACAATGTCCATGTACATCTACGGTTCTTAAGTTTCTAACAGGGTTTAGAATTCTGGAGATTGGGATGGGCACAACAGCTTCCTGCTGAAGTTCTGAACTTGAACATGACTAGAAAAACTTAATTAACCAGAGCACAAGTGGCACACAAAGAAAAAAATTGCCATGCAAAGTTAGTTTGAATCTGAATATAGACATCAGTCACAAGAAGTATAAAGAATTTGTAAGTTTAGCTATGTTATGGTAAAATTGCATGCACTGAACTGTGTTGTCATTATTATGATTATTTTTGTTGTCTTCTTTTCAGACCTACCTTTAAGCACACCGAATTGTCACTAGAAGTGACAATTCGCAAGAAAGTTAGGTTGTTGGTCAAAAGCAGGATGGACCGTCTCAGAGACAAATAGCTAGTAATCTTAAAATGACTAGATCAGAAAGCCCAAACAGATCTGGGCCTTCTAAAGGAAACCTTTATGATCTTGATCTGAAGGTCTGTTCAGAATAAGCCTCTCATTCTATACTTATGTGACTTGTTGCCTAAATCTAATTATTACTAACCCCTAATGTAATAGCTAATGTAGGACATAGCAGAAATATAAAGTACATATTTGTCATTTTTAATAGACATTCCCATAATGTTGCTGTAAAATTTGTTAAGAATGTTCATTGAAAATTTTGTGCAAATCATTACTAAATCACAGTTTAAAAGGTTTGCAGAACATTGCAGCAGTGCTTTAAAAAAGAAAAAAAAAAGTTTAGGATAATAAAAGCCATGCATGTGTTTTATTTTTGTAACAGACTAAACATGAGTAAAATGGAACTAAATAAAGAAAACCATTATAACCTTCTAGGTGGGAAAAAAAATATCTTACTGCTGTCTGGATGTATAAATGAGCTCTAAATGTTTTCTTGTGTGTGTACACTGATTTATTCATAGATGCAGAAACACACATCGATGATCCAGATCTGCACATGGTTCAGGTAGAATGTCTTGTTTACTTTTAGTGAGTCTCTTTCTGTGTGTGATTACTTTCACATGAGTGTGTGATTAATTTGTGTGTAACAGATTTACTCTTTCTGAAGGCACCCACATGCACACTCACACTAAAGTGTCTGCTGCTGTTATTTAAAGACGTTAAAGCAAACGTGATCAAAGTGCAAGCAAATGTACTTTGACAAAGTTTAGTTAATCGCTCTAGTTTGGTTTATCCATAATTTTTTTAAGTAACTGACTTTGTAAACACTCATGCATTTTGACAAAGCCATACTACAGATTTAACATAGTTAATTTACGCCTGTTATTTTAACTAGCATATTTACATAGTGTTATTAACCTTTGACATCACACACAGTCTAAAAGAAACAAGATATAGTTTATTGACATTATTTTTGTTATTATTTTGTTGCTGTACAGGACATTGCATGTGATTAAAGATAATCACATTTTGTGTTTTAAAAGTGGTGTTTTTAACAGGGTCAATAATCAGTATATCCAATCCCTTATAGATTATGAACGTCATGTTTATTCCGCTTTAAGACTCTCATGTTACAGTTGCAGGCTCTGTGGGCGGAGCTTAAGGCAGGACTCCGGGGTGTGGTCCAGGAAATCTCCGCCTTACAGCAGAGCAACAGCCGCTTGGAGGAGAAAGTATCCGAGTGCCAGAGAGACACGGCCGAGAAAATCCTGTCTCTGAGAAATACGCTGAACACAGTGCAGGTGCAACACACACATTCATCTCTAGACAGTGAGGTAGCAGAGGAAAAAAGATAACACACTATACACACAACACTTAATATTAATAAATACAGTTGTTGAGGATTAATAGGACATGTTTGATGTTTTGCAGGAAGACACAGGCACTGCTCTGTCTCAGATCTCTGAACTTAACATGAGACAAAAAGAGCTACAGATAGATATGGACTTACTGCAGAGGACACAACACAGGTAACAGACAAAGTTCAGGATACAACACAGGTAACACGTATTGTAGAGGACACAACACAGATGTCATGTAGTGCAGGGGACACAATACAGGCCATACAAATTGTAGAGGACACAACACAGGTAACACAGTACGAAAAAGTAAAACATATGCAATACATACTGTAAAGGACACAACACAGGTAATACATGCTGTAGAGGACACAGTGCAGGTAACAAATAATATAAAGGACACAACACAGGTAACATTCTACAGAGGACACAATGCAGGTAACATGCTTTACAAGACACCATACAGCTAATACAGTACATGCTATAAAGACAACAACATATTTAACACGTGCTGTAGAGGACACAGGAAGGGCAATAAATGCTGTTAAGGATGCAACGCAGGTAAAAAATGCTGTCAAGGACACAACACAGGTAATAAATGCTGTCAGGGACACAACACAGGTAACATTCTGTAGAGAACATAACACTGGTGACAAATGCTGTAGAAGACACACCACAAGAAAGCATTCTGCAGAGGACACAACACAGGTAATAAATGCTGTAAAGGACACAACAGAGGTGACAAATGCTGTGGAGGACACCACAAGGGTAATACATGCTATAAAGGACATAACACAGGTAGCACATGCTGTAGAGGACACAGCACAACTAATACATTCTATAAAGGACACAACACAGGTAACACATGCTGTAGAGGACACAGCACAACTAATACATTCTATAAAGGACACAACACAGGTAACACATGCTGTAGAGGACACAGCACAACTAATACATTCTATAAAGGACACAACACAGGTAACATGCTGTAGAGGACACAGCACAACTAATACATTTAATAAAGGACACAACACAGGTAACACATGCTGTAGAGGACACAGCATAACTAATACATTCTATAAAGGACACAACACAGGTAACACCTTGTACAGGACACAACACAGGTGACAAATGCTGACGAGGACACACCACAGGTAACACAACACAGGTAACACATAATTTAGAAATCTTACATTCACAAAGACTTTCTTAGCTGTCCCTCAAGCATCTATTACCTATGTTAGTAGAAACTTCTCAAATGCGGAGGAGCTCATGGATGGCCACACCTCTCCCTGCAGCCAAACGCAACTGAAGCTCATTCAGCATTACATCAGCAGCCTGCCGACCAATCAGAGTGAGTCAAACAGTGACTGTCAGATGCAGTCACACTGGACCTTTTGATTAGACACACCTTTGACATTGTGTGTGTCTGTATGTGTGTGCTTTAGGGTCTGCAGAGGATGCTGGTGATTTCAGGACTCAACCTAAAGATTCACTGTGGCAGGAAAGGAGAGTGAGCCGAGACCTGACAGAACAGAACATCCACGACATGAGTGTGTCTTGTACAAAAACACAAAATAAAATAAAATAAAGATGAATGTATAAGACTGTGTCTAATAATACTATGAATTTACTTGGTAGCTATTACGTATGTCGTGTATGTGCGTGTGTGTGCAGGTCAAAGGCAGGTAGCTGCTCTGGAGCTGTTGGAATCAGAGAGAGTGTATGTGTCATATCTGTCTCTGCTGCTGAAGGCCAACATCACCTACAATGGCTGTGAAAACTCTAATCTCAAAGAAAAACGGTAACACACACACACTTTTAAAATTTACCAGAACCTAATCTGAAATAGCGCCCAGCACATTTCATCTACTATCACATCATTAAACTTCGTTTTTTCTGCCTCAGGCTGTTCCCATCTTCTTTACGGTTTCTGATCCAGCAGCACCTGGAGCTGTTGCACCTTCTGCAGGAACGTGTGCTCAAGAGTCACTGGCAAGGCATCATGGGAGATGTATTTCTGAGGCTTACCAGTAAAGAGGTAATAGAGCTTTGCCAGTCCTAATAAAGGAGGCATGGCTTAATTGCATGTCAGTTTCAGGGAAGGAGGTGTGGCTTATGTGCATGTCGGTCTCAGTGAAGGAGGCGTGGCTTATGTGCATGTCGGTCTCAGTGAAGGAGGCGTGGCTTATGTGCATGTCAGTCTCAGTGAAGGAGGCGTGGCTTATGTGCATGTCAGTCTCAGTGAAGGAGGCGTGGCTTATGTGCATGTCGGTCTCAGTGAAGGAGGCGTGGCTTATGTGCATGTCATCTCGGTGAAGGAGGTGTGGCTTTTGTGCGTGTTGTCTCGGTGAAGGAGGCGTGGCTTTTGTGCATGTTGTCTCGGTGAAGGAGGTGTGGCTTATGTTCTTGTCAGTGACTAGTAAAGGAGTAACATGCACATAAGTTAATCATCAATAACTCAATTTTTTTTTTGCATAAATTTTAGTGAAAAAAGAACATAGTTAATGGTGATCCAACACTAAGATAACAATGTAGATTAAACAAGGGCTAAAATATCATATGTCTGTGTGTGTGTGCATGTGTGTGTGTGTGTGTGCGCTCCACAGAATGATTTTCTGGCCAACTATGTGTCCTATCTAAAAGAGCTGCCTGAGTGCCTTTCAGCTGCCAGTTTATTCTCAAAGCCTGGTGGCCTTCTAGAGGTAAACACACACACACACACACACACACACACACACACACACACACAGAATCAGATGTGATTATTGAAAGGTGTGTCTTCATTGGCTGTTCTAATCCAGGGTGATATCACAGGAGATGAGACACGTCCATCCCTACACACTCTGCTCCTCCAGCCAGTCCGGCGCATCCCAGAATACCTCAGACTCTTACAGGTGTCCATCTAACTATGCCCTCCTTCCTTCAACCCATCCGTTCATTTGTTCATTGATATGTTTTGGTTATTGGTGTAATCGTTACGTAATATTTCTGTGTGTCTGTTAGAGCCTGTTGGGTCAGACAGAGTCTGAGCATCCCGATTATTATCTGCTGCTTGTGTGTGTGCAGCATCTACGGTCCTTCACCACCCAGTACAGTAACCTGCTCCAGCACAACCAAAAGCTCCTCACACACTCAAAAACACACAGTCCGGGAGAACATACACGCAGCCTGTGCACACACCAGCCCGGTGTGTGCACACCAGACCGGGTGACACGCACACACAAGGAACTAAGCAGGTCCAACTATGATCATGTCAATGTTTATGATGAGAGAAGAAATGTATGTTTGTGTGAGTGAGTGAGAGAAAGAGAAAATTAGATGTGCCTTAGTATGTTTGTTGTGTGTTTAAATGACCAGGTGTTTGTTGTGTGTAATTCAGATCTTCTGTAAGGCAGCTGCATACAGTGGGTTATGAGAGTTCCTCAAATTACAGTAGCACAAGTGCACTGCCGTGAGTCAACTACTGTTCATCCATCCATCCATCCTTCTGACTCATCTATTTACTCCAACCACTCATTCTATTTGCCAATCTTCTATCTGTTCTATCCATCCATCAACCCATCCATCATTCCACCATTCAATCAATCCATCCATCTCCTCCATCCACCAATCTTACAAATCTTCCATATATAATACATCTATAGAATCTACCCATCATTGCATTGACCTAGTTGTCTTATTCCATCCAACCATCTGTTATTCATTGCTTTCATCCAATCTAATCTACTGTATCTGACCATCCTACAAATCTTCCATCCATCACCCATCGTTCCATTCATCCATCCATCCATCCATCCATCCATCCATCCATCCATTATCCACCCACCCATCTTTTCATCCATCCATCTCTTCATCCATCTAACTTATCTATTTCCTCCATCCCCTTAAGCCATCTGCCAGTTTTCCATATATTCCATCCATCCACCCAACCATGCCCCCCATTATTGCATTTATCCATCCATCCATCCAACCCATTAATTCACTCAATCCACTCAACTTATTTATAACTCATCATAATTCAAATTCAAATACAACTCTCATTCATTTATTAAATAAGTACTGTGTCTCTTTTCATCCCTTTCTCAGCGATCCAGCCCACAATCAGAGCCGAAAGAAAGCAACTGTCCGTCGATACCCTAACTGGGAAACAGAGCCCAGTCGTAGTCACCCAGACATTTCCTTCACATCTGACTCAGAATCTCGTCCCAAAGCCACACCCAGTCAACTCCACAGGATTCCAGAGACAGAAGGGATGGGGTCAGCTCTGGCCGACGCAATGGGTGCGTTCCTTCCAGATGGTGACGTAGACGTGTGCTGTTCAAGTCGTTCCCATTCTACTGACTCAAGCATTGACATTGCCTTTGTGAGCTGTAGCCCTTCCCTCAGTCCAAACCATCAATCCCATAGCAGAGGGCGGAGCAGTGGAGGTGGGGTTTACAGACCCAGCCATGGTTGCGTGTCACCTGATTCAGCCAGCGTGATGAAGCCTTTGCAGCTGAGCCAACGGAAGAGCAAGTCGCTGAACGGATTGCAGCTTGACAGCATCGACAGCCGGCCCCACCTGGCCAGAAGTCCGGTTCACCCCAGACTGGTGCGCCAGTCAAGCGCCAAATCAAGGCTGAAAAATAGCAGCCCAGAGAGGCATCAAGAAACAAACACACACACTAGTGCTGCTGAGCTCACACAACAACTAATCAAGGTTACACAACACGAACCATCACCATGCATGGCGCATTTTCCAAAATAAAAAGCTTCATTTATTTAGAAGCAAACATGCTTTCTCATCTCATTTTAGGATCCTGGACCTCCAATATGGGAGGAGTTTAAATGGAAGGATGTGCCTGATGACTGTGACCACACCCCACTGAGCGAGCGGAGCAGGAAGGAGGCCAAAGGATTCCGGAGCTCCTTCAAAAAACTCTTTAAAAAGAGGTGAGGGGAGCACGTACACACTCGTATGGCAAGTTATCTCATTAAAATGTCACACAACTCACACACCCTTTCTACAGAATCTTTCTCCTTTTTTATACAATAGATGGACATGATGGTTAAACTGATGATTCAGGGCCTCTAGTTTGAAGGAGCCACAGAAGTTGGTAAAACATCTGTGTTTTTACATCCAAACATGCACTGCATTCCTATGAATCTGAGGAAGGAAGGAAGAATGCAGTGGAACATGCTTATTCCATTAGATTTGCTGTAGTTTAGGTGGATATAATGGTGGATAGCTTTCAAAACCAGATGTAAATTAGTGGTGTGAGTGATGCCATCTCATTTAACTACTCTTGAGCTGTGTACTGGGGTTCAGCCATTTTACATACCACAAAGTAACTGAAGAGACTAATTGCAAAATGCAAAATATAAATTTCTGCCAATAAAATACTTGTAATTAAAGTTTTTTAAAATTAAAGAACATGCATATATATATATATATATATATATATAATTTTTTTTACGTTGCTAACCATTTTTTTACACCTCCGCCACTAGATGGCGGTGTTCTTAAGTTGTGTGAGTGTCTGTCCGGTTGAGGTTTTGGTTAGAGGGACAAGTTAAGAAGGACTGCTATGATTTACAGTACTGTGCAAAAGTCTTGGGCACCGTATTGTTATTATTATCTTAAGTGCAAATATTAAGTTATATATGTTGGTTATGTCTGCATTATTATGTCAAAACCCATTCTATATTTTTAAAGATTGATAGAAAAATAAAAAAAATAATAAATAAATAACGTTACAGATGAATATTTGAATGCAAATTGAACAAGAAACCTAATAAAGGTTCCTGGATTTTGTATTAAAATAGAAAGGAGCGAGTGTGGTAAAGTTACCAGAAGGACTTATATTCTCCAGCACACTCAGTAAAACAGCTGTTTTACTTACTGTACTGTTTAAAAGTCCTGGGAATATGAAAAAAAAAAATGGCATAAGCATGAACAGAAACTATTTTGCGTGAGATCTCTTTGCGTGAAAAAATCATGCAATATGTCAGATACAGATTTGTGCAGTTTAATAAGTAAACTAGCTGTTAGGTTTTAGGGCAGTGGTGGCTCAGTTGGTTAAGGCTGCGGGTTACTGGGTTACTGATCGGGAGGTCGGAGGTTCGAGCCACTGTTGAGCCCTTAAGCAAGGCCCATAACCCTATCTGCTCCTGGGGCACTGCGAACTGGCTGACCCTGCACTCTGACCCCAGTTTCCTAGTTGGGATATGCGAAAATTTATAGGGCAGTGGTAGCTTAAAGGGTTATGGCACTGAGTTACTGATCAGGTTCGATCCCCAGCTCTACCAGGTTGTCACTGTTGGGCTCTTGAGCAAGGCCCTTAACCCTAACTGCTCCAGGGGCGCCGTATCATGGCTGACCCTGCGCTCTGACCCCAGTTACGCTGGGATATGCGAAGAAGCAATCTCCCTCTGGGATTAATAAAGTTCAAATTATTTATTTATTTTATTATTATTTACTGAACGTGCTGGAGAATACGAGTTCTTCTTGTAACTTTGTCACTCTTAATTCTTTCTATTTCATGCAAAACCCACGCTACAGTACATTAGATTTTTTTATTATCTGAAAACTGGTCTGTGAATTAAAATGATGTTTTCTTTAAAAGCATGCAAAGATTCTTCTGTAATGCTATCTATTTATGAATTTTATTTCTTAATTTTTAAAATTTATTTTAATGTTTGGAAATAGTGAATGATTTTGGAAATAATGCAGACATGATAAGCATATATGCATTTGTACTAAAGATAATACAGTGCATAATGTAATTATGACGAGGGGCATTCAAGTCAAACTGGGGCATTTGATTACGCAAAATAAGATTCTGAGAGTAGAAACTGCCTTTATTTCTCTATATAATCCTTTGCTACACTAATGCACTTATCCCAGCGTTTCACTAGTGCTTGGATACCATCACAATAGAAAGTTTCCTTAGGACGCCAGAGCCATGATCAGACTGCCTGCTTCATGTCAGAAATGCTGGCCTTTCAGGAACTCCTTCAATGACCCAAAGATGTGGAAATGGTTTAGAACGAGGTCAGGACTGTATGGGGGATGTGGCAATGACTCCCAGCCGAGTTCCTGTAATACACAAGTGGTGTTGGTAAATGATGGTGTGTAGAGTTCCCACAGACAGATGCGTCTGTTCCATAAGTTGGCGACAAGTTAATCGTTGATTTTTAAGGATCGGGCATTCTATTCACTGAGTCTTTACAGAATGACTGCAGTGGGCTCAGAGCCACCTCGGTCAGGATAGTAATTTATGTACGTATGGCCTTCTTTAAAACGTTTGCACCATTCAAATGTTTTACTGCAGCTTCTCTAAATGTTAATCACATTTACACTTTCATTCACCAGAAATGTCATCACAAGTCCCGGTTTGACGTAAAGGCGTCTTGTATTTTAACCAGCAGATGACCAGATTAGATTTGGAATTTGAGGCAAACTGGGTTACGGTCACAGCAAGGTCAAATGTCTGAAATAGTTTTCCCTTCATAATTTCCTTCCTGTTTGAGGTTTAAAATAATACTTGTTAATAATAACCAGAAGGACTAGACTTATCGGTGCCAGAGACTAAAAATCCTCAAGGAACTTTTCTTACAAAACACCCTCGATATGATTAGTATTTCTTTTGAAACACAAGTTATATCTCGCACTAACAAATGGTAAATTTCTCTATGACGTTATCCATGCCATGGTCAGTGTTTCAGAAACTGCCTGTCTTTATCCCGTTGATTTTCACCTATGGCAGTCGGAGCAGTTTACATAGAATGGTGTGTAAAACAAAAAACAACCAGTGTGTGGGCGTTCTCTGTGTCAAAATGCCTGACCGTGGCCAAACTGGTTCGAGCTGACAGAAACGCAAATTTAACTTAAATATCTTGTTACAAGTGAGGTATGCTATAGAGCAACACCAAATGCACTACGTTAAACATTGTAGCAGATGGGCTATGGCCGCAGAAGAGCCCACCAGGTGGCGCTTCTATCAGGTAAAACAGGCAACTGAGGCTATAATGTGTGTGAGTTCAACAAAACTGGGAAACTTAGGATTGGAAAAATCATTTCCTAGTCTAAGAGTCTTGATTTCTTCTACAACTTTCATATGGTAGGGTCAAAATTGGATGTAAAGAATTTGTCATGAAAGCATGGCTTTCCTGCCTTGCATCAACAGTTCAGGCTGGTGTTTGTGGTATGATGGTGTGGGGTTGATTTTCTTGGCACACTTTCTTGGGCCCCTTAGTACCAACTGACCATGCTTTAAATGCCACAGCCTACCTGACTATTGTTGCTGAGCACGTTCATTCCTTTATGACCACACGATACACGCCATTTCACAAAATCATCTCAAATTGGTCCACTGTACTCAAACGTCTCCACAGTCCTGTTAAATCGATGCCACAAAGAATTAAGGCAGTCCTAAAGAGAAAATGGGGTCGAACCCAGTATGAGCACGATGTTTGTAATCAAGTAACAAATGATGAATGTATAAATACAGTAACGTGCAATAACTGTATGTGTGTTTCAGGTCTGGTGGAGAGAGCAAGGTGGAGAAAGCTGTGGAGAAACCCGAAGGACAGAAGAGCAACGAGCTGGAATCTGGGAGGTTAAACAACAGACAACATCGATCTGGAGATATCGACAGAGGAACTGCGGTCTAAACACATACAGACACGCAATTTGTGTTGCTTAATGATAATATGCTTCACTGTGCTCTGTCAGAATGCTATTAGTCACCATTCAGTACGATTTTATAGAAATGACATCACTGCTGATGTTGCTTACATTTATCATAATAATTACACACATTCCATCATGAGGTCATGTAAAAAATATGACATTTAATAAACATAGTCCATCTGCCCAGCCAATCCAATGCAT
Organism: Clarias gariepinus; assembly: GCF_024256425.1. Taxonomy (NCBI): domain Eukaryota; kingdom Metazoa; phylum Chordata; class Actinopteri; order Siluriformes; family Clariidae; genus Clarias; species Clarias gariepinus. Next base: position 7,789,224 of record NC_071112.1, on the reverse strand, counting down.
TAACGTGTGTTTATGACAATAATGGCATAAAATAACAGACACGATGACCACCGTTCGTTTGTTTTCTTTTCTTTTTATTTTCTTCACCTTTAATGTGTTACCTCAATCTCATAGATCAGTTTCACTTTCGAAACAAAATATAGACGATTATACAGTCTGTAAAACCAAATATTATCGTACACTATTTACATTTCATGTGCATGGTAGTGTGAAGTGAAGGAGTTAATGCGGTGGAAGAAAAGAGAACGGACTCGAAACCTGTGCTGTGATGACGATGGCTCAAGATGAAATGCTGCATTCTGAAAAGGTTGAAAGTTGAAACACGTTCAGCTCTCTTTAAACTCGCTCTCACTCACTCACTCACTCACATACATACATACATACATACATCCACTCTCACTCTCTCTCACTGTTCAGTGATGTGTGTGTTCTCCTACAGCCTGCATGTTTGGACTGGAAAGCACTGCGTTATATCTTAAACACAGCAAGTCTCGATGTGTCCGTGTTACAGGCTTCATCTGAAGTTGAGTGGCATTTTGTTAAACGTAGTTGATCAGCCAAGACATGTTTGTATATTAAATTGTAGATAAAAAAAAAAAAAAAGATTTTTATGTGGTGGCCATGTTAAACAACCAGAATATATTTTGGCTTATTCAAAAATACTTTGTCTCTTTCCACCCTCCAAGCCACGTCCTAGAAAGAAAATCTTTTTTAGGCAACTAATATTTCTCTTTATTACATTAGATCGTTTTGAGCAGATTATTAGGATTATATTTTCAAGCTTAAAATTGTCCTACTCCATTAGCGGTGTTCATTCCTAAGAAGAAGTAATTAGTACACAAGTCTGAAAACAGTCTTGATGGTCTTATATGTGTTATGCAATAATGTCATGATAGGAAATTATGAGATAGCGTTTTTTTAAACCCAAGATATCATTACATGCTAAGACATTGCTTTTTTTTTTTGTAGTGTATAGTTTCACCCCGAACCTTAACGTATTTAAACTAGAGATGCACCCATTACATTTTCCTGCCAGACACTAATTTCTATTCAATAACATTTTCTCCAAAACTCTACAATTTTACAGGACATTCTCCAGGTTACTTGTTTATATAAAAAAAAATCCAAATGAAAATAAAAACTCAACAAGGAGGGAGAATTACATTTCACGAGAATATCTCGTGCTTCCTCCCTGACATGACCCTCTTGAACTGCTGCACATGCACACTTAGGATGCAGAGAATAGAGCGAAGACGCAAATGATCAATGCATCTTGAATTTAGATGTGATGTTGAAAGTTGCATCTTAAAAATAAACAAAATCTAATTTAATACATGTAAATACAATGATTTTTTTTTTTGGGGGGGGGAGTACAAAAGAAAAAGAAATGTGTGAAGTGTGTGTCGAAATTGTAAACAAAAAAATCTACAAAGAACACAGAGCTGGTGCGCAATTTAATAATTATATAAATAACTAGTGTGTCAGATCCAGCATTTGTTTTCTCTTTCTGTCTGTCGTTCCATGTCTCTAGCTCTGTGGTCTTCGGTTTTAATTCACGAGTCAATCTAATTTAGAGTCAAATCACATTCTCATTTAAAAAAATAATAAAATGCTCAGATTCAAACAGAAAGTGCATACAATTACAGAATTTTAGTTGCAATAAAGCTTTCTTAGGACCTACGATTTTGACTCCAGTCCAGAAACTAAAGAAACAAACTTCAGACATCAAACATGTCCCGGTTGCTTTTTGGGGTAAAAAAAGTGACCTCTTTCTGTTGCCTTTTACTTAAGTTCTAAAATGGCACATGGATAAACTGCGTCATATTTTAGCCCTAAATCAATTTACTCAATCTTGGAGTGTGAATTAGTAGCAAGTTCACCTTTTCTTTTCTAGTAAATATACACTACCAGTTGAAAGTGTGTGAGATTTATTTTCTACATTCTAAAACAATACTGGATTTTTTTTTTTCTTTCTCAAATCTATGAGATAAACACATATGGCATTAGGTAAATAAGTAACAATAGCAACAGTCAATTGTTACTTCAAGACATGAAAGTCAGCTTCTGGAACAGTTCTTGCTAGAACAGTATTGTGTCAAGTGCATTAACAAAACCCATCAAACACCATGATGAAACTGTCTCTCATGAAGAACTTCCCAGGAAAGCAGGACCAAAACTTACCTCTGCTGCAGAGGAGAAGTTCATTTAGAGTTACTGATGACCTTATTGGAAATTTTGGCAACAGTGACTTTAGCATTGTTTTACTGTACAGGTATGTCGAAAAAAAATCAAAAAGGACCATGGAATTTTGGTGTGTCCAAACTTTTGACTGGTAGTGTATGTTTACATTGCTAAATGATCACTGTCACAGTGATCCCTCATTTCCTTCTTGCAAAAAAACAAAATATATAACATTCAACAACTGACGTTCAACTACAAACATGAGTTTGTTCTGGTATCTGAATTAAAACCCCGCCTCTAGCATGCTGAATGAAAACAACACACTCACAAAAAAAAAAAAAAATCATGCAGCAGATGCGCAAAAGTTACGACGTTAAATGTTTTAAATGAAACGTTCTGTGATGTAATCATGCACCAGCCAATCAGAAGCAGTCTGACACTTATATTTTAATGAACTTCACCCAGGGACCTACAAAAACCTCTAGAACACACCTGCAGTTTTTACATCCCCAATTCAAGTCAAGCTTTAAGGGAATGCATTCTTCCTGTAGTTCTCAGTTTATTTCATATTTACACCTCCGTCACGACGACACCACGTTTTATATTTACACCTCAGGAATTCAAGTCGAAACAACTCATGATTACTTCTTGCTAGGTCTATTAACTAACATCACCACCTCATCACGTTTTTCTTTTCATTCTATTCGATGCACGGCTCAAAATATTTGTAAGATTTTACAAACAGCCAGTCACATTATAGTCTGTATAAAACTGTGCAAAAGTTTCAATACAGTGATTAGTAAGGTTTTAAAAAAAGAACAGAAAAAAAAAGAAAAAAAGTGAGGCATGGCTTTAGATCCAAAGAACCGAAACACACTTATGCTGTCCCGCTTCTTTATACGACAAACAAACACACTCTCTGCATGGCTTTTGATTTTTGTATAATTTTATAAATTAAACTGCAATCTTTGTAGTGGAGATTTTAGGCTTAATTATTTTCAGAATTGGCCCAAGCGTTTTTTAACGAATGCAAATTTGATCTTTAAACAGCAACGATGCGCAAATAACATTTTATTCATTTAAAACAAAAAATAACACAAAGATCTCAATCTCAATGGGAGAAAAAAAGAAACAAATAAAACAGACAATTACTATTGTACACTATTTACAGGTCACGTGCGTGCATTGCAGCAGTATGCAGTAAACATGTCGAACTTCATCAGTAACGCTAAGCTAAGTACAAGTTCTATTCACTTAGAAATATACATTTGGGTTATAATATTTACTTTAGTAATCAAATGCTTTTAAATATTAATCGCTAATCAGCACGGTTTTATTTAGCTATCAGACTATCACATGTTCTTGTTCGTATTGAATTAACCTGTCTGATTATTTATTTAATCCCAATCAGTTTTTAAAAACACAGTTAGTTGTGTTAGTTGATTTACTAGCTGAAGCTAACAATAGCATCGATCCAACGAAATCAGGAATAACGGAAGAAAAAAATACCAAAATTGAAATGTTAAAGTTAGAATGGGATTTGGAAAGGAAATGTGTGTTGTTTTTATTTACTTCTTAATTGGAATTGTTCACATACTATAAAGAAGTATTTGTTTTTTATATTAGGGCCTACAGCTTTATATTGTATTATACTTTTAGTGTAAGATTTAAACTTTCAGTAAACCGAAGAAATTATTTAATTGTTGTAGCTTTTAAAGAGAGCACTACTCAAAAAAAAAAAAAAAAAGGAAAAAAAAAAACCCAGATTGCACAATATTTAGTTGTAACAATAGCAATTTAGTTGCCATGCTAGCAAGCTCAGAAACAAAATATTAGAAAATAAATTTAGGGCTGAAATTTTCCTCAAAAACTGGCACTTGCTTTTTTATGGAAATTGTTTTTTTTCCACAAAATACATTTTCATTTAAAGTTTAAACGTGTCCACCACATGGTTCTAATTTTTTATTAAAATCTAAATGATATTTGGGGATTTTCGTCATTGAGGAAATGTACGATGACAAATCTGTCCGATCTCGATCTTTTTATGCTACGCTTTATCTCAAAACTACATCATCACTAAATACATAATTATTGGCACACAAACGTTATATATTAAATTCTAAAATGTCAAATTCCTGTGGTTTAAAACACATGGGCCAATCTTTTGGCAGCTATAAGGCCTCCATCCTGCATGAGATTAATACGGATATCAACACCGCACTGTGACTGAGCTGACCGAGTTACACACACCTGTGTAGATATAAATATACAGCAATAAGACTTTAGTTTTTTTCCTCTTTATAACTGGAAATTTCAAGACATGATATTTGCATAATCTTAAGAAACTGAGTAAAACTGGTCTTGGTCCTATTAGAGAACATCTAAATCTAAAAGTCTAGACGTCTAGTAACTAACCTGTACAGAAGCGTACTGAGTAACGTGCATTTGCAGCAAATTTAGGTTTGGAATGCGAATCTGATTAGTTTTCCGTCTTTTTTTATTTATTATTTTTTTTAAACTAAACGAGTAGGCTAACAGTAATGTTTTTAACAAATAGAAAATAGTAAAGGAATAATGACATTCTGTGCATTTTCGCACAAACTATGCAAAAGTATTAGCTACAAATAGATAAATATAAAATAGATTAAAAAATGGTTGATTGTTAATAACAACAGGACATTTGAATGAAACATTTCTTCAACATTTCTTCATGCTCTCGCTTCACTTTTACAATTACGTACACTGAAAGTACATAATGTAAAAATTTAGCAGAAATAACTTGGTTAACGTAGCTAATAATGACCTAGTGTTGATTGAGTTAACGATTAATACTTAAAATTTTGTGTTAAACGACTTTCTGAATTTTGTTTCAGATGAAAAAAAAAAACCAATGATAAGACGAAATCTTCACATTGTGATCGTTCGCTAACTCACGATATTAGTTTCAAAACAAACACGCACTTGGAATTACTGACATAAAGAAAAGCGTGTCTTAAACTTGGCTTTCCAAGTTAAGCAACAATTCCCTTTTGCGTTTTTATAAAGCATTCATTTGATGAGCAGCAAATTTGCGAATCTAGCAGGAAAAACAAAAAGTGACAGGATAAAAATGCAAATGTTGCCCAACTTTTGGATGAAAGTTTTTCCTTAAATCAAGCCTCTCAAACAACCAAAGTATGTACACGAGTCCGTTAGCGCTACGGTAACTTCTATGTAAGTACGTGTTCTGATATTGCAGTGCAGAAATTCACAAGCATTTTATTGTTTGTTTTTATTATTATTGTTATGACTACTAGAATAAGTTACGCGGACAGATACCGACACAGAAGTTACACTCTACTCATTTCAGTTTGAAAAGTTCTGGTGACAGTATCGGTAGATTTCTTTTAGTTTGTGCGGCCTAGCATTGGAACAACTTCATAACACGTGTATAATAACGTATTCGTACATCAATACAAAGTGTAAATAGTGAAGATGTTAAAAGCTGTTTGTTAAAAGCTCATGTCAGCGTTTGCAAAAAAAACACGAAACGCTTTAGAAAAAAAAACAGGCACAATTGTGTCGCACTTATTCATCAACACTGAACAACTTTTTTAAAAAAGCTTTTTAAAACAAATTAGCTAACAACTTTCTAACAATTGCACAACTGCTTTCTAGTAACATGAACTGATGAAACATACGTAATTACTGCTGCGATCTCTGAACCTGAACGTTAAAAGGAAGCTTTATTATCCGCCTTCGCTCCATAAATCAATCAATAAATTCTGTCTAGCAGGTCAAATTGCTGCTGTTTTAAACGTTAATAGTTTATAATTATTTTAAGCTTCTTGATTTAAACGTGATATGCAACGACACAGTAATTCTAGCTTTAGAATTTAGCTTTGCTTTGATACTGTTTATGGACTTTAGTGCGTGAATTCATGATCTCCTTATTTAACACCGCTTAACTGTTTATTTATTGTAGCTTTCCAGAAAAATACAACTTGCATGAAAACTTCTTAAATTAACGTTTGACATGAGAATATTCATTTTAATTACAACTTTTTACAGTTGAAGAAATACAGGTCTTATACAATTAGAACAAAACATCTTTTGTTTGTTCATTTAAAATGCTAAAAAAATAATAAAACAATTAAAAATATTTAATTGCAATTAAATCAGTGTGTAAATAGTGAAGATTAGTGTTTTAAACTTTATCATCCAGATCTGATTAAAGTCGAGATACCCAAAAGATTGTTTTCTATGTCGTCACGAAGCCATTTCTATCATTAACCGTGTCACGATTTGTTTTTGCGAATACTAACAGGAGCTTTTTACAACAAGTGCCTCATCGTTTAAATATCATTTGTTGCTAATTAGTGTTATGAAGTCGTTCTGTAGCTAGCTGTTAGGTGATAAGATATTGTAATAAAGGTGTACGGGCTCTTTAGGAGCCAGACTGAGATCGAGGGAAGGCTGCAGGCAGGGCTGATGACAACAAAAAATCTGGAGTAAAAAACTTAAAAAGAAAAAAACTTAAAAAAACAAGTCGCCTTTTTGTAACATGCCAGAATAAATAATTTAAAACAGACGAGTCGAATCGTCAGGGTTGGACGTGTAGTGTGTATAAAGAGAGCGTGTGTAGTGTAGTGTACTGTAGTGTGTGTAGTATGCGTTTATGGCTGTGTCATAGCAGACAGTAGTGTAAGATGGCGGCTGCTGGCGTAGTGCTTTTAGGAATGTGTGTGTGTGTGTGTGTGTAGGCACATGTAGCTTGTGGCGGGGGTGTAGTGTGTTATGTTATGTAGCAGAGCAAAGGAATGCAGTGTGTGTGCGTGCGTCTGTGTGTGTGTGTGTGTGTGTATTTTCAGTAGCTGTTCTCATGGCCCGCAAGTATGTACAGGTTACTCTGAGCTGTAGGGTTATCTGTTGGTCGACTTTCCAGCACGACTGTCCTGTAACACACACACACACACACACGAAGGTTTTACTGTCACGTATAACTGAGAAAGGTTATATGCAGAATAAGTTATGTATATTGACTTTTTCTAGCACGTGTGTGTGTTTTGTTTGTCTTGGGTTACCTGTCCGAGCCCAGCAGTCTGAAGATGCGCGAGTTGTCGGAGATCTCCTGCGTGATCTGGTGCATTGACAAAGCTATGTTACACATTTACACACACACACAATATAGTGTGTATACAAAAACACTTTCAACACACACCTCGTTGGTTTTGAAGCTGCGTCCCTGCATGCCGTGTCTCCAGAATGCCAGCACGCTGTCCTGCAAACACACTGAAACCGGACAGAAAGAAAAGTTACACGAACACCTGATTATCAAATACCCATACGAGGTTCGTCTGCTTAAATGTTTCCAGGAAATCTGACGCATAAATATTGTACAGAATGTCTTGGTAAAGTTTCCCTTTGGTGTGATGGTCAGGGGTGCACAAACTTTTGGATCATAGAAGGGTAGACCTTCTAAAGCTAAGAGGTTAACTGAATGATTAGTTGTTACTTGCTATTGTGAATGTTAAGTTACAAGATATAGGCTAAACAAACAGAAAAACGCGCGCACACACACACACACACACACACACACACACACACACACACACAGACACACACACAGACACACACACAGACACACACACTACTCACCTATTGCTTCAATCTGGAAGTTGAAAGTGAGCTCAGCTGAGAGTTTCTTGCTGGATTTTAATTGGCCTTGTAAGTTCACCATCTTTATGCAACCTGTGAAAATGCATGCACACGACACACACACACACACACACACACACACACACTCACAGTTAAACATACCCTGTAAACACTCTGTCTTTAGCATTTACACACCTGACACTGAAACTGCATCAGCAAACAGCTTGTGTGTGTGAGTGTGTGCGAGTGTGAGTGTGTTCACCAAAATGCACAGTGTCACAATCTAAGTCACATGATTATGTTTAAATTGTGTGAGGCAGCAACTGATAAACTCATACTTACGGTCCAGACACACCAGTATAGTGTCCCTTTCCAGCTGTGTGACGTGAATTACGCATGTCTGTGGTGTGTCTGAAATAGAAACACCAGCACAGACAGACAGACACACACACGCACACGCACACACACGCGCGCACATTTAGACCACAAGAACACCTGTGACCAGCTGTGTGATTCTTAAGCTTTTATCTGCATCAGATCTGATGATAAAGATGATCAGACGGGGTCATACCGGGTTCGGTGAAGGTTGGCGTGAAGTCGTTGGGGTCAACGGTGCCAAAGGTCACAACCTGATCAGGTTGACTGCCCTTAACAACAGACACACAGATTAACGGGTAGTGATACTCCGGGACCACCAGCATCTCAAAGATCTCCAATGGACAGGGAAGAGTGAAGTCTATACTCTATACACACACACACAAACACACACAAAAGAAAAAATTACAATCATATACAGGCTAATTCATTTGGTTCTTTGCATAGACTGACTTACAAACTTATTTAGACTCACTAACTTACCGCTCAGACTGACTTAATCACTAACTGACAGACTTTAGTAAAATGAGCCTCTCACTCAAAGATTTATTTAGACTGACTCGCTCGCTCAAAGATTCACTTAGACTGACTCGCTCGCTCAAAGATTCACTTAGACTGACTCACTTAGACTCACACTTTAGACAGACTTGCTTACTCAGATTCATTTATTTTGTAAATACAGACTCACTCACTCAGTATTTACTCACAGCTCACTCTTTTACAGACTTGCTTTCAGACACACAAACACACTAACTCACACAGATACTTACACACAGACTCGAACACACACTAACTCACATACAGGCTCAAAGACACATCAACTCAAACACAGACTCACAAACACACACAATCCCCACCTTGATGAGCATGAAGCGCTGCATGGACTCCACCCATTCAAACAACACTACACTGGACTGGAACGCACCGCACAGATACTTAAGCCCTGTATATGGATTGCGAACTACACACATGCACGCACACGCACACACACACACACACCTTAGATTAACAGGGTCATTCTTATAGCCATTATATTACACAACATTATACAGTAGTATCTCTGTGTATTCACGGCTAAAAGGAACACTCCTCGTCCTGCAATCTGCGTCACTCACCTACACAACACTTCTGGCACCCCTTTGTGTCTGGAATCTTATTGGACACTGTGAACTTCCTGTAGAACCATTAAAGACAAGCAGGGAATTGAACAAACATTAATTAAAACAGAGTTACAGGAGCAACCGGCCAAACGCAGGATTAAATAATGTTACATTAAAGGGTTCGACTGTTTAAAACAGTTTTAAAAAGTTACCTCCCCACAGAATGTTAAAAAGGTTTGGGATTTTTTTTTGCCGGCAATCATATATAACGAGTTAAACATTGATATAAAAAAAAACATATTTATATGTCTGAATTTGGCATTAGATGCGTGGCCTGTTTATAAAAGGACATATGAAAAGATAAAGGTCCCAGGTTTATAAATAAGAGCTTCACTTCACTCGCTCTGACCTGAGGTTAACTTTCAGCCACTCAGAGCCTCAGTGTTTATTTCTGCTTCTATACAACATGCTGCTCCTTTAAACACATTTACAGCCAAGAAAATCAACACCACAGCCAGAACCTACCGAGGAATGATTTTATCGGGGAGTTTGTACGTCGGAATGGCCACCGGTAACTTCTGCATCTGCCGAGCGTGCTCGAAGAGACCAGCCAGGTTATGGGAGTACAGCTGGGACGCTTTACCTGCACAAAACACACACACATACATATACAGACATATAAACATGGGGAGGCGTCCGAGCCAAGTAACAGTCTCATACCAAGACTCATTCACAATCAGCTAACACTGCATATCCTTACACACTCAGTACTGCATGTCTGTATTACTCTACTACAACTCTAAAATATAATAATAATAATAATAATAATAATTTATAACCCCACTAATCCAGATGATCTCTTGGGTTTTTATTCCTGTCAGGATTCTTGCACAGAAAGTTGTTTTTGTCGTCTCAGTTATTATTTATTTTGGTTCTAAAGAAACGATACGATATCATCACGATATCTAGGTGCTGATTCGATTTGTGTTGCGATCATGATTTAATAAAAATTCTGATTCAATATTTTTCTTGGTGTGATTCTATTACAATTCTAAACAAACTTAGCAAACAATTTACTTGTGTGTAAATAGTTTAGAGGATTATAAAGGAACTGCAAGATTTTCCCCACGTCAAATGCAAACAGATAATAAAATTTTCTTTTTTTAAAATCAACCTTGGAGTCTCCAAGATTGGAATGTGTGGTGATACTGATGTGTAAATGAATAATTCTCCCCTGTCCTATCTACTGTAGATCAGCTATTCCCAAAATAGCGGCCTACTAAAGTTCAGTTCTGAAAATCTTCTGTGTTTCTCCCTAACCTCCAATCACAATTCTGATCAACACAAAGACTGCATGAAGTATTTCCCTATATACTGTACGCTTATATGAATAATTAACACATTTAAATCCTATGGCTTTGTTTTATTAGATATAATTGCTTTTTAAATGTAAAAATTTAACCCTAGATATGTCATGGTTATTTTAAGGTTAATTATTAATTGTAAAAGACACCTAAAGGAACACCTGCAGTACCTTCATGACCAACCGGGGGGGCTGCAGCCCACACTTTGGAAAGCCTGCTCTAGATTTCTTTTGATATTTTTGTGGATGATTTATTTTATTATTATTATTTTTTTAAACGTCTGCATTTGTAAAGAAGGCATTTGTATTTAATGGCTCTTCAATTAAATACAAAATGCAAACAAATGATTGCTAATTAGCTCTTTGATGCTGGATTTAAATGCATGTAGATTGTATATATAAAAAAAAAAACATACAACTAAATCAACTTCTCTCTCTTCTCTCAAACAAAACTTTATTTCCTCAGCGTGCGCTTTATAAGAATCCTGAAAAAAAAAAATCCTACCGGATATGGAGAGGAGCCAGTTGTTCATCACGTACAGCCACGTACACCTCCGGGGAAATATCTGCAAGAAAAATCGGCAGGTAAACAAACGAGTTAAAAGTGCCAATGTGGAGCGACACCCGAGGCGCTATATTTCTCGCTAACATGAAAAAGTAAATGAAATACAGCAGACTCGATATCAAGCTAAAAATCACAATCCGATATTCCTTACGTTCCTCCTGACACGTATTTAAATTCCAGGGTCAGAGTCTCACCTGCTCCATGGAGGTCTCGTGAAGCTCGTTCAGGTTAAGGCTGTAGATTCCTTCCTCAGCACCGAAAAGCAAATACTGATCTGATAAAATAACAAATAACAGTATTTTACTTACAAAAAGGTCTGCAACACAGTAAAAATCCTGCATGGAATTAGAAGAACTAAAAATTTTAAGTCATTTTTAAACGGTTTTCAGGCCCAGGCCTCGTACCTCTGGTGTCGGGGTTGACCCAGGATGAAGCGCAGTGGACCTTTAGCGGACATCCGTTAAACACTTTTGAGAAACACGCTCCCATCTGCAAAGGAAAAGGTCATGTGCTTCAGAGGAACACACACTTTTTCATCAGATGTGAGAAAACTTTTTCTTATATTATGGCACGTAGTAATGAAATGGAATTACGATGGGTGTTCAAGTCAAACCGGGATAGAACACAGTGATGAGAGTAAAGATTTTCTCTATATAATCCCCTGCTACACAAATCCCAGTGTTTCACTAGTGCTTGGACCATCAAGGTAAAAAAAGATTTCTCAGCCATGATCAGACTGCCTTCTTCACATCTAAAATGCAGGCCCCCCAGGAACTCCTGTAACGACCCAAACACGTGGAAATGGTTTCTGTAATGTGCAAGTGGTGTTAGTGAATGATGGTGTGTACAGTTCCCAGAGACAGATGCGTCTTTTTCACAAGTTCGTGACAAGTTATCCCAGAGTCTTACCACCGTACTGAAGGCTTCTGTAAATGTCTTAAACGTCCCTAGTTGCTCCAAATCCCAAATAAGTAATTATCTGCGCTCCTTCTGTAATGAGGCTCTTGGATCAGGTGTCACTTTGCCCCAAGCTGAGGTTACGTCAAGACAAAATGTTAAAACAGTGACTCAGCTGATGTACTCACGTGCACTTTGGGAGTGGGAGGCAGGCCGTTACACATCGGCTTCTGCAACATGATAAGACGTGCGTTACAATAATGCAGTAGTAAAACAACAGGTTTTTAAAGGTGGATAAATCAGACTCACAGGAATGTCTTTAGTCCTGCGACTGGGAATGGTGGGGAGAGTTGACTGTCGTTCCCTCTCTCCATTCTGTGACGATGCGCTCAATCCGTTACCTGCACACACACACACACATATGCACAACAGATAAGCTATGTATCTCTCTATTAATTTTTGGTTCCTCTATAACAACTCCTCACTTACATCCTCAACACTCAGCCCAGCGCTATAAGAGATGTCCAGGTATATACTAATAAACACCATGCACATCACGACAGCTTAACACACACCACACACAGGAGTGTATCAGTACTGGCTGCATCATCATGGATGCTAAATAACATGCATGCATAACAAGAGCTGGACAAAAAGTTTCCCTTCAGTTCCAGAAGTTTCTTTTTTAATCGCCCTGAATTTTCTTCCAAGAACAAATTTCTACTCTGTATCTATCGACATACGCCTGTCAATCAAAAAAGTGAGCGTGATCCTACAAAAGGGAGAAAATGAAAAATGCCTTAAACATGCTGTGGAAAATAATGTACAAGATCTGTTGTTTTGTTCTCTTGAGCAGGCTAACTAGCCTTTGTTTCCAAACGCGAGGTTGTCATGGTTACAATGACAGCCGAGGGTGTGTGGGTGGGTGGTGTAGTGTGTCTGGAAACCAGTCAGGACGTCTGGAATGTTCCTGTTCAGCTCTGGGTTATTTGAGGCTTAAGACGTAGCCATGTAAAGACTAAAACACACATTTGCTAAATATTAGCACTAATTATTCTACATGTTTCCATCAGCCTTTTTGGCGTCTTTCAGACATCAGCCATAAACTGCTTTGTATCGTATTCAAGTGTTTATTTTGAGTAAAAGTCACATGACAGCAGGTGGATGGAAACTCCATTGGAATCAATGGAAGCCACGACACATCTACTGCCATCCTCACAACATCTACCAATCACAGAGCGGCATCTGGCTACCGGGGGGCGGAGCCAGGCTTACTGTCTTCCTTCTGCTCCTCTGCGTGAAGCCATTCCCAGAACCTAAAACTCCCATCATCCCCATCGGGCTCTGTCTGAGCGTGCTCGGTAGGCGCTTTACCTAAGCTGCTGCGTCTCTGAGGGGGCAGTCGAGGGGGCGGCGGCCTGGGAGGCACGCAGGAGGTTGGGCGGGGAGAAGGGGCGGGGCTTGAGGAGGCAGGGGAACGTTTGATGGTCCCTTGTCCGGCGCCGTCTTCTCCGTCTGGGTCGCTCTGAGAAGGACCAAGAGACTTCGGCTAGAGAGGGAGGGAGGGAGAGAGTAGAAAGAGCGATAGGCACAGACAGACAGAACCACACAGAGAATGAGACAGAGACACACAAAGTGTTGTATACTAAATCATTCATTCTAATGCCTTGTGCATACATTTATATATATATATATATAATTTCTTTTTTGTGTGTGTGTGTTCCCACCTTGGGGGGTAACGGGGGAGGGACTTTAGGCCTCATTGTGGAGCTGTGAAATCAAACAAGCAGTTTAGATCATTAGATCTTGCTCTCATACACTCATACACACACACACACACACACACACCAACCACAGAGAATCACAGGGTAAATGAAAAGATTAAAATTGTACATGCAGCTTCCTCATGACACACACAACGACCAATCAGAAGAGGAGGAGATAACGCATGTGTCTCGGCCCAACAAGCAGACGAGCCCCGACTGAAACACAGATGCGATCGAGTAGCGTCATGTGAGTATTCTTACTGCTGGTGGTAGGGAGTTAGCAGCAAAGCATCATGGGATTTAGTCTGGACACATTCCTGCCTGTTGCTGATTTTTCTTAAACAAGACACTTTTTCTTTGCCTGAGGCACAAAATGTCTTCACACACCACAAACACCAAGCATGAAGAGTTAGTGACAACAGGCCGGGACATGCTCGCTCTCCCACACGCACACACACATTACAATAAAATTAGAAAAATGAAAGAAAATTAAAAAAAAATTAGAATGATTAATGGATCCATTTATTTATTGATTTGTACAAATACTTTTTAACTTATTCTTTTATTGTAGACATTTTGCACATTTTTATGTACAGTGAAACCTCGGATTGCGAGTAACGCAGTTTGCGATCGTTCCGCAAGACAAGCAAAGATTTTTAATTAATTTTGACTTGGAAAATGAACAAGTCTTGGTTTACGAGTACCGAGTATCACGTTATCACAACTGAGCCAACGTTTTTTCTCTTTCTTGTGCTGCGGAATTGTGGGTAATCGTCTCCCCTGCTGGGTCTTAGTGGGCGTCTCTTACTGGTATAATTAACATCCGTGCACACGTGTACCGTTTACTATAACACTGTGACCACGTGTGTGTGCGTAAAACATGTTTTATTTTGTGTGTCTCATTAGAGAGGTTAAAAATACATTTTCTTTCTCTGCTCAAGACTCAGCCTGTGCGTGCGTCATTGGACACCGTGTCACACAGACACAAACAGACACAGACCCCTCCTACTTTTCCAACAAAATTCAGAAATGCTGACTGGGAAAAGATTTTTTTGACTCTTTTATGGAATAAAAAACTAAATGAAAGTGAAATATTTTTTTAAAACAGCTGAAGTAATTGAAATGTACAAAATGTCTACAAGTTCAAAACTATTTGTACACCTGAGGTGTTTTTCACTCGATCAACACTCGCTCTCTCGTGCCCTGTGTTTGCTAGGATTGTCAGATCACGCGGACAAAATCAAATAATAACACTTCTATTATGAGTATTTAAACACACACTTTGTTTAACTAAAATTAGCCTTATCTAATCTATTATTAATTACCTGGTTACACACATGGTTCTCCAGCCCAAGATGATAAAACGTTGTATAATTTTTCTATTAACATACATTTTTCACTTTTTTTTACTCTGGCTGATTACCTGCGCGTCATTTCATGACATTAACTAGATTTAACCTGCTTAAATATCAATAAAAGCATAAAAGGGGAGTGTTCCAATACTTCTAAATAAGGTAGTATTTTAAAATTAACCACAAAAGAAAGAATATACTGATGAGAATCGTTAACTCGCCTTCTTCAATTAGCTTCATCGCATACACGAATGTACACACACACACACACACACACACACACACACACACACACAATGTGAAGGACAGTGTACCCAGCATCCTGCATGCACAATTAGACACGGTATAGGACACAGCCGCACAGAAATGTGAGCTTGAAAGACACCATTAGAGCCCTGAAGCTCGTTAAGGTGGTGATGATGTCAAGCAACCATGTGTGTTTGTGTGTGTGCGCGTGCGAAAGAGCGAGCTTGCACATCACCACTTTTACACTCAGACACTTACTGTCCAGCTTCATCATCACCATCCTCCTCATCCTCCTCTAAATGTGTCACATGACCCCTGGGAGAAATGAAGAGGGCGGAGACTAAGAGGGCGTGGCAGCCACAGAAAAGGGCAATGAACAAGCGTTATGGAGAGAAACACACACACACACACACACATACACACTTGCACGCGCACACACACACACACACACATACAGCTGAACACACACTTGTGAGGACAGCTAAGCAACGCTAAGCAGAGGGTGTTAGGCTACTTGGCTAACTGGGTAGGAGGAGTTAACAAGTGCTCACCAATCAGGGGCAGTGGGTGGGGCCGAACTTACCTCTGATTAAGTTCCTCTGCTACTGATTTTAATAGACTCCTAAAATGAGGAAAAGGAACGGAGAGACAGAAAAACACCAACAGAGTAAGGGGGACAGAGTGTATCAGTCACACACACAT
Source organism: Clarias gariepinus (assembly GCF_024256425.1). Taxonomy (NCBI): domain Eukaryota; kingdom Metazoa; phylum Chordata; class Actinopteri; order Siluriformes; family Clariidae; genus Clarias; species Clarias gariepinus. Next base: position 7,773,040 of record NC_071112.1, on the reverse strand, counting down.
AAAGTACACAGACACACGACACAACAGAGATATATAACACACTTCACACACAGAAAATAAACACACATCGATACACTTACTTATGATCACCCAGTAAACTCTGCGGCTCCAGCTGCAGTTCCTGTGACAAGATACACATTTCTCAGAGATTTCAACCCATTTATACATCATGTATACATACAATGTATGGGTATACATTATTATTATTATTATTATTATACACACACACACACAAAGTGTTACGCACCGGTTCATGCAGCTCTGTCTCTTTCCATAGTGGAGGATCAAACTTCACCTGATCAACTGAGAAAACACAGACAGAAAGATGTTACTCACTCACTCTTACAAGTCCCAGTCAGAACTCCCGACAACATTCTCCCATTTAGATTTCCAGACTAAATTGTCAATTAAATGTTTCAACAAAGGGCCTCCGAGTGGCGCAGTGGTAAAGTGCTCGCCCTATCATCTGGGGATCGCTGGTTCGGGTGATGCTGTTACCTCTCACAGCCGGAGGCCTAGAGAGAGCTGATTGGCCGAGCTCTCTCAGAGGGGAGGGATGAGAGGTACTTTGTGCTCCCACATTAATCACGGCTCTACAGCCAATCAGGGGCGTCTGTGAGCTCACGCACGCGGGAGGAGTGGCTGGCGTTTCCTCCGAGTGTGTTACTCCGCCCCTAACGGTGCGTGAGCGAGCAGTTCGAAAAGATGTCACACGGTTCGGAGGAAACACGTGACAGTCTTCACCCTCCCGGCTGAGTGGTAGTAGAAGCCATAATGTGGGAGCCCCTTAGTGACGGGGAGGAATTGGCCACGACTAAATTGGGGAGAAAATCGGGGAAAAAAAATCCTAAAAATAAAAATGTTTTAACAAAATTCCCAGTCAGAATTTCCAAACAGAATTCTCTAGACAATTCCTAGTTAGAACACCCCCTCTATTAATTCCCAATCAGAATGCAGTACAAAATTTGTTTTCTAGTCAGCATTACAAATTTTACAGCATTACACATTTCCCTAACAAACATAAAGCTCCTTGCAAAATTCTAGTCAGAATACCCAGGAAAATTCCCAATCAAGATTCCCAGACAGATTTCCTATGGAAGTACAGTATAACAGTGCCAAAATTCCACAAAGCAAAATACTGTAGTATGTTGAATTATATGAACTGAACAAAAACTTGCAATAAAAATGTTTGAATTTTCCTGCATTGCAATTTGATCTGAATTGAAAAAAATCCTTACAGCATTTACAATGGCTAAAATTTTTTGGCACTGCAATTTATTGTGGGTAGATATTTCAAATGAAAATGTAAAAAAGTGTGAAAATGTATTTAAAATTTAGTGCAAAAATATTCAAGTTACTAAATTGCAGTTCACAAATATTTTCAAGTGTTAAAAATACAATCTCCGTTATTTTTCAAAATCACAAATTCGGGTCAAGAAAATTCAGTTCTTTTGCTGAGGTCCATGCCGCAATGTACTTTAAAGTGTGCTTCCTGCTCTCTGTGCAGTCTATTTCTCAGGAACTACTTGTTGATCGGAATGTAGCACACCTAACTAACAGGCTGGGTTGCCAGTTGCACAAGAAACAGTGTTACACGCTACAATTCCCCATCCTCCGTAAACGCTATATTCAAAGCAAAGCCAGCACTCTTTCATTCAAGCACGAGAGATGGGTTTCCTTCCCCTGCGCTCGGTAATGTACAGTCACATTCAGTAACAAGATGGGATTCATTTCTTGAACTTATGTGACAAAATCAGCGAGCAACACCTGAGTACCGCAGACGTCTGGCAGGGAGAGAGGGGGTGCGCAACACAGTTTATTGTGCAACTGGCAACCCAGCCTGTTAATTGAGAGTGCTGCATTCCGATCAGTAAGTAGTTCCTGAGAAGTAGATTGTACAGGGAGCAGAAGAAACATTGTACACACAGCACAAGTACACTGCGACACAAACCGAAGCAATTGGCAATCCATTGCTCTTCCTGTGATATTCCGGATGTGAAGACCTGAATTTTTTCTACCTGCAATAGAAAAAACTATTGCAGGTAGAAAACTGCAATGCAGAAAAATTCTAAACTGCAATGCAGAAAAATTCAAACATTTTTATTGCAACAAGATTTTTTTCAGTTCATAATGCTATTTTACTTTGAGGAATTTTGGCACTGTTATACTTCCATAATTTCCCCCCAAAATTCAGGTAGAATTCCAATTGTCAATCAACATCTCTAGTCAGGACTCCTAATAAAATTCCCTTTCAGTCTGATATCCCCACTCCAGCATTTCCATTCAGAAATTCAATAAAAATTCTCATTTAAAGATCCCGGCAAAATTCTTAACCACGATTTCCAACAAAAATTCCCAACCAGAATTCTCAATGTAAATTCCAGTCAGCATTCCCAGTTGAGATTTTAAACAAATTGTCAAAAACCATTTTTAGTCAGATTTAAAAACACAATTCCCATTTAGTATTCCTGATCAAAATTCCCAGAGACAATTTTTAATTCGAAATGTTTAGTCAGTGTTCCCGGTCAAAATTCCAAACCTAATCTGAGTAAGTCCTTTTAAAAGAAATAAAATGTATCATCCACACACACACACAAATACACAATCACACGTATACACAAACATGCACAACACATGCGCGCACACATACTCACAGTTGATCTCTGACAGAGTCTTTTTATCCCGTGAACTTCGGCTCGCTGATGTGATCCGCTGAGGAACATGCACCGGAGACTACACACGCCACACACACACAAAAATTTAAACACTTAATGTCACATAACATAAGATACAGATCCCCAATCCTGTTACAAATCTACATGTATAAAGTTCTTCACTTATAAATATATATCTATGAAACGTTTAGGAGAAATTAAAAGCCAGAGCCGAGTCAGAATCAATACCCATTAGCACAGTGTCAAAGGTCGTGACCTCACCTCAGGGTCGGCGTCCTCGTCCTCTCCGTCGTGACTATCCTCGATGTCTGCGTGGTCGGGGTTGTTGACTTTGTCCAGCAGCTCGATGGCAAGAGTGCGACTCAACGGCTGCGATACGAACGGGTGCTGGACGAGACAGGAAGTGATGTCAGCAGCGATGGAGCAGCGATTAGCATAATAGCATAAAATTCCCCTTCAACAGAGCCTCTTAGGCATGCTAGCTATTGTCTTAATTTTTGTTTTGTTAACTAGCTAGCATTTTGAATAGCTAGCTGGTTTCTGGGCTTTTATTTATGATTATGCTTTTGTCATTTGAAAAAATAAACAAAAACAAAAAAAGTTAAACTGAATAACTGAACATAACCAATTGGTCTGCGGTTTCTCTTTAGTGTCCCCTTATATTACTTCCTGTATTTGCTGCCTGTATGTGTGTACGTAAAACCAGACTGGTTGTGCTAATATGTTATCATTCTGATTAGCTCAATGAATAAGGCTTAGTATTAGGATGTTAAAACCTTATAAAGACCAATAAGAAAATTTAACATTTTCCAGTAATAAGTAGAACTCTTTATTAAGAATTCAAGAGAGAATCAATGACACGCCACGTACCTGGAGCAGTTTATCTGCTGTCGGCCTCTTCTTAGTGTTTTTAATCAGCGCCATTTTCACAAAGTGATGAAAGTTACTCGTCCTGAGTGCAGGAGGAGAGACGACTTCCTGTTACAGCTTATTGACACATCTCAAAAGGCTAATGCTGCTAAAGATGTCTTTAAAATGTCAAAAAAAAACAGGCGCACACACACAAAGGTAGACACACACTCACCATTTGAGTTTATCTTTTAGTTTAGGAGGCTGGAAGTTGCTCTTGGTCATGAGGAAAAGAGCTCTGAGGAAGAGAGACAAGAAAATCAACACACACTCAAATACCTATACACACATGCGTGCTCACATACACACACACACACACACACACACACACACCTCATTGGGTGCAAATCGAACATGGGAGGCTGCAGCTCGGCCAGCTCTATAGCAGTGATGCCCACGGCCCAGATATCACACAGCTGATTATAGCCTCCTTTACGTTCTACTGCAGCCACCTCCGGGGCCATCCTGCGCGCACACACACACACAGACACACACAGACACACACAGACACACACAGACACACACAGACACACACAGACAGACAAGACAGACAAGACACACAGACACACACAGACACACAGACACACAGACACACACAGGGGAAAGAAAGAGAGATGTATTGTTATTTAACTAAATGCAGCCTCCTTCAATCAGATTAACACAGAGGCCACGCCCTCTTAACGAAGATTAACACAGATGCCACACCCCCTCCACTAAAATGATTACAGAGGCCATGCCTCCTCCACTAAGATTAACACCGAGGCCACACCCCTTTACCAAAATTAATACATAGGCCACGCCCCCTTTACTAAAATTAATACATAGGCCACGCCTCATATCAGAAAACCAGATGAATAGGTCTTTACCAATATGGCGTCCCAATGAAGGACTTCCTCTTGGCCAGAGTGGCTGAGATCTGAGCCGAGACGCCAAAATCCGCTATAGAGACACGCACACACACACACACACACACACACACACACACACACACACACACAATCTCTATCTTCATCTTATATTGACATTATGTATCATTTATAATCATATATTATATATCTGTACACAGTGGTAGAGTTCAGCTCACCCAGCTTTACGTAGCCGTTGTCAGTAAGTAAGATATTTGCTCCCTGTGAGGAAAAAACACACACACCTGAAGAAACCTGAAGAAACCTCACTGAAGGTCTCGGGTGCAAAGGTCAAAAGTCAAAGGAAGAGATACAGCAGAAGCCTACCTTAATGTCTCTGTGCATCTTGCCTTTGTTATGGAGGTAGTACAGGCCCTGAGACACACACACACACACAGTAGACACTCAGGACACTTTACACACATGTCTGTAGAACACCGTGTCTGTGTGTGTGTGTGTGTGTGATTGTGTTAGGGTGCATATACCTGAAGGGTCTCCCGTGATACGTATGCAATCTGTGACTCCAGCAGAGGTCCGGTCACTGAGACACAGAGAGAGAGAGAGAGAGAGAGAGACAGAAAAAGACAAACGGATAATGAAAACGTCAGAAAAAGGAAGAGAGAAATAGCCAGCCAAAAAAGAGGGAGAAAAGGGGAGCAAAAAAGGGAAATAGATAAAGCGACAGAGGGAGGAAAAGAAGGAGAGAGAGAGAGAGAGAGAGAGAGAGAGAGAGAAATGGAATTTAGAAAAAAAAAGTTTATTTACATTTATTTAGCATTCATTGGGAGAGAAAGTGAAAGAGAGAAAGAGAGAGAAAGTGAGAAAGAGAGTGAGAAAAAGAAAGAGAGAGAGATAGAGAGCGAGAGGGAGAATTGGAATTTACAAAAAGAAGTTTATTTACATTTATTTAGCGTTCATTTGGGGAGAGGGTGAAGGAGAAAGAGAGAGAGAGAGAGAGAGAGAGAGAGAGAGAGGGAGACAGAGTGTTTCTCTAAAAACTCCTCGACCCTTGTTCTCCAAACCATATTCATCCTAAGACATAGTGCAGTGCTGTTTAGGGCACTGACTGTGATTTGGGACACAGCCCTGACTTCCCATCAGGTGCGAGTTACTCACAGCAGGCAGAGGGACACAGTGTGATGTGTGTTACGCAGGCAGTGTGTTACGCAGTCTTCTAACACACAGAGCTAGCGACAGAGAGGAAGGAAGTGTGTGTGTGTGTGTGTGTGTGGAAAGGAAATGTGAGGTGTGAGTACCGTGATAAATATCCTGTAGTGACCCTCCGCCGCAGTATTCCATACAGATCCATAATTTATCTCTCCTGAAACACACACACACAGAAAATCAGCACACATCCTCTACAAACAGCTGCTAGCGTCCACGTGTGAGGTGTGTCAGGCAGCGGCGTAGCGTGTGTGTTACCTGAGATAACTGCCGAAGTATGCTACGATGTTTGAGTGTTTACAGTCTTTCATCATAATGATCTCCTGCTGAACCACCGCAAAGTCCTCACCTGCGCACACACACACACACACACACACACACACACACAAAACATTGCATCATGCTATACTTGATGGTTATAGAGAGAAAAATCATCAACACTATAAGGATCTCGTCACAGTGTGTACAGTGCTGCCTAACAACAGTCCTTGCAAAAGTATTCATACTCCTTAAACCTTTCCACATTTTGTCACATTACAACCTTTCCAACATTTATTTTTTAGTGATTTTATGTGTTGACCAACACAAAGTGGCAGAGCCACAGCAAACATGTGGAAAAAAGGTTCTCTGGTCAGATGAGACCTTAATGTAACTTTTTGGCCTAAATGCAAAATGCTGCATGGCAGAAAACACTATGGAAATTGGGAAAAGTTGAAGGGGTATAAATACTTTTGCAAGGCACTGTACACACAAATACCTGCACATACACACAAACACTAACAATTACATACATCATTAAACACAAATACAGAAATACACACACACAAAAAAACACACACACACACATACACACACACATACACACACACATACACACACACATACACACACACATACACACACACATACACACACACATACACACACACACATACACACACACATACATACACACACACACACACACACACACACACACACACACACACACACACACACACACACACACACACACAAACCCCCTCATGGAAAGACTATAAAGCCTCTTGGAAAGTACACCAAAGTAGCGATCAGGTATGATATGCTATGGTGCGTGAACACACACACTCACACATACACACACACACACACATGCACTCACTTGGCAATTAACAGTGTGTTTAACAGTCTGTGAATGTAGCTGCATTATTAATGCACACACTTTTAGTTAATTATTGCGTGGTGTGTGTGTGTGTGTGTGTGGACAGAAGAACACACGGATGTGTACCTGGTTCCAGTTTGATGACTTTGATGGCCGCCAGCTCTCCCGTGTTGACATTTCGCGCCTGAGAAGTGAAAAGAGAACAGACGAGAAAGAAAGACGATTATTTTAGTAACACAAGATTCTGCCGTTTTCGTCGTGTTTCAGTCGGCCCCGTGGGCTGGGTGTGTGTTTCTTAAACACAAGACCTCCAATCGTCTTTAAAAACTGTCGAGAATGTTTTGAATGTTGTTACAAAAACTGCAAATTCTAAATAAAAAATTCTGATAAAGGCTGATCTGGGATCAGGAGCAGGAGCGTCAAGTCTGATGCGTTCTCTAAGACCAAGGAAGAGATTTCCTAAAAACCTGCTGCACCAAAGAGAACCTTCAGAAAACCTCGAGAGTATCCATAACCCAGAGAAGAGGTAGACAATGTTTGGTTGACAACAATATCGCATCACGATTCTGTGATACCCTGCGTTACAAGGTATCAGTCACGACATACAGGACGGTGAACAATTTATCAGCAATACAGAAAAAAAACAACACCCCGTGTAATGATGCTCTACTTTTTGTAGCCATTTAATACCTATCATAACATTAAAAAGTAAAATTTTATGCAATTTTTTAAAGATTTCATTCATCTGTAAAGAACATCAAAAGATTTCATTAATTTGTTTCTTCCTTAATAAGATTTCTTCATATATATTTTTTTTCCAAAGCCACTTCCAGGCTATTTGTAATAAAAGCAAAGCCATTAAAACGATGATAAAAAAAAAAAAGACGTAACAATAAGGATATTAAATCGTCCTTTCGCCCTGCACTGAAGAGAAGTCGCTGCTTCATAACCCAATGAAAGACAACAGTTTATTACATCACAACAGAATCTAATCGCAACTGCCTGAATCAGATTTAAATCAATTAAGTGAGAATCGAACTCCCTAAATCAGAATCGAATCAAATCGCAACCCCTTAACAACAATCAAACTGCATCTCTCTGAATCAACTTCAGATCGTAACCCCATGAACCTGAATCAAACTAAATGTTTACACCGCTGAATGAGAATCAAATCTCAACTTGCTGAATCAGAGTTAAAATTTAACTGTAACCCCTGTACCAGTATCGAATCAAACTGTAACCCATAAATCAGTCAGAATGAAAGTGCAACCCCCAAACTGGAAATGAATCAAATCACAACTCCCCTGAATCAAAACCGAATCATCACAACCCCTAAAATCCACAAAAATTAATCACAACCCCAGAATTAAATCAGAAACCAGAGTCAGAATCCAACTGTAACCCATGAATCAGTCAGAATGAATCCGTAACCCCCCAAAATCAGAAATGAATCAAATCACAAATATGTAAATCAAAATCAACTAGTAACCACCTGAATCAGAATTGAATCAAATCACAACCTCCTGAATTGGAATTGAATCATAACGTCCTGAATCAAATTCAGAATTGAATTTGAACATACACCCTGCCGAATCAGAATTCAATCACAACTTGCTGAATCAGAGTAGAAACTGAATTGTAAGGTCAGAACTGAATTACAGCCTCCCTGAATTAGAAATGAATCAGATCATAACCCCTTAAATCACCAAGGATTAATAAATCAGTCAGAATGAATTTGCAACCCGCTAAAACCCTAAAACAGAAATGTATTCAATCACCACCGCCTAAATCAGAATCTAATTGCAATCCCCGGAAACTAAATAAACCTAATCCCCTAAATCAGAATCAGATTTCTGAGTCAAAGGCAGAATTCAAAGTCATAACCCTTCTAAATCAGAAACTAACTAAATCAGAATCGAACCGAATCACAACAACCTGAATCAGAATCAGTTTTGAGAGAGTGTGCAATCATCGGGTTTCTCAGGAACACGTAGCATGACGAACTTCAGTGTTTTTGTTTCTTCTTAACAAAAGAAAAGTAAAAGAGGCGGGTGAAAGAGTGATTGTTTTTACATAATACATGATAACAAGACCTGACGTGCTTTAAGAACATCTCTCAACATTAAATCTAACCATGTGATCTAAAAAAATAATAATATATAAACTGTCATTTTTTCTGCAGTATAATGGGAAAAAAAAGAACATTCAGAAGGATGTATTTTCTTAGATTTAGAACCGAGCTTGTATTTACAATAAGTGTTTAAAAAAAAAACTGTAATCTGATTCAGAGATTTTTTTGTTCCTTCCAAATAAACAGAAACAAAAAAAAATCATGGTTGCAGCAGTGAGCAAAAATAATTTAGCTGTTCTGAGCAGATTTATTATAAGAACAATCGTTACAGCTGGACATTGAGTTTATTCTTATTTTTTTTTAGTTCTCATGTACGATTTATGAGGAAAATCCCTCAGCTTGTCCGCAGCTTTTCCGTGAAAAAGAAACGGAATGTTTGGCATCTTTTAAATCATTTTTCTCCCTTTCTGCCATCTCTGGGTTAAACGTTGGAGGTCTGGTTGTGGTCGAAAAACTTTCAAGTGAGCCAGAGTTTGGACAAGTTAGAGGTTTTTTACAATTTTACACGGAGGTCAGACGTTTATGGGAGGAAAGAGTTTCCTGTGACAAAAAAATGTATATCACCAAAGTGACTTGGAAAAAATAGAGACATTCACACTGACTGAGGGATAGTCTCTCTCTCTCTCTCTCTCTCTCTCTCTCTCTCACACACACACACACACACACAATGGTGTTTCTGTAAGTGTTCACTGAGAGACACCAGTCTACCAGAACAGCAAATCTGAGGTCATCGCTGAACAGAGGGATGGAAAAAGAGTGGAAAAAGAAAGGAACATTTTCTTTATCGCTGTGTTTCCATTGCCATGCGATGGCATTTATGCTAGCAGTCCCAAAGTCCCGTGAGAGACTGTGGTTGTCCTTATTTGTGGGTGGCGGATCTGATTAAAACTGTTTTAAACACTGACATTTGGGAAGTTTTATAACGCTTGACAAGACCTTTGTTATTTGTAAGATCTGATAAGTCAAGATTAAATACTCCACCTTAAACACTGTGTATAAGAGAAATCATACACTGTTACAAAAGCTTGAGGGATGGACATGCACCGAATCTATTTATATAATCAAAGGGGCAGTGGGAAAAGAATTATAACACCTTAAATTAGGAATGAAATACGCTTATAACAACCTGTGATTCACAAATCGCATTGCAATTTGCGTAATCAGACTGGAATGCTAGAGTCATGTGAGTCCTGAATTAAAATAAAATTGTAACCTCTTAAATCAGAACTGAACTGAAATGTAATGAATTATAACTCCTGAAACAGTTCATATACCGTAATAACCATCTGAATCTAAATGAATCTTAACCACCCTGAATTAAATACAAAGTGATATGCAACTCCTTGAATCAGAAACAAATTGAATTTAAAATCGCAACATCCAAAAACTAAATTAGATCGTATCAGATTAAAACTCCTCGAATTAGAATTGAAGCAAAACTCCTTAAATTGGAGATGGAATCCAAATCTAACCACCTGAACTAAAATTGAAACAAATCGTAACTCCTAAATTAGACCTGAATCAATTTGTCACCACCTGATTCAGAATCAAAATCAAGCTGTAACCTCCCAAATAAGAGTCGGAACCAAATCAATATTCCATGAAATCGAATTAAAATAAATTCAGAACCCCAGAATTAAAATCTATTTAATAAAATATATTCACGGTTCATGCATTGGAGGACCAGAACCCAGTCTCAGAAAAACTTGTCTGTATATCTGTCGAGGCGAATTCGTTACAGCATCACGCAAAACTAGCTGGACAGAATTTAATGAAATTTCACCAGTCCTTCGGTATTTGCTTGAAGTTAATTCTTAAGGTAGAAGGAACGTTATGAGCAGTTATGTGCCAGATTACATCACAGTTGGCAGCGTTTTCTGAAGGAATCTAGCGCTTTTCCTCTCAATATAGGCATGGCTTTACACTTCACTCAACAGAGCCAATCAACATGATAGTTTACCGTAAATACACAGTATGCTGAAGACACAGAAAAGACCGCAATGCCCTTATAAGGTGCCCAAAACCCCAAAAAAACAGAAACGAACAGGTGACACAGCGTAGCCTACTCCAAAAAGCACAAGTACACTATAAAAACTTAACCTTCAAAAATTTATGGAAAAGCAGTTAAGTGCCACTATGAGATTGTTAAAGCGGCGTTAAAGAGATAACATTGTGAGGTGAGGGTGTGTAAAATACCCGAACTAAAAGCACCCTGTTTTGCACTACAATCAAAATGTTGGATAAGGTTATGTTATGAACAGGTATGTGCCAGATATAGTAATAACTTTAAACAGGGAGTGTATTTTCCTGATGATAAAAGAAGTACACCGTAATACATTTTCATTTACATTTAGGCATTTGGCAGACGCTCTTATCCAGAGCGACTTACATTTTTATCTCATTATACATCTGAGCAGTTGAGGGTTAAGGGCCTTGCTCAAGGGCCCAACAGTGGCAACTTGGTGGTTGTGGGGTTTAAACCTGGGATCTTCCGAACAGTAGTCCAATGCCTTAACCACTGAGCTACCCCTGGTACAACAACAAGTTGTAAAATACTTAACCTTCCAATAAATGTTTATTTCTCTGTCTTAATAAATTATACAGAGAAAGACTGTCAGACATGTACGTGGGCTTCAACCTGAAATAATATCACCGACTACATTACAGCTGATCAGCTTCTTTTTAGCTTTAACCTTTTAAATATTTCTAAAAACTCTTTTCCCGTCAACAACGGGTACAAATGCTAGTCTAAACATCAAACAAATCCTAATCCGGGATCAAAATCAAATCAACACATAAATGGACTGAATGAAACTGAATGAAACAAATCCTTAAACCGTTAAACACCTTGAATCCAAACCACTGCGAATCACAATAAAATCAGACCCTGTCTGAAGCAGATTTAAATTCATCACCCCTTAAATCTGAGGATTGGAATTCAAACCGAATCACCCAATTTAAGCTGATTCAAAATAAAATCTTTAAAACCAAATTAAATCAAATACTATAACCTTGTAAAACAAAATCAAATAAGAATGGCATAAGTAAAAACTGAATCAGAATCTGTAAATCAGAATCAAGGAACACTTGAGAGTCGGAACGCAACCCTTCTGAAACAGAATCGAATCCAATGAGACAATTTAGTGCAGTAAATGCACACCGCTCGAGGTGACGGTAAAACCTCTCAGAAGTCAAACTTCCTCAGGTCTTAATGTGTAAAACTTCTTAGTTGCAACTTCAGTAAATGTTAGAGGCTCTCTATCTGTAACTGCGAACGCATTATTTAATCCTGGAATGTAGGACTGAGTGCTAAGTGTTACGTTCTCGCTTGGACACGGAACCTTCGAGTCTGATAAACAAACTGACCGTCTGGCTTTCAGCTACGTAACCAAGATACTAAAACTGATGGAGCAAGCGCATATCCGAGCTGTATTTTATCTCCTAGTGACCGAGCGGTAGAAATAAGTCCAGGTTACACATCCTGTCTGCATTGACACGTTGGTAAAGATGAAGTTGCATCCTGTGGGAAATGAGCCTGATTCAGTGTTAAGACTCTTAGGAAGCTCTCGCTCTTTTCCATTAGCACAGAAACCAAACCAAACCGAAACCAGGCAAAACTATAATATATATGGTTTAACCTTTTGAACCTTGAAAAGCGCTCATCATATAGATCAAAGCAGACATGTTTGTCACACGTATATTATAATAAAGTGCTTGGAATTTTGATGCAAGGACACACCTATTACACACTGTGAGACCTGGTTGTAATTACCACCAACAACCTCATATGGAGTAAACAAATGCCCGCAGTGTGGCTTAGTGTAGCTGTTGGTAATTTCGGTCTGCACGTCTTACTAAACCAGTACACCTTCATACACTTCCGCAGACTAGCTGCTCCCTTCATGTGTCTCGACACGTCGGGTTTAAACGTCAGGTGATGCTGAGCTCTACTACAAGTGATTAAAAGCTTGATGCTGAAACCTCTACTTTAACCAACACTGCCTTTAGACTAAACACAGCAGAACTTATTTGTTTTGACTAATCACTTGTACAGCTTATATTTACCGGTGCTTCTGCTTTATTATCTTTATATATATTTTTTATATAATTGTCGTGCATATGACATTATTATCTACGAGATTTTTTGTTCCGACAGTTGCGCCAGAAGATGATGATAATCACCTGATAATGATTTGTCTTATAGATAAAAATTATGAGAAAAATGTGTGCCTTGTTCTAATGAATTACTGATTTAGGAAAAACATGAGATATGCAACTCTTCAATGTGTCAAAAGTCATCAACATCATCTTCTGACCAATCAGATTTAGTCAGTCAGATTTAATCAGTGATATAGACTAAAATATTATCATTACTAATGTTATCATTATTATTAATATCATGTAGATTTAATGCTCATGCTGTGATCACGCTATATTTTAATTTTTATTATTTAATTTGCATGTATAATGTAAAAAAAAAATGCATTAAAAACACAACATGTTCCAGTCAATCAAAGGACTTTTTATATATAAATGATCATATGATCAACCGTCCTGTGTGTCTGGTTTGGCTCAGCTACGAAAGCAGACATCAGAAGACTACAAAGGACAGTTCGGACTGCTGAAAGAATTATTGGCACTCCCTTCCCCACGCTGCAAGAACTGTATACATCCAGAATGAGGATAAGAGCTCAGAACCTCACTTTGGACCCCTCACACCCAAGCCACCTTCTATTCGAACTTTTGCCGTCGGGTCGACGCTATAGAGCACCAAACACTAGGACAGTCAGGCACAAAAACTGTTTTTTTCCCCCAGGCAATCTCCCTCATGAACAGTTAAACATCATTCTAATAAATATATGTGCAATATTGTGTACAGTACCACTGGGCAATATACTGTATAATACCACAGATTTTAGATATTTATGTAACTTATTTAAAAGTATCTCACACCCTACTCCATTTGATGTCAATTTGATGTTATATATATATAAAATACACAAACGTTATATATATTTTAAATACGCATTCTAAATAATAGAAATGTTAAACATGTACTAAATATTATGTGTGCAAATTTAATATAAAAAGTCTATATAAATATTTCATTTTACAATAATGCATTCTACAGTATATACAAATTTTGTAAACGAGTTTCATATCTATGAATTTTAGATATGCATTGCATACGGATTTCGTAGGCAAATTTTAGACCCAATGAGTTTAAATGACTTATTAATTTCCAATTAATGTTCGTGGTAACTAATAACACCGGTGATTATTCTACCTGGTAGGGCTGAATTTCGAACTTCGTCTTCTACACTTCCATTTTTTAATTGTGTTGAAATTCAACGGCTTCTCTCGTTTCTTTGTAGTCATTTCAATTAAAGTGACCGCTGTTCAACATCTCTAAGCTCCAACTCTAACAAGAAGTGCGTTCAACAAGATTTCATTCATTGTTTGTGGCAAAGGAGCATAAAACAGGCATAAGAGGCGCTCTTTCTCTCTTAAATCATTATGTTGATCTTTATAGCTCTCTTAGCTTTTCCTTTTATTAATTTTAAGGGCGGGGCTAAACATAAACTTCCTGTGAACACAGGAAGTAAACACAGGAAGTAGGAAGCAATTCTACACTCCAGTAAGCAACCTGGAGGTATTTTAACATTTTTACACACAACTTTACTGAAAGAGACACGAGAGAAAGAGATGTTCTTGGTGACCACCGGAGACGACTCCACAATGAGGCCATTTTTAGGCGGGTCCTTTTCAGGCTGGTTTTTAAACGAACGTATTCAGCTCGCATCTCGCCAGGCCAAAACTCTGCCATTTTAAACTTGTTAAAGGAGCAGTCCATGTTACGGTTGGCACACACACACACATACACCACAAAAATGAGGAAATGGGAACAATTAGGAGCAAACAGGATGGATAGAGCTCCAACTTTGTGCACATGTCAGTAGGCTTGTACACACACACACACACACACACACACACACACTTGTGTCCCCCAGGCTGAGGCATTTCCCAGCCACAGAGGAAGTCAGACACACATTTTCTTCCCTACGACCCTGGGTTTGATTACACTGCACGTCTTTATCCTGAAGTTCCCACAAGAATCTAACACATCTAACACACACACACATTCTCACACCTACACACACACACATTTATATACACCCCTCGGTAGTCACCATCTGCCACTACGCAGTCACAGTGCGTTGTGTCTTCTTCCTTTAAAACCAGGCCGTGTCCTCAATTCACTCAGGTTTACTTCACAAGCCTCAAATACACACTAGACAGTGTTTGATTCCAACATCACCACATGCACCCTACATAGTAAACTACATCGATAAAAGGATAGATATTGAAAAAGCATCCTACGTCAATTAGTCCCCTAGTAGGGTGTGTAAGCTAGTGCTCTTCTATAAAAGGTCTGTTTTCTTACATTCTTCCTCACTAGACATATAGAGCACTATGTAGGGTACACAGTCAAGTGCACTACTATAGCTACTACTAAAGTAAGGTGTCATTTGGGATTCAGCCAGGATGTAGATTTAAAATTAAAGTTTTAGTCACATTTGTCATCTTTTCCGTTTGGTTGTTTCGTCCTAAATTCTCTCATCTGTCATATAGTACACTATGTAGGGCACTCTGTCCAGTGGACCTCTTAATATGTAAGCTATCATTTGGTCACCGGCTAAAGAGAGATTTAAAAAAATATATATATATATATATCTAAAGTATATATAGTTAAGTATGTAGTGTGCTTAGGCTAGTGCACCTTATTAGAAAGTCATATGGCATTTGGGATATAACCGGAGACTGGACTAAACTTTTCTGAAGAAGTTTCTACTGGATTTTGCTGAGCCATGTCTGTTATCTTTTTCCCTGTAGTTGTCTTGCCCTCCTTACTGGACATTTATTTTCCCTTAATCTAAATCCATATGACTAGACTCTTAAAGTAGTGCGCGAGCTTCAGAACCATATCACTAGTTAAAATTTCAGATTTAATACAAAAACTTAAAATTTATTTTCCTACAAAAAGGAAAAGCTGACTAACTTCATTTGGTTTCTGGCTAAATCTCAAATGACTGCATACTTATTAAAGAAGTGCACTACATACAGAACACTAGTTTCTGAGCCCTAAATAAGGAGACTGTTAAATTTAGCCTGTATATCATAGATCAGTCTGACCTGAATGCATTTCGTTCTCTGGCTGCGTCCCAAATCACCATTTACTTGCTAAAAGATTAGGCAATACCTAATAAATTAATTAAACATTTGGTGTAAGACAGATACAGAAAAAGAATGAGCAAGTATGTGCACACACGCACATACACACAAACACACATGCTAGCACTCACGCACACACACGGCCCAAAGTGTTACCTAACTCACTCTGGCTGAGTCCCAAATGCCTTCCTACTAATTCAGCGCACTACACGATGTGTGAAATTAGAAACTGTTTAATATTCAGCACAGGAAGTTTAGCCCAAACTTACTAAAGTCAGCTTACTGTAAGTGATCGACACAAAATCACCCCCACCCCTGCTTCCTGTCTAGGGCACTAAAGATTTTTTTTAAAAAGCATAAAGTGTTTACAGGGACAAGGACAAAAAAGTGGTGCAAAGACATGGTCGAAACTGTGAGTCGAGTATCCCTAAATAATTGTCTACTTCCTGTAAATGCAATAGAAATCATATGAAACATAACACCCTACCTAGTGCACTAAACCTAATAATAATAATTCACCCTTTTTAGTGCACTAAAATCCGACTGATGCTCAAGTGGCTCCCTACTTCCAATCTAAAATGCACAGTGCAGTACATGTAATAATAACCCAGGTGGTGCATTATAGGTAAAGAGCACCCTTCATAGTGCACTAAATGTCAAAAGGCCACTTGTTAAAAATATTTAATAAAACACTGTCCTACGTCTTGTCTTAAATTTAGGAAATGACTTACTTATCCACCCTAATTAGTTCCCTAAAAAAACAAATAAGCCATTTCAATAAACCCTACATAGTGCACTATATCCTTTAGTAAGCAATTTAGGGCAAGTGTAGCCCAAAATGACAGTTCTCACTATAAATTTATAAGTGCACTACATGACAACAATTATTAAAATCAGTGTGTAGACAAACCAGTAGTCTCGCTATTTTAGTAAAACCTTACAAACTAAACATCCAACTAAACAGCTAAACAAATGCATCTTAACAAATGGTATGCAATGTCCCAAATCTCTCCCAAATCTCTATTCAAGTGCACTACACATGCTAGAAATGAATAACACCACCCCCACGTGCCCTACATGCACCCTACTGAGGTTGTTGTTTGTCTTTCGCCTGCTTCCCTCTAAGGATCGCCATAGTGGATCATTCAATCCGCACACACAACTTTGGCACAGGTTTTATGCCGGATTGGGACTGGCACTGCATGCATTGGCTGGGGTTTGGGCATCGGTGCAATCGAACCCAGGCCTTCCGCATGCCAGGTTAAATGCATCCAACATGCACTAGATTTCAGATATAAAATTAAACACACTTATATAGATTACTTAGTCTGTATACTACAACTCCAAAAGACAAGGAAACTAATTTATATAGGGGCAAAGAGTTCCCTATTTTAACTGTAACCCTACACCTAACCCACACCCTACCTAGGGCACTTTGACATTCAAATGCAAAGCATAATGGTTTATGTGGATAACTGCTGCTCATCTAAGTGCACTACATTGGTTAATATAACACCTTACAGACATCACCTAGTGCACTAGATTTCCAAAGTCACAGTATAATAATAAAAGTGGATAAATACTTTTTTAAATGCACTACCTGATAGGTCAAAACCTTACACACCCTAACTAGTGCACTCATTCATCTTCTATACCGCTTTTATTTAATGAAATACCACTTCAGACACCATACCTAGTGCACTAGAAAGTATGTACACTAGACACTTAAACTAAGGTATAAGGGGTTAAATGGATCCCTATTTCTTATCCGATTGCACTACATGATGAAATAACACCTTACACACCACACCTAGTACACTAAAAGTCCAATAAACAGTCAAAGTACGTCTAAGAGGTCTAATCATTCCCTACTACGTATATACAAGTGAACTATGTATAATGACACAGCATCGTACACACCCTACTTAGTACTCAGACATCCAAACTCAAGGTATAATTGTTTAAGTGGATAACTACTTTTCATTCAAGTGCAACTACATATAAAAAAAAACACCTCACACACACTACATAGTGCACCAGACCTCCATTGTAAGGTATAAGGAGTCAAATGGATTCATATTTTTCCTCCAACTGCACTACATGTGATAAAATAACTTGCACACCCTACCTAATGCACTAGACAACCAACAATAAGTTATATGAATATATGAATCCCTACTTCCTATCCAAGTGAACTACATATTATAGCAACACCTTACCCACCATACCTAGTGCAAGAGACATACAACATTCAAAACAAAGCTAAAAGGATCATAGGAATAATTACTTTTTTATCCAAGTGCACAACATACTGTATGACTTTACATACCCTACTTAGTGCAGTAGAAATCCAAAGTAAGATATTAGGGTGTTGGGGCATTAGGGTAGAACTGATTCTCTACTCTTGATGTAGTGCACTTCATGTCCTGTAAACAATCCATTTTTAATATAACATCCTATCAAGTGCACTAAGCACAGTAAAGTCCCGGTGTATGTCAGTGCACTAGATATTCAGACTACGGTGCATGAGGCCAAGTCTCTGTGCACTGGATGATGAAATAACACCTTACACAACCTACCTAGTGCACTAGACATCTGAAATAAGTTATCAGAGTACCTTATTCCTGATTTAGTGCACTAATATTCTACACTACTTCCCGGCCAAGTCCAGCCACAGGATAAATTTAGGGAATGACTCACTTATTCAGCCTACTTAGTTCACTGAAAAACAAATAACAAGCCATTTTAATAAACCCTACATAGTGCACTATATCCTTTATGGAGCAATTTAGGGCAGGTGTAGCCCAAAATGACAAATCTCACTATAAATTCATAAGTGCACTACATGGCAACAATTATTGAAATCAGTGTGTAGACAGACCTGTAGTCTCGCTATTTTAGTAAAACTTTACAAACTAAACATCCAACTAAGCTAAACACATGCATCGCTCCCCACTTCCAAAATCGTTGTCCTAGTGCACAATGTAGTGCATAATACACCCTGTTGAGTGCACTAAATGTCCAAAATACATCCAAATCATGGTATGCAATGTCCCAAATCTCTAACTGATCTCTATTCAAGTGCACTACACATGCTAGAAATAAATACCACCACCCCTACATGCCCTATATGCACCCTACTGAGGTTGTTGTTTGTCTTTCGTCGAGGGTTCGTCACAGTGGATCATCCGATCTTACACACAACTTTGGCACAGGTTTTATGCCGGATGCCCGTCCTGATGCAGCCCTCGCGTTTTAGTCGAGGGATGGAAGTGTGGAAGTCAGGATAAAACAGGAGGGATGTGTCCGTAAGGGAATTCAGCGTAAAGCCCGTGCCAAGATGTGTGTGTGGATTGGGGGGCCCGCTGTGGTGACCCCTCGATGGTAGCAGCCGAAAGACTAACATTCCTGATGTAGTGCACTACATGTTCTGTAACAAGCCATTTAGTATAACACCCTACGTATTGCACATCACACTCAATCCCAGTCTATGCTACTGCATTAGATGTTCAGACAGGGGGCCCAAGTGGTTTTCTATATGATAAAATAACACCTTACACACCCTACCTAGTGCACTACACATACGATATTATAAGGTCATGGTATTAGGGTACAACTGGTTCTCTATTCCTGATGTAGTCCTGTAAACAATCCATTTTAGTAAAACACCCTATGCAATGCACTAATAAAATAATAGTAGTCCCGAGTCGGTGTATGCTAGTGCACTAGACACTCAGACTATGGTACAGGGGACCTTTTGGTGCCCCATATGATGAAATAACACCTTATACACCTTAATGCACTAGATTTTCAAACAATGGTCTAGTGGGGGGCAAAGCGGCACCCCATTCCCTCATCCAAGTGCACTAGGTGGTGTATAAAAATCACTAATAAACAGTAATGCACTACATTTCCTGTAGCAAGACATTTAGTATTACACTATCTAGTGCACTAACCGCAGTAAAATTCCAGTGTATGCTAGTGCACAAGACATTCAGAAAGACAACATGTGCAAAGTGTCTCTCCATTCCTCATCCAAGTGGCTACATATTGTGAAATAACATCTTACACACCCTACCTAGTGCATTAGACATTCAAACAAAGGTCTAGGAGGGGGGAAGTGGCTCCCCATTCCCTCATCCAAGAGCACTAAAATCCCTAATGTAGTGCACTACATCTCCAGCAGGGAGGCAGGTGGGATTCTGCTACATAACAAATCTTCTTTAAAGTAAAGTACTACTACAACCAAACATGGAAGGTTATATAGGGTGGCATTTGGGACGCGTCCAGAGCGCGAGACAGACAGCCATACATCCTGTTGTTGTTGTTTACTACCACTGCTGAGATGTAAACAAGCAGTGACAGTTGAAGCAGCTGACACCATCCTCCAAACACGATGTTTATAAATCCACATAGGTCTTTAAATCCCGCAGGATGTCATGTTATGATGTGATGCGCATCCTGTTGTTGTTGTTGTTGTTGTTGTTGTTATTATTGTTGTTATCACCTTGTAAACATCGCCGTAGGTTCCGCTCCCGATCCTCTGGATCAGCTCGAAATCCTCCTGCGGGTTCCGGCGCGACAGATCCAGGCCCGAGTTCATGGCTTTTTATTTTTGTTAAATTTTATTTGTTCTTGTTGCTCCGCCGCTTCCGGTCGCTGAAACCCCCGGGCTCGCGGGGCAAACACCGCGGGCGGAGACACGCGCGCGCCTGGACACTCTATACGGACACCTCCGCTGCTGCTGCTGCTACCGAAATCAACATGTCCGTCAGTGCGTGCCGCGCATGCGCACAGCCATCCGCCTCTTTTTTGCTCGATCGCGCAACCCATTTCCCTTTGCACGTCTCCTCCAGGACCCATTCTGAAGGCTGGCGGTCTCATTCGCCTGTTTTAAATTCACTCTCAAATCCGCGACTAAGCTAAACTAAACTAAGTAAAAATAAAAATAAACATACTCAGTTGTTTCCGTTTACGTAGGTAATTAAAAAAAAGCTTAGAACGAAACAGCGTGGTTTACTTTTTCTTTAAATTTAAATTTATTCAAAACGTCTAAAAATGTGAAACCAAAATATGTGAATTTCCTCTCGAATCTCGTTCCAACAACAAAATAAAAAGTACTATATTTATATAAAATTGTATTTAATCTACAACAAACAAAATGATTACATTACTTCAAATTAGGCAGATAAATATCTACCTAAATATTTGGAATTCCTTCATTCATCCAATGAGATTGAAACCGGAAGACAACGGGGTGCAGGATATGTAGAGGGGGCTGGATATTGTGGGACATTTTATGTTGTACACAGAGTCAGAGCTAAGTTCTTGCCTCGTTCAAGATCTTGCTTAACGCTATACTATTCAGAACCTTCAAATATCAAAGTCTCCTGGGACTCCAGACCCCAATGACCCTGTACACAGTATAAAGTGGTATAGACATTATATATATAGTGGTATCGAATAAAAGAATATACAGTGGTTACAGAAAAGTATTTAAACCCCCTTAAATTTTTCACTCTTTGTTATATTGCAGCCATTTGATAAAATCATTTAAGTTCATTTTTTCCTCATTAATGTACACACAGCACCCCATATTGACAGAAAAAAAGACAAAATTGTTGACATTTTTTGCAAATATATTAAAAAAGAAAAACTAAAATATCGCATGGTCCTAAGTATTCAGACCCTTTGCTGTGACACTCATATTTAACTCAGGTGCTGTCCATTTCTTCTGATCATCCTTGAGATGGTTCTACACCTTCATTTGAGTCCAGCTGTGTTTGATTATACAGATTGGACTTGACTAGGAAAGCCACACACCTGTCTATATAAGACCTTACAGCTCACAATGCCAGTCAGACCAAATGAGAATCATGAAGTCAAATGAACTGCTGAAGAGCTCAGAGATAGAATTGTGGCAAGGCACAGATCTGGCCAAGGTTAGAAAAAAAAATTCTGCTGCACTTAAGGTTTCCAAGAGCACAGTGGCCTCCATAATCCTTAAATGGAAGACATTTGGGACCTTCTCCAGAGTGCTCAGGACCTCAAACTGGGCCGAAGGTTTACCTTCCAACAAGACAGTGATCATAAGCACACATCTAAAATAACAAAGGAGTGGCTTCACAACAACTCCGTGACTGTTCTTGAATGGCCCAGCCAGAGCCCTGACTTAAACCAAATCCAGGTGTGAAAAATTTGTTGCATCTTTCCCAAAAAGACTCATGGCTATATTAGATCAAAAGGGTGCTTCAACTAAATACTGAGCAAAGGGTCTAAATACTTAGGCCCATATGATATTTCAGTTTTTCTTTTTTAATTAATCTGCAAAAATGTTAACAATTTTGTCTTTTTCTGTCAATATGGGGTGCTGTGTGTACATTAATGAAGAAACAAATGAACTTAAAAGATTTTAGCAAATGGCTGCAATATAACAAAGAGTGAAAAATTTCAGGGGGTCTGAATACTTTTCGTACCCACATTCCTTATAATTGTCACTTTATGTACAGCCCCTAATAGGAGTAATTAGCAAACATGATTGTTGGGGAACAAATATCAACAAAAGACATCTCTTAAGAAGGAGCATCAGGCTGTTGTCTAAGGCAAAGACACTACTAAAAAACGCTTGTAAAACAATTTAAACTGATAATGCATACTCAATAGATTTGGGGTTTGAATCTCCTTTTTAGTCTTTGTGTGCGGGTGGAGGTTACATGTTCTCTCATGCTTGGTGGTTTTCCCCTCAATGTTTTTATGGGTGTAAATAATTGGTGACATACTCTTAACTCATATTACCAATATTGCTCTGATTAGGTGTTGGACTTTAGAACAGCATGCCTGGTTTAGATTTTATTTGATGCGTTGTTGTAATTGTGTCCATAAAGTATAATGTTGTGTCCCACTGGATTCCGTTTTAGGCCCGCTATTGTTCTCTACATCTAACATGTAATTAGCGAACATAATATGGGCTTTCACATTTTTGCACTGATTGTACACAATTACACTAATTACAGCAGAGTTCTCCAAAAGCTTTACAGCACCAAGATCATCCTTAAAAGGAACAACTATCTCTCTCTCTAGTTCTTTACCACATGGTCTTATAATAATATGATGCTTTCAGAAACAGCTTCAAACAAAATGAAAGTGTCAGTGATAAAACGAGATAAATCAATTTATTTCATCTTTTCATATCTTGAATGTGGTATTGGTGGACACGGAGCCCCTCATGGGACACTGGACAGAAGGCAGGAATACACAGTCTGGATGTCCATCACGAGACCTATAGGCTAGCTTTACATGATTTGTAGACCTTCCAAAAAACATGGATAGGTCTCCAGTAAGGGGAAGGTGACATGCTGATAGTATTTTTAAATAATGTTGTTCCATTAGCACCATTATAACCGTACCACTGACACATGTTCCTGCACAAGAGTAGCAGTCATGGTGATGGGAAAAACATTGCCCTATAAATTCTGAAAACTTCACATCATACCACTTAATGGTGGTGGTGGAGGTGAAGCATGAGCTTAGTTTAAAGCTGTTTACTGATCAATCTATATCCCAATCTTCAATAGGCTTGTATATAGTGAGCACTATGAAGATGGGTGCTTCCCTTTTTACCCTGACATACCCATCGCTCTGAAATAGGGTCAATTTGACCTTTTTCCCCTAATTGTTTTAAAATCCATTTTTTATGCTCCTTAGCAAATTTAAGCCAATACAACATTTCATTGGCGTTGTACTGTAGTTTGGAAAATAAGGTTAAATCTAATCTTAAAACAAAAGTTGCAGCTGAAACATATTAATCACTGCAATTATCCATTAAAAGATCTCTAAATTAGTAGCTTATTTAAACCCATAGTTTTTTTTTTAACCCCCAGATACTGTATTACATAAATTTTATTATCATCCTTTACAATAATATGATTTCTATGTAGTATAATATATATAAACCTACACATTATTTCAGATAAGAGCTTTAATAATAACCTAATTAATGAAATTTTTTACTTCATTTACACACCTCTGGATGATGCATGAAATTAATCTAATAAAACACAATATATACAACAGACAAGATAAAATTACTACAAAAGGACAGAACATGGCTGTCTTTATTCCACTGTATGCGCAGATAGTACAAGATGTGTGTCATGTTGCAGTTCAAGTATAACTCATTCTCTTTAACAATAGCTAATTATAACAATAACTAATTATTTAATGAAACTTCCTGTTCAACACTTCCTGAAACGATAAAGCAGGTCTTGATGACTTTTCTGGCATCCAGAATTTGCATAACACGTATTTGCACAAGAAATGTTCACATTAAAACTATTGACAACAGTCGACCCCACCCAGCACATACGCGCGCACACACACACACGCACAGCTGTTATACTGGTTTCTCACATGTCTAGCAAACATACCCGATTTATTACAATTAGCAAGTAATAATAATAAGAATTCTCTGTAACGCACTGCACTACATATTACACACAGGCATAAATAAAGTGCTATATTTAAACACCAGTTACAACAGATAGTCTATGATGGGCGTTCTGGTCAACCAAGGATGAAATTTTTAGTGTAAAAACAATTGACACTTACAGAAGACTTCAAGCACAGCACGGTGAAGAGAGTCTTAGTCACAGTAAAACATTTCAATAATGTAAACGTGTTAGGCCATACGTCTGTGAATGACGATTCCGAGAAAGATTTTACTCTCAAAATTGTGTTCTATTATTCTATACAAATAGTCCCAGTTTGACTTGAACACCACATGTTTCTAGTCTTTGTTTAACACCAAAACATCATCTTTAAATAATTAACATGCTTAAGACATGATTCTGACTAAAGATACAATATGCACTTAGACACAGATTTAGTGCTAAATTCATGTTTCTTACATTTCAGCATTCAGTATTCAGTTTGTGGTGGCATGATGGTGTAGTGGTTACCACGGTCACCTTGCACCTCCAGGGTCCGGGTTCGATTCCCAGCCAGGCTCGATTCCCGTCTCTGTGAGTTTGCATGTTCTCCCCGTGCTTGGTGGGTTTCGTCCGGGTGATCCGGTTTCCCACCACAGTCCAAAGACATGTAGATTAGGCTGATTGGCGTTTCCAGATTGCCCGTAGTGTGTGAGTGTGTGTATGTGTGTGTGCGATGGATTGGCACCCTGTCCAGAATGTACCTTGCCTTATGCCCTAAGCCTCCTGGGATAGGCTCCAGGTCCCTGAGACCCTGAATACAGGATAAAGCGGTATAGAAGGTGAGTGAGTAAGTGAGTTTGTGAACTCTGGACGAAACAGGTTTGGACCAAGATGCACAGGATATTTTAGCATTTTAAACAAATATTTAACACATAAGCATTAAAAATGATTAATATTTTGTCTTTGCAAAGGTTAAGAAATTCTTTAGTGAAACAAAAAGAAACGTTTTGTTTTACTGTGTATTGAACTGTATAGGGTTGAAATGACAATAAAAGCTTGACTCAAACATTTAACAACAATACTGTAGAAAAAATGCAACATGGCTGTGTCTTTATAGCAACAATACATTTTTTTCGAATCAGTCTTCCTTCAGTAAGTTGTTACTATGGAAATTATATTGTATTAGAACGAGTGCATTAATCCAAAGCTGTGATTTGCAGCTGTAATACTGTCAACAATCACATGCAGCACAGATTCGCTCCACATGACTGCTTTCAGACTTTATTAAATGCTTTTAAATCAGATCTAAGCCACGTGCCCCCTGCTCCTCACACCTTAATAAGAAGAATTAGATTTGAACCCTGTGCTTTATTTAAACCTCGCACCTCTCTGCTGGACATGCCTGTCATCATGGCTAAGCATTTGCAGTTAAACCGGAGATAAAATGCCTACTTGTCAGTTGTAGCTGTGATATCGGTGATAGCTACCAGCGAAACAGCCATTGGATTACTGGCCTTTTTTAGTCTTCTCGCTCTGATCATGAACAGACTAGTAAAGTTAAGCTCCAGATCTAATCGTGTCTAAGATAAAGGCTCGTGCTGGAGGTTTGTCTGTGTCACTATTGATGAGATCAGGATCGACCCACAAATGTGGCTTAAACTTTTGGAAGAATGTGAGAAATCAGACAGTACGTTCGGGTTTAATTTAATAAAAAGCTTCTAAATGTAATTTTAATGTACATTAGATATATTTTATTTAAAGTTAAACGGAATTCATATGATTGGCTGTAAGTTTCTTCCACAGGGCTGTCTCTCAAAAACCCCTTATGTCCTTTACACAAGTGCACTACATAAAGTAAGAGATAAGTTTTTGCACCCTACATGGAGCAAAATCATTACTTGGGGAACAAGACAGAGTGCCAGTTCATTGGGGGCCAGAAGGAAGCACACTACGAGCAATTCTGAAAAGCCAGTTAGCCTAATCATCATGACTTTAGACTATGGAAGGAAACCAGAGTATCAGGAGGAAACCCACCAAATGGCTGGAAGAGCATGCAAACTTCACAGACCCAAAGGCAGGACTCGAACCCTCAACCCTGGAGGTGCAAGGCAACAGTGTTAATCAGTACACCACCATACCGGTTAAACTGGTACTAAATTGGTACAACAGGGTACTATATCGTTATCGTTAACCAATCTTAAGTTCCATTCATATACCTTTAATATTTGTGTTTTTTTTATCGTCAGGTAAAACATACAAAGTAAAGGTACAAAATGTGTACCCTACAGCACTTGTTCTTGTTGTAGGGTGAAAACAGAGACCTGCATATGTTATTAAGGCAGAGCCAAAGGGTCCATGACCTTTTTGTTTTTTTCATTATCAAACTTATTTTATTTAACGATCTAAGCACCAAAAAGTGCTCAGAACTCAGGGACAGCTGTCATGGGGTCATGGGGTCCTTCGGGTGGCCGTAGTGGCTCCCTAAATAGTGCACTTCATATCCGATAGGTGGTCACTCACTATAGTTGAGCATCACATGTGGTGTGCCTTTTGATATAGGTGTGTATAAGTGCGTCGGTGCTCCCGAGGCTCACTCTGTGTTTGCTCTGCAGGAGCAGTGAATTAAGAGAGAACTTCTCTGCGCTTGTCTCCGAGGTGTGCGCGTCCTGGTCACAGTCGGCTGCGTTTGACCGCATGCCGAGCGAGTCTGTTCCGATAAGTTTCTTAATCAGGACTGAGAGTTGCAGGCTGAGCAGGAGAACCAGGTTTCCTCCCTGGTGGAGAACTCTATAGAACACAAAGATGCTTTATTAGAATAGGAGAAAGGGAAAATTTGTGAGTCTCAGCCTGTATGTGAGGTTGTTGGCAAATCGCTATCGTGTACGACACAATTAAATGAAAATTATTAAAATTTTCAAACTAAAACAATTCAGGAAGTGTGTTTACAGGAGTCAATCAACTTCTGGGTGATGATAGTGGGATACTTTATCATTAACACTTCATCATATTATTAAGGATTCCTGCATGAAGAAGGACGTTTAATGATTTCCGATACCTCTCCATCTCAGCTAGGATGCGTGGAAGAGCAGTCGTCATGGCGACGCCGCAGCTGAACTTCCTGCCGAACGGGATGTCGCACACCACCGCGTCTACGGAAGCTGAAGGCAGGGGCAGGGCTACGGGACAGAGATGCACGCCTGAACTGCTGAGCTTCTGGAAATCAACTTCTTTTTTCATTTATAACTCCAACACTGATAAAGAATTTCTCTTTACACATAATAAAATTATACTAATGCTTCCATGATTTCAATCTGAGACAAATCCATGTTTAAGCACAGTTCGTGTCATGAGTCCAAACTGTTGCTGTATATCTCACTCAAACTTTGACCTAAATTATAATTTCCTGTAAAAATTAATTTCTCTTGAATGATAAATAATTATTTTAATTATAAG